>NW_012267248.1:7145243-7168079 GCF_000151885.1 Dipodomys ordii
TTTTTTCTTTTTGCTTATGTGGTGCTGAGGAATTGAACCCAGGGCCTCAGGCATGCAAGGCAAGCGCTCTACCACTGAGCCACCTTCCCAGCCCTGCCATTTTAATTTGGAGATAGAAAGTTTGTTGTTCCTGCAATAATTTTTGCTCCACTAGAGGGAGATGTACTTTTGCATTCTGACTTAGCCCCCACACTGTTGAGTGTGAAAACAGTAGGCTGCTGGAGATGCACAGGAATAGCCAAGTCATCTATATTCCCCTTGAAATGATCAAGTGGCCCTGTTCATGTTTGGTGGTTGGTTTTTGAGTAAATCTTCACTAAAGAGCTCCTGAGGAACTAACTCCTTGATATACTTTTCCCAAAAACTATCATTCATCTTAAGGGTTATTTGTTGTTTATGATACATACCTGTAATCCCAGTACTCAGGAGACTGAGGCAGTAGGATTGAATCCAACCTGGACTACATAGATAAGAACCTGTCTCCCAAAAAATCGAGCCAGGTGCCAGTGGCTCACGCCTGTAATCCTAGCTACTCAGGAGGCTGAGATCTGAGGATCAAGGTTCAAAGCCAGCCCGGGCAAGGAAAGTCTGTGAGAGACTTATCTCCAATTAACCACCAGAAAACTGAAAGTGGTGCTGTGGCTCAAAGGGTATAGCACTCATCTTGAGCTGAAGACCTCAGGGACAGTGCCCAGGCCCAGAGTTCAAGCCCCATGACTGACACAAAGTCGATTTTTAAAAATAATAAGCTAGGTGCTGATGGTTCACACCTGTAATGTTAGCTACCCAGGAGGCTGAGATATGAGGATCAAGATTCAAAGCCAGCCTGGGTAGGAAAATCCACTAGACTCCTTATCTTCAATTAACCAGCAAAAAGACAGTAGAGCTGTGGTTCCAAGTGGTAGAACACCAGCTTTGAGCATAAAAGCTAAGGTACAGTGCCTAGGCCCTGAGTCCAAGCTCCAGTACCAGAGCCCAGGAGTTGGTCAGTGCTTTGCTACCGTTTCCTAAAATGAGTGTTTTTGTTTTTATTTTTTTTTTTACCAAGAGTACCATTTAGAACTTAAAAACATCACTGCAGAGCAAGATGATCTATAAGTCATTCACACAGCCACTTCTACAACTCTGCTGCTTGGGGATATGTCTCAAGAGCAGATGAGGACTTCTGATTCAATTGAAGATAAATTCACACTAGATTACAAATGGTGGACACCTTTGAGCACATGTTGAGATAATAAAGGGGAGTAAAAGGCCAGAAGGGCTGTGGTGGGAAGTGGAGAGAGACATGCAGAAAGGAGAAGGCTGAAGAAAGCCCAAAGTTCTCTCAGGCCACCCCAGCCCTGGCCTAACACAGCAGGGTGAGCTAGTTCACCTCCAGGCCCTTCTCATCTTGTTAGGAAGTCACTCCCTATTCAAGGCTTGCACCTTGTAAGCAGTGAACTTTGCTGGAGCTGGAACTTGAGGCCCAAACCTAATAGCTCAGCTGGCCTTCCCACTGAGGGATGTGCTCATCCAGAGCCTGTGATGACAGTGAGCATTCCATAGGGACTTCAGAGTTCCTTTGGCATTAGGCCAAATGGTAATTAGGATTCTGGAAGGAAGCCAGGGCTTTAGTTGTTCTGAGGTGTTTATATTTGCTTGGTTGTGTCTGATTTAGGTTTGTGGCAGCCCTGTGGAACATCTAGTTAACCAGCCTAGAATAAAGAAAAGTCCAGCATGGTGGTACATATCTGTAATTTCAGCTACTTGGGAAGAAGACACAGGATTGTGGTTCAAGGCCAACTTAGGCTAAATTTATTGAGATCCAATTTCAAAAGCCAAATGCAAAAAGACTAGGGCAAATGCAAAAAGACCATTTCAAGTGATAGAGCACTTGAAACAACTTCATTGCTGCTTTCACTTTATGACCAATTATGGTCATCCTTCAGTACCCAGTGTCCTCCAAGGATGCAAGAATTCACAGATGTTCATGTTTCTTTGATGAAATGACACAAGACTTGCATGGATCATTACACTTCTGAGTAAATCATCTCAAGATAGCATATGGCACCTAAGACCAACTAAGTGCAGTGTCATAGGAATTATAACAAGAAAAAATATGTATTCGTAAAGATAGAACTATCATAGGCGTATGGTACAGAAAGAAGCCAAGCATGAGGCAGTGGGGCAGTTCATGCCCGTAGTCCCAGCACTCAAGAAGCTGAGGCAGGAGGATGGTGAGTTTGGGGCCAGCCTAGGCTGAAATCCTGTCTAAAAGTAAAATGTCTAAAAAAGGAGAGTGAGGGATAGAGAAGGGGGGTGGGGAGGGGGAGAGGATCTGTGAAATGGCAAAGCCTACACACATTTCTGTGGATTTAGTATAGTGCTCATAGTATAGCACATTCAAGTTTTGCTTTTTTGGGACTTTGTAGAATTCTTTTCTGGATATTTTTGGCATGATGTGCTTTAAGCAGTAGATGCAAAGCCTGTGGATGTGGAGGGCCACCTGTCCAGGGAGAAAAGTGCCTTGACCAAAGCAATAAGTAGACCTGGGTTAGTAGCTGGATTAGATCTCCCCACATCTCTAAAGTAGTTTTGACTTTGAGGAGTAGATTTAAGTTCCTGAGTTGGGCCAGAGTAAGCTGAAATGCTCCTGCCCCTGGAGGCTGGGAATGGGGACCAAGGAATATGTACTCTCTCAGAATAGTTTTCCAGAATGGGAGACTCTTCTTGCCTTCCTGCCTCCCAGCCTTCCTTCTTTCCTACCTTCCTGCCTGCCTGCCTGCCTTCTCCAACTCTGCTTTTTTTTCCTTCCTCTCTCTTGTGCCTGTACAGTGGCTTGAACTCCAGGACTCACACTCTGGTTTAGCTTTTTTCCACACCAGGCTAGTGCTCTATCACTTGAGCCACAACTCTACTTCTGGCTCTTTGCTGGTTAATTGGAGATAGGAGCCTCTTGAATTTGTCCTGTTTGGCTTTGAACCACGATCATCAGATCTCAGCCTCCTTAGTAGCTAGGATTACAGGCTTGAGCTGCTGGCACCTGACAAGTTTCTAAAGGTGTCATGAAGATGAAATTCCAGGTGACAGTGTGGGCTTGCTACAGACAAGGCTGTCTTGGGGAAAAAAAATGTTTCAAAGATCTTAACGATGGGAAAATGTTTTATAACAGACAGAACAAGCCCCTACTCGAAGGCAAGTCCAGAAAAAACTGCTGGGTGGTTATAGTTTTGGGGTTTGAAATTTCAGCTGCTTCTATCTTCAAGCCAAAGGGAGGCCCCACCCAGCCTCAGCAGGTTCTCAGGTCCAGCTGGCTCCTTGGGGGCCTCACCTCTCTTGAGGGTAGGCATTGTGCCAGCCCCTCCAGCAAGCACAGGAATTTATCTTCCAGAGCTATGTGCTTTGAGGGGGAAAAGAATCAGAGTTGGCGCATGAAGGGAGAGGTGGGGAGAATGCTACCAGGTGCTGGTGGAGACCAGGTCGGGGCAGAGCCAGCAGTGCTCCTGGAGGCCTAACACTGCCAGCTGGAGCCGCAGTCCCATGGAAACACAGCATAGAGAATGAGATGGAAAATGACTTAACCTGCACTCATGGAAGGATAATGAAGTCCACCCAATACACTGGAATCCACCAGAACAGAACTACTCAGCTTTTAGGAATGTGGACCTTCACAGGGCTTGGGTGGCCCCTAGGAGAAGGGTGATTGAGCAGGGATCCAGGAGCTCTTGGGTTTGGTGGTCTGCCATCTTGGGCTTCTCTATGTCACATCACCTTTGCTAAGCAGGCCCCTGGATGAACCTTGAGACACCTCTGGTTGGGTTCCCTGCTTATTGTGCCCCGGATATGGAAATGTGATCCACTTTCTGGTGGCTGATTAGGGTCTATCACACAATTCCAAGAAGATGAGGAGTGACTGTCATTCTGCTCTAGTTGGGAAGTCAGCAGTTGGTCTGCTCTTCCCCTTAGGGCCTGTGCTGCTCTGGGGCCAGTTTCTGGTACCGAGCTCCCTTGAGCTCAGTCTGCATTTTTTTTTTGTTCTGTGGCACTGGTGATGGAACTCAGATGGTTATCCCACATTCTAGTCTCAAGCTCTACCACTGAGCTCCACTGCCAGCCCGCAAGGCATTCTAAAAGCGCTCCTTTATAATACTGGCAAAAGGTTTCAGCAGAAGTTGACAGGTAGGAATTGATGTTTGCATTAAACATAGCCTTATATTCTTTTGATTTTTTTTTGTGCCTGGTCACTGTCTCTTAGCTTTTTGCTCAATACTGGTGCTTTACCACTTGAGCCATAGCTCCACTTCTGGGGTTTTGCTGGTTAATCAGAGATAAGAGTCTCAGACTTTCCTACATGGACTGGCTTCAAACCAGTGATCCTCAGGTTTCAGCCTCCTGAATAGGATTACAGGTGTGAACTATGTTGTTCAGCCCTTACATTCCTTTTCCATCATCTATTCTCTTACCCCAAATAGTCAAAAAAACAAGCCACCCACTTAACCCCCCAGCAAATAGAAGCTAATGAAACTCCATAGCAGCCATTTAGTTCATTAACACTCTCTCTAACCGCCCCCACCTCCTCTCTTTCTCTCCCTCTCCCTCTCTCCCTCCTGAGGTTTGAATTTAGGCAGGGGTTCTGTGGCTGTCCTGGAGATTTCAATTGGCTGGATGTGGCCAGCCAGGTGAACTCAAAATTGACACTGTGCTCTTTCAGTTTTACAGACATCCTCAGGTTTAATAGTAAAGTAAGAAGACATATGTGAAAAACAGCCTGAGATCCAAGACCTGTGTCATGGAGTAGGCAGCAGCATGGAGTAGAACAGGAAGGAAAGGCCAAGCAGAAGCTTGGGGTGGTGACTGCAGGCTGGAAACTGGACAGAAAGGACATAATGGTTGAGGGGGAGGAATTTTGACCAGATTCCTGAGCTAAGAGGAATGATAGATGGGCAGTGATGAATGAAGACAATACAAACCAAGTTGTAACATTTGTAACTAGAATTCTAGCTGGGCACTAGTGGCTCATGGCACTAGCAGATGCATTGTCTTGAAAATGAACCACTGTTGACTTTATTTTCCACAAAGGTGATAATGAAAGCAATTGAGATTGGCCTTTTGTGGCGGGGTTGGGGTGGGTAGGGGTGGGTAAGTGAGGGGGTTCTGGGGCTTGAACTCAAGACCCAGGCACTGTCCCTGACCCAGCTTCTTCTTCTTTTTTTTTTTTTTTTTAATCTCCCAAGGCTACTGCTCTACTGCTTGAGCCAAAGCTCCATTTCTGGCCTTTTTTTAGTGGTTAATTGGAGATAAGAGTTTCATGGACTTTCTTTGCCTGGGCTAGCTTCAACAGATCTCAGCTTTCTGAGCCACCAGTGTCTGGCATAATTGGCTATTACTGTTTTTAGATCATCACAGAGAAATCCATCCCTTAGTGCCTGATCACTGCTCCTTCCTGTACATACCACTGTTGAAAATGCTAGGAAAATGAAGCTCATAAATACAATGGGGCCTGGGCATGGTGGTATATGCCTATAATCCCAGAGACTCGGGAACAAGGGGTAGAACTCAGGAACAAGGGGTAGAATCTTAACTTAGAGGTCAGGCCATGCAGTTAGCAAGACTGTATGCCCCAAACAAAATCAAAACAGGACTGATGGCTCAGATGGTAGAGCACTTGCCTAGCATGTGTATGGCCTCTGAGTTCAATCCTTGGTATTGCAGGGGGGGAAAAAGGACAATGGAAGATGTCAAGCTGGTGAAAATGGAAAGTTTCTGGGGTTTTAGGAAACTGTAATGATTAGTTCAAACTCTTTATATTATACCATCTCTCTAAAATCCCATCTGGGAAAATGTGGCTTTTCTAACTTGTCTCTATCCAGTCATGTATTTGATATATTGATTGAGAAGAGCAGTTGTGTGCCAGCCCTGTTTAAAGGAATGATAGACGTAAAGCTACTTCAGACCTCCCTTAGGAGGTTAGTCTGTTTTCTAGCTGGAGAGAGAAAAATAGAAAGGGGGGAGGAGGAAGAGGAGATGTTTTCTGAAACATGATACAGTGATTCTGGGTTAGTAGCACAGTGGTAGAGCATGGACCTAGAAAGCAGTAGGTCCTGGGTTTTATCCTCAGTACCACAATCTATCAATCATCTTAAATGTGGTATAGCCACAATGGGAAATGTGGTATTGATAGAGTTCATTGAAGGGTGTGGGTGGGGCTCAGTTGGTTGAGCTGAGTGCTTGCCTAGCATGCCTGAGTCCCTGAGTTTTAATCCTCTGAACTGAAAAAAAAAAAAAAGGAAAAAGAAAAGGAGAAGGAGGGAGAGGAAGAGGTGGAAGATGTTGAAAAAGAAAAAGTCTTCTTGATTCCAAGCTCTGAGGAGGCCCAAATGGGGATGGACCCGACAGCATCAAGGGTACCTTCCACAGGATAGCTGGTGAAGCACCCCCAAACAGCAAAACAACTTCTGCAGAGAGCAGGGTTACCTGTGAGGAAATGAACTGTTCATTCACCCTGCTGGCTAGAGAGCAGGTATGTGTCAGGGCCTTGGTCCTTCAAGGAATTCCAAGGTAAATCTTGGGCCAGCCCCCAGTGGGGCTGACTGCATGGGACTCCCTGGAGACCCTGACTCAGCCCTTGGGTTCTCCAGAGCTCCATTAAAATAAACAAAAACCCAGGTGTGCAAGCCAGGCTTAGAAGCCACCCTTTGAGGCAGTGTGGTTCCATTGAAGGAACCTTAGCAGAAAGAGAACATAATCAGATTGCTTGAGAACTATCCTCTTGGTTGTGGTGTGGAAATCAGGCAGAGAGAAAGTAGAGGCAGCTAGATTGGATTGGAGGCTGGGGTGGAGGGTGGGGGAGAGAAACTCATTAGGCTGGGGTGTGACTCCAGTGGTAAAGCACCTGCCACACCCCAGTACTGCCCAAAGAGAGAGGGAGAGGGAGAGGGTATCCCATTACATGTCTTAGCTATGAGCTGATGATTTTGTGGCCACTGTTTGAGGCGGGGTGACTGATACCACAGGAATAGTGCAGGATATTACAGTGCTTGGCCCTGAAAGGGTGAGGAGTTGAGAAGAGGGAAGAATCTCACTGTCAAACTTGGAGAAGGAGGTGGAGTCAGAATAGTAGCCAGAAGGGGAAATGAGAGGAAAAGCCTCCCTATATGGAGGACAGCCTTTAAAAATCAGAATGAGCTGGTGGCTTATACCCGTAATCCTAGCTACTCTGGAAACTGAGATCTGAGGATCTTACCTTCAATAAACAGAAGTCACCAGAAGTGGCACCATGGCTCAAGTGGTAGAGCATTAGGCTTGCGCAAAGAGAAGCTTGGGCAAAGAGAAGTGCCCAGGCCCTGAGTTCAAGCCCCAGGACTAGCACGCACACAAAAAGCTCTTGAGTGTGGTCCAGCAAGCCCAAGACCACTGCAAGGCCCCCTTGCAGCTAGCACATCAGCCGCAAGCAGCCAGCTGTAGGCCAGAGGGAAAGGGGAGGAGAGTTAAAGCTGCGGGGTCTCTCTCAATTATTTTTAATCTCTGGATAGATTTTGTCAGTATTCTGCAGGCATTTCCTTCCCAGAGACAAAAGCTGGAGGGTGTTTGGGGTCTGGGTGTGGCTGTAGCAGCTGTAATTGCTGAGTGAGGAGCTTCTGGAAGCTTCTGTGTCTTGGAGAGCCAGTTGGTGAAACGCTGCTCCACCCTCCAGGTGGAGTTACCTACACAGTCCTGATTTTCCTTCTGATTTTTGCAGCACACACCCAGTGCTCACTCTAGTTCTTGAAGAAAGGGCAGAACCCTTGAAGAAAAATAAGCCGCCCCCCCCCCGCTCCCCTTTCTGAGTTCTCTGTGCTTTGTATCCTCTTTTGACTTCAAAGGAGGTTCTGGGAGACCCCTATCATCAGGTAATAATCTATATTCCATGAGCCCACGCCCCCCCTGCCTTATGCCAGCAGGATGTGAGACTTTTCATCTGAAGATCTCACCTCTCATTCTAGCACTCATGAGAAAGAGTAATTACCCCTGTTGCCGAGCTGGTTTGAGGATAGGTAATGGGGTGCTACGTCGACTTTCATTCACTTATCCATTCATAGATACTTTAATTGCCTGCCTACTCTGAACAAAATAGTACCTATAAAAACTGAAGTCCTGCCCACAGGAGCATAGAATCGAGTGAAGAGCAAGATGGAACATGCATGCTGTGTTTAAAAACACTGCAAGAACAGCATCGGTGACTCACACCTATAATCCCAGAAGGCTGAGATTTGAGGATCAAGGTTCAAAGCCAGTCCAGTGCAGAAGAGTCTGTGAGACTCTTTTTTTTTTTTTTTTTGGATCCAGTCATGGGGCTTGAATTCTGGGCCTGGGCGCTGTCTTCAGCTCTTCAGCTCAAGGCTAGCGCTCTACCACTTGAGCCACAGCGCCACTTCCGGCTTTTTTCTTTGCTTATATGGTGCTGAGGAATCGAACCCAGGGCCTCAGGCATGCAAGGCAAGCGCTCTACCACTGAGCCACCTTCCCAGCCCAGAGTCTGTGAGACTCTTATCTGCAATTAATCACCAAAAAAAAGCCAGAAGTGGAGTGGTGGCTCAAATGGTAGAGTGCTGGCCTAGAGGGAAGAAACAAGGACAGTGTTCAGACCCCAAGTTTAAACCTCAGTACAGGCCCAGAAACCAAAACAAGCAAGTCCAGTGAGTGCAAGACTAAGTTCAAGCCTTGATCCAAATAGATAATAAATAGATGGTAGATAAACAACTAGAAAATGGTTATGTCTTTATTGAGACAGTTTGCAAATAGTAGGGTAACGTAAGAAGTTTCAGAGAGCTGAATGGCCTGTGCTTCTTAGCAAGAGCTGGGATGCAATGTTGACCTTGTACTTGTCAGGATGCCCTTATGGGAAATAAGGCTGCTCTGCAGTGCAGATGGAATTCTCTCTGGAGATGCGCAGACACAGGTTGGACAGTCTGAGTGCTAAAGCTTTGCTTTAGTTTACTCTGGCTCCCAAGAGAGATGCCTTGCAAAGAGGAAATACATGTGTAGATACATGCATGCATGTGTATTATGTGTACATGTGTGTATACACTGTATGTGTGTACATATGTACATACCTATTCAGTGTGTGTGTGTGTGTGTGTGTGTGTGTTGTGTGCCAGTACTGGGACTTGAACTCAGGGTCTCAAGCACTCATTAGGCTTTTTTTCAAGGCTGGCCTACCACTTGAACCATATTTCCACATCCCAGAATATATTTTAAATGTCTTTAAAAAATTATTTTTATTGAGATTAAATGATTACACAAACTTCACTGTATTGTAGGATTATTTTAAATGTCTTGAAATGTGTACAGACAATGTTGGGTATTTGCAATCTAATCAGTGTGGATCAAGATTGTTTCTGTTCTTTCTCCTGTTTTTCTGTTCTTTGTCTTTCTCTCCTCCTCCTTTCTCTCTTTTCTCTCTCATCTCTCCTCTCCCCCTTCCTCCCTCCCTCCCTCCTTCCCTCCCTTCCTCCCCCTACCTACCTACTTTCCTTCCTTCCATCCATGCTTCCTTGCTTCCTTCCTGACATAGCCTCACTATGTAACCTAACTGGCCTCTAATGCCCAATCCTTCTACCTTTGTCTCCTGAGTGCTGGGTTCAATTCACTATGTCTGACATAAAAATCTTCCATTTCTGAAATGTTATGTCTAATAGACAAAAAGTAGAAACAACACAAATGCCCATCAACTGGCAAGTGGCAGAGCCACACAAGAATATTACTCAGCCTTAAAAATGAACAAAGTTCTTTTGCAAGTATAACACATGGGTAAATCTTGAAAGCCTCGTGGTGAGGGAAGGAAAACAGCCCCCCCAAAGTACCACATACTGCACTTCTGGTTTTCTGGTTCTGTATTGGAGATAAGTCTCATGGACTTTCCTGCCCAGGCTGGCTTTTTTTTTAAATTTTTTTAAATTGTGAAAATATCATACAGAGGGGTTACGATTACATGAGCAAGGCAATAAGTACATTTCTTATCAAGCATTGTTGCCTCCTCCTTTGTTTTTCCCCTACCATCCCTGCCCTCCCATCTCCACAACTACCTCCCCCCAAAGTTGTAACATTTTTCAACATAGCATTTTGTATATCTCATTGTTGCAATGGGTCCACTGGTATCCCTAGTTAAACAATTTGTTTTTTCCCTTCCCTTCCCCAAATAATACAAACATCAAATACAGTGAAAACAGGGGTTATACCATGGAGGAGGACGTACAAAGCAACAAACCTGGGCTGCCTTTGAATGATGATTCTCAGATTTCAGCCTCCTGAGTAGCCAGTAGCATGTGTCACTGATGCCTGGCTTTGCTTTCGTTATTTTTAGTTTCTCATTTATGCCCAGGACAGCATGGGCTGTGATTCTTCTTGTGCTTCCTTGTATCTCTGGGGATGACACATACATACCATTGTGCCCAGCCATGATGCTTCCTCTGTAACTGGAATAATAAGCCCATACAAAATACCCAGCCTTTGAATGAGATGAAGTCTCACCAACTTATTTTGCCTAGATTGGCCTCAAACCTTGATTTCTGTCTACCAAGTATTACAGATTTGAGCTAGTACGGACAGTTCTTTATTTTTCCTTCCTGGAGATAGTATTAGAGTCTCAGGGCTTAAAATTTGAAAGACATGCCAGACACTAGTGGCTCAAGCCTGTAAGCTACTCAGGAGGCTGAGATCTGAGGATCCTGGTTCAAAGCCAGCCCGGGCAGGAAAGTCAGTGAGGCTCTTATCTCCAATAAACCACCAGAAAACCAGAAGTGGTGCTGTGGCTCAAGTGGTAGAGCGCTCACCTTGAGCTGAAGAGCTGAGGGACAGCGCCCAAGCCCACAGTTCAACCCCACAACCAACTAACTAAATAACTAACTAACTAAATAAATAAAATTGAAAGACATGCCAGGTGCTGGTGGCTTATACCTATAAACCTAACTACACAGGAGATTGAAATCTAGAGGATCTTGGTTCCAGGTCATCCAGGTCAGAAAAGTTCATTAGGCTCCATCTCCAGAAAAGAAAAAGAAAAGCAGGGCTTGAGGTAAGTGGTAGAGAGCTAAGCAAGCTCAAGGCCCTAAATTCATTCTTCCCTCTCGCTCTCCCTCTCCTTCTCCCTCCCCCCATCTCTCTCTCACACACCCAAATTTTAAAAAAAGATAGAAAGGAAACTAAAAGTGGATCCCAGACCCATGTACTAACATCAACTCAAAATGGATTAAAGACCTCAAAATCAAACCTAAAACTCTGTAACTACTGCAGGACAGAGTAGGAGAGACAATAGAATTTATAGACACAGGCAGGAACTTCCTGAACAGAGTCCCAGGATCACAATAAATTGGGTCAAAGCTAGTCTAGGCAGACAAATCTGAGAGGCTGACCTGCAATTAACCAGCAAAAATCTGGAAGCGGAGATGAGACTTAAGTGGCAGAATGCCAGCCTTGAGTGGAAAAAGCTAAGTGAGAACATGAGGCCCTAAGTTCAAGTCACACTAAAAAAAATGACCAAAGTTTCTGTCACTTTAAGTCCTTCAAGCCTTCTATTCATATATTTTACTTTGCTGGTCCTGGAGCTTAAACTCTGGGCTGGGTGCTGTACTCAAGCTCCTTTTGCTCAAGGCTAACACTCTACCACTTGAGCTACAGTGCTCAACTCATGGATTTTCTTGCCTGGGCTGGCTTCCAACCTCGATCCTCAGGTCTCAGCCTCCTGAATAGATAGGATTGCAGGTGTGAGCCACCAGCACCTGGCTCATTCTAGTAATTTAGATGTCTAGTTTTATATAACAATCAACTTCATTTAAAAATCAAAACTTCTTTCTTTCTGAGTTTTGGCCTGACTTCAGCTTGAGGTCTCTAGTAGGAAAGAGAGATGAGGAGACATCTTGAGATTTAGCCCCTCTTCCTTCCTAAGACTTGTTCAGTATGGTTTCTATCAATCACAGCAGGGCGGAGAGGAGACAGTAGATTGAACAGGCCAGGAAGGAAAAGCCAAGAGAAGTCTTACTGAGAGTAGTTCTGTGTGTGTGTGTGTGTGTGTGTGTGTGTGTGTGCGCGTGCGCATGAGGTGTGGATATGCCAATCCTGGGGCTTGAGCTCAGGGCCTGGGCACTGTTTCTGAGTTGTTTTGCTTTAGGTTAGCACTTTATCACTTGAGCCACAGCTCCACTTCCATCTTTTTTTGCTAGTCAATTGGAGGTGACTCACTCGGACTTTCCTGTCAGGGCTGGTTTAAAACTGTGCTCCTCAGATCTCAGCCTTCTGAATAGCTTGGATTACAGCTATGAGCCACCAGCCCTGAGGCCGAATAGTTCTTTTGAGCTAGTGTTGAGGTGCTCTTGGCTTGGCAGATGTTTACTCTAATTCTGTCCAGTGATGCCTAACAGCATGTTACATCTAAGAAGGATATTCAGATTTTCCCTCTGCTTTACCCCTTGCCTGGACAGTCTTGTTTTGGCTCTACCTTACTTCTTCTCTCATAATCATTTACCTGATAGGTCTGGCCCAGTCCCTCCAGCTAGGGATGCTCAGATGATGATATTCCCCCCAGGTCCTCTCTGGCCTGCACATTTCCTGCAAGTCCCACCGGCACAAGAGCTAGAGTGCTTTTCCTAATCAGTGGCTTCAATCACATCCCTTTCCCACCTCCAAACCATCTGTGGGTCCCCTTGGCCTGCAAAGGAAAGTCAACATATGTTAGCAAAATGAGCTCCCTTCCCATAGCTTAGCACATCCTTGGCTTCTCCACAGCTTAGCATGCTCCCTTCCTACGCAACACTAGGCCCATGTAGTAAAGGCAGTAAATAATCAACTTCCAGCCCCCTTTACCTTGAGATGGCACTTCTCTGAGGCAGCTACCACCATATAAGACAAAGGGGCCCCTTAGAGTGACCTTCAGGTCTGGGCAGCTGCAGGGCCCCTTAAATAAGGGGTGCTATTTGGATAGCAGCCATAAATCCTAGTCCGCCAGTGCTTCTCACTTCTCCCTTGTGAGAAGAGGTCTTGCTGGCCCTTTCCCAGCAATAAACCTTCTTTGTTCACTGTCCCTGGATGTCTGCATGGTGGGTCTCTGGCAAAGCCTAATAATCTTTCATTTAATCTTTCAGCATCTTTTCGGATTTGATTTCTAGCTGTATTTCTAAATTTCTTTCTGGAAGTCTTTCAATGGAACCTTTGCCAGCTGAGTGTGTGGGTACACAAAGAGGAGGCTGAAGAGAAATTATATTTTTCCTATCAGGGCAGGTAAAATGATGCACATATGTAATCCTAGTACTTGGGAGGCTAAAGAGGGAGGATGGACACTTCAAGGCCAGCCTAATACCCCCACTCTAAAAAAGAAACAAACAAGATAATACATTCTTTTTCCTCTCCCTCCTTCTTCCTCTCCTCTCCCCCCCCCTTTCTCTCCCTCTCTCTCTCTGTAAGACAAGGTCTCATTGCATTGTATTGCAATGAGAGAGAGAGGGAGAAAGAAGGAGGGAGAGGGAAAGAAAGAAAAAATCAAATCTTTGCACTTTCAACTAGATAGGAAATTACTTGCATTGCCTAGCCTAAGTACAATTTTTTTTCAGAAAGGAAAAATAATATATATTATCTTGTTTGTTTACCCTGATAAGAAAATATATTTCTCTTCTTAAGCTTCAGATACCTAACTGGGATTAATACCTGGTAACACCAGAGAATCAAGTAACATCTGTCAGTCTGTCACTTGTTACATGAGAGAGAAGCAGTTTCCTGGGGGAAAGTAATGCTCCCTTAAAGCAGTGGCTCAGGACTCTGCCTCAAATGATATTTAACAAAGTAATGCAGGTTAGCATGACAAGACAAAGGAAACTAGAAGCTCTAGACACCAGAGGCAGAAAGCAGTAAAGTGAGTTTCCAGATTCCTCAGGGTCCACTGATAAATCTCTGGGCTGATAAGCAGCAGTGAGAGAGAGTCCCATCTCTGTCTCAGGCAGGAAAACAGAGGGAAAGAAGGGAAAGGGCAAAAGGTGCTTTTGTCTGTGAGGCTCAGTCCAGCCATCTGGCAAAGGAGAATGTGCAGAAACTTCTGAGCTGTGCTCAGCCCGGTGATCCTCCATATTGAGGGTCCCTTGGCTGTTTCGTGGAGCCTTGGCTCACTGGGTCCTCCTGGCCTGGAGTGCTGTATCCTGGTCACCTTTGCATGTTAGGAAAGCATCCTTTCCTGCTCTTGTTGCTCTCCACCCTGCCACTAATACTAGCCCTCACTGGCTTTTCTGTACCCCTGGCACTTTTCATTGTCATTCTCAGTCACCTTACTTCCTCTGGTAGAACACAAGCTCTTCCAATAAAAACTCTGTGTCTACTTTTGTTTGTTTCTTGGTTTCTTTAGTGCTTCTTTTAGCCTTGTAATGTTTGCTTGTTTGTTTTGTTTTGTTTTATGATGTTCTTGGGCTTGAACTCAGGGCCAGAGCACTGTCCCTGAGTTCTTTTGTTTAAGGCTAGTGTTCTGCCACTTAAGCCACAGCTCCATTTCTGTTTGTTTGTTTGTTGTTGTTGTTTATTTGGGTTAATTGGAGAGCCTGCCTGCACTGGCTTCAAACCATGATCCTCAGATCTCAGCCTCTTGAGTAACTAGGATTACAGGAGTGAGCCACCAGTACCCAGCCAGAGCTTTGTACTTATTAGGCATGCGCTAAATTGCCCTCGACCCCTTTGCTTTTATTTTTCAAATATATTTTTCCCATTGTAACTTTTATTTTAGTGTTTAAGTTAAATATTGCTATCCTAACTTTTATGTGTATGGGAGGGGGAGAGTGCTGGGGTCAGAACCCAAGGGCATCCTTCATGCTTACCCCAGCTCCTATCTATTGTGTTTTAGTTTGTTTTGTGTGTGCTGCTACTATATCTTGAATTCAGGGCCTAGATGGTATCCCTTAGTTCTTTTGCTCAAGACTAGTGCTCTATCACTTGAGCCACAGGCCCACTTTCAGCTTTTTTATGGTTAAGTGAAAATGAGTATGCTGGACTTAGTTGACTTGCCTGGCTTCAAAAACAGCCATCCTCAAATCTTCACCTTCTGAGTAGCAAGGATTGCAGGTATAATCCTCCAGTGCTCCTATGTTGAAGTGTATAGCTCTCAAAGAGAAACAAAGTGAGCTGGCGCTGGTGGCTGGGATGACAGTCATGAACCACTAGCACCTGACTCAGAGTGACAGTTTTGCAAGATGGAAAGAATTCTGTGTCTGGCTAGTGGCAGCAGCTGTACAAAGGGTATTTTGCTGTCACTGAGACATCCACTTAAAAACAATCAAGATGGTAAATTTTATGTCATAGGCATTATGCCACAATTACTCTTAAAAAGAAGGAAATTCAGTGCCATAATGTAGATATCTAATAAGCCTTAAGGATATTTCAGTGTTTTCTTTTTTTTTTTTTGGGTCCGGTCGTGGGGCCTTGAACTCTGGGCCTGGGCACTGTCCCTCAGCTCTTCAGCTCAAGGCTAGCACTCTACCACTTGAGCCACAGTGCTACTTCCGGCTTTTTTCTTATGTGGTGCTGAGGAATCAAACCCAGGGCCTCGAGCATGCAAGGCAAGTGCTCTACCACTGAGCCACCTTCCCAGCCCTATTTCAGTGTTTTCAAGGGCACAAAGGACAAGTGTCTAAAGTAGCCAGATCCATAGAGACCCAAAGTAGAATAGTGGCTGCTAGGAGCTGGTGGGAAGGGTAGACCAAGAGGTGTTTATTAGAAACAGAGTTTCAATTTTACAAGATATAAAAGTTGGATTGTTGGTTGTGGCTGAACAACAGTATAACTACTTAATGCCATTGCATTGTACAAAAAATAGTTAAAATGGTTCATTGTTATGTATAGTAACCATCATTAAAAAAAAAAGACACCATAATGCTAGGCATGGTGGTACAAGCCTGTAATCCTAGCACTTAGCAGGCTGAAGCAGGACTGTTAATCTGGGCTACAGAGCAAGACCTGTCTTGGGGGAGAAAAAGAGAGAGTCGGGTGGGGGCAGAGAGAGGCAGAGAGAGAGAGATGGAGATTGAGAAAGAATTAGAAAGGGAAGAAGGGAAGGAGGGAGGGAAGGAAGGAAGGAAAAAGGAAGTATCATAAACAATAATAAAGATATGGTACAGACTAGGAAGATAGCTGTTATTTTTTTTCCCTGAGCTGAGGACTGAACTCAGCCTTGCATTTGCTAGGCTAGTGTTATTACTGAGCCAAATTCCCAATCCCTAAATTTTTATATGTACATTCACTTATTTATTCCGCCTTTAAATACCAGATTTATGGGTCAAAGAACAGACTTATGACTTGTTAATATAGGAGTATTTTTTAATTGCTTACATTAATTGTAAAAAAAAGATTTTTACTGTGCTATCTCCATACATGTGGAGGATCACGTAGCATCTTACCGTCATTTCCCCACATCTGAGTTTCCCAGGGGCAGCCCATTGAGACCCAGCTGTACCACGTGATGAGCATCAGCGCACAGCAGACAGAGCTCGGACGTCTGCCTCCCTTCAGCTTTGGAGCTGGAGGGAGAGATCTTTGTCCTCCAAAGTAAACACAGATCCTCTCAGCAAAGGAAAGGAATGTCTCTGGGTTTAGTCATCCTTCTGAATGTAGGTGAATGGCTCTGGATTTATCAACTTGAGAAAAATGAAGAAACTAGAGCTTTAGGGGGAAAAGAGTCATTCCTTGTCTGCGTAGCATGTCAATTGATGGTCCTATAAAAATAATATTGATCAAAATGAACTCCAGGAAATGGAAACAAGAAGTTTATTTTTCTTTGTGGTTGTTTTTGTTTTCTTTCCCTTTTGTCCTGTTTGCTCATTTATCTGTCTTGAGAGGGTAAGGAAGGGCACAGAAATGGTGGGACAAAGGGGGAACAAATGCAAAATGCAGTAGTTGTACTGACTAGATACAATGTTGAGGATGAACTACACAACTGTGGGTGGGGACCGGAGGGAAAACCTGGGAGAAAGCAAGGGGAGGGGTGACATTGTCCAAAAGAAATCTATTCTTTATCTGAGTTAGGTAACTATAACCTCTCTGTACACATCACCTTTGTAATAATAAAAAAGTTTACAAAAGAAACACATTGTAAACAACTGGAAGGTAGAGTAACACTGAGAGCTCCAGGGAAGACTGTCTTCCAACAAAGACTACAACATGGAGGGAGAGGGGGAAGGAGAGAGACAGAGAGAGAGAGAGTTGACAGACTGATTTAACTAACTTCTACGAGCAAGGCACATATAAACCATCTTATCAAATACTGGATAAAGGTATTTAAGTTAATAATTTATTGAAGAGGAATTTCAAATATCAATAAGCATTTGAAAGCATTGCCAGACTTACTTGAATTTGATAAAAGTCAAATTAAAAGGGATACCAAAAATATACTGAACTACTTCCCCAATGAAAGAAAAAGAACTACTGGCTACCTGCTGGTGGCTTGCACCTGTAATTCTAGCTATTCAGGAGGCTGAGATCTGAGGATCACTGTTCAAATTCAGCTGGGCAGGAAAGTTCGTAAGATTCTTATCTCCACTAAATTACTTCCCCTCCCCCCAAGCCAGAAATGGAGCTGTGACTCAAGTGGTAGAGCACCAGCCTCAAGCTAAAGAAGCTCGGGGAGAGCAAACAGGCCCTGAGTTCAAGCCCCAGGACTGGCACAAAAAAGAACAAAAGAACAAATGCTAGCATATGCAAGGTCCGGTGTTTGATCCCTAATACCGCCCGCCTACACACACACAAACCAATTTTTTTTAAAGCTGTTACACTGTTGGGTTTGGGAAATTCATGAGGTGATTGAAAAATATGATATACTTGAAGGAAATGTCAAATTGTGGGCCTCGTGTGGTGGGGCACACCTGTAACCCCGCATTCAAGAGGCTGAGATAAGAGGACACAAGTTCCAGGCTAGCTTGGGCTGCATATAATTACACTTTGTCTCAAAAATAAATAAACAAATAAAAGTGATAACTAAAAGGGCAGAATCTCTTGGAGACTGAATAAAAATATCCTATGGTAGATTATAGTGATGGATGTACAACTCTGTGAACACAATAAAAGCCACTGGACAGTATGCTTTAAATGGGTGTATTGTATGGTATACACATTGTAGCCCATAAAGGTGTTTTTTAAAAGGAATGAGACAGCAGCCATATATGCAGAAATCATGTGGTGATTATACTTAAAAGTACTATATACTTCAAATCTTAAGTATTCAGACAAAAAATTACACCTATATGAAGTGATAATAATTAACTAGATTGTGGTAGTCATTTTGCCTTGCAGATGTTCAGAAAAAATGATGTTCAAATACATATTCATATTTGTCAAGTATTTCTGGGCAAAGCATAAAGCTGGATAAAATTAACAGAAGAAAAAAAAGGAAGGGAAGAAGAGAAGGATGGAGAGAGGAAGAAAGAAAAAGGAAGGGAGGGAGTGGAGGAAAGAGAAGGGAAGAGAAAAAGGGTTAACATTTATTTCCCTCCAGCTAACCAGAAAGTAGAAAATCCGATTATTCTAATTGGGGATGATTTGGAAGTGATGCTGTGGTAGAACTGTAGCCTAAAGCACAAAGAGGCTCAGGGACAGTGCCCAGACCCTGAGTTCAAGCCCTGAGTTCAGAATTGGCTTTAAAAAATGTGGTGATGATTTAGAGAGAGTGGAATTGTCCCCACTGCTGGTGGAAGTGGAAGTTTATGTATGATGGAAGAGACAGTGAATTGGAAGTGTATAATCTACTTAAACGTATGTATACTCTGGATTGAACCAATTCCCCTCGTAGTTAAAAACAACTTTGGGACGTGTACACAGAGAGATATTGACAACTATGTTTATGTAAACCTTATTAGTGAGAATGAAAAACTTAAGTCTTGCGTGGGATCATGGATAAATCAATGGTATGAATAAAATACAGTGGAATAAATGAAAAAAAAATGAGCGAGAGTAGCATGTGTCAACAGGAATACATCTCATAATGTTGAGTGACAAAAAATCAAATTAGTAAGGAGATGCCTAGAACACAATGCCATTAACATAAGGGCATGCAAAAACAGTAACATCATCATTATTACATAACATATAAAGCATGAGAAACATGCATGAAAGAACAAGTAGAAAAGTCAAGAGACTGGTTAGCTCTGGAAAGAGGAAAGTAAAAGGAACTATACCTAGAGACTATCAACTATTTTACCTGTTTATGTTTGTTCTTTTTTGTGTGTGGTGACTGTACCAGGATTTCAGTTTCATCTGAGGGCCTAGGTGCTAACTGTTAGCTTATTTTTTTGTAAAGGTGATATACAGAGACCCCCTTAGCTTTTTTGGTGCTCTACCACTTGAGCCACAGCTCCATTTCTGGCTTTTTTTCAGGTTATTTGGAGATAAGAGTCTTACAGATATTCCTGAATGGGCTGGCTTTGAACCTCGTTCCTCAGATCTCAGACTTCTGAGTTGCTAGATTATAGGCATGAGCCACCAACACCCAGCTTCATGTTTGTTTCTTTTAAACAAAATTGCTGGTAGAATCATATTTATGATGTTGGCTATACCATTCAGTGTAGTTGAAATACTTCCTAATATAAAAGAGAAACAAGATGCAGTTTTACATTGTCAGGCTGTGAGAATTTGGGCAGAGAATGCAACTCTTCTGCATTCAAATCAGAGTGGGAGTTGCTCCATTACTTCCAGCCTGCCTGCCTCCCTCTGTTTTTCCCAAGGTGGAACACAGTGGCTTCATTGACAGTATCATCCCCACCATCTTTACCACACAGATATACTGGAGCAGGTGCTGGTGGGCAGGAAGATGCTACCAGATGAAAACTTTGTCACCATCCTGGCAGCCACTCAATTTAGTCCAAGGAGCATACGCAAAACTCCCACGTATTGCCATGCGTTGAATTACGAAGGCTGGGACAGGAGTCAGACCTTGCAATGCAATAATAAGCTATTATTCAGAAACTGTGCTTCAGAAGAGAATCACCAGCTTGTGGTTTATAGGCTGACATCTGAGAGATATTAATTAGGTAGCCTTGATGACCCTGGCATTCCAGAGCAAAGCCCTAGGGCTAGTTATCAATGCTGCCATGACAACCACAGGGCACTGAAGTACAGCTAAGTTGAAAGGTTAAGTCAGACATTGGTAACTGTAGATTGCAAAATTTTCTAGGTGCCTGAACTCTGAACTTGAAATGCACTATCAGATGGTTGATTTGAAAGGTATTTTTTTCACTCCCAAGTAACCTCCTGTTAATTTTATTCTTTTTTCCAGTCTATTGCATTGGAATGTTGCTTAGCAAACAATTATACCTGGTATTGAGCTTTAAAGAAGCATGTCTATTACCCATGCTAAGTACAATCAGAGATAATCCCAGTTCCCTGGCTTGTACAGGCTTTCAAACAGACGTGACTTTCTTACCTGTGATGTGCTAACATTACGTGGTTTGCAAATTAGACTCCTAAGAGTCAGAATAATTAAACTTGCTATAATTAAAGGCTCAGAATAATTAAGCTGGCAGAAAGCCAGATGTGAGGAAAGGCATGGAGAGACTCCAGCTGTCATCCCTAAGGGTGACTTTCTTTGTCTCGCTCCTTAAAGTATGGTCCGTGACCTGGTGGAAGCGTTGAGTGTTTATTGGAAATTCCGAATCTCACACCCTATTCAGATGTACCAGGCTAGATTCTGCACTGGGTCATTAGGCAATCTTTATGTTTATTTAAAGTTGAGAATTTCTGTGTCTTGGACCTGAAGCCATCCACGGCTTTTAGTGCTTTGAGGGTCCATATTCAGAAGCAGAATGGTTGTATGATATGGTAATTCTATTTTTTAATTTTTCAGGACTTGCCATCATGTTTGGGTAACAATTGCTCCACATCCCCAGCAATAATGGATACTTTGTGGTGTTTTTATTGTTTTTGTTTTTGTTTTGCTTATGTGGTGCTGAGGAATCAAACCCAGGGCCTCTGGCATGCAAGGCAAACACTTTACCACTGAGCCACCTTCCCAGCCCCTTTGTTTGTTTTCTTGCTTTGTTTTTTTTTTTTTTCTAGTAGCTACCCCAAAGGGCATGAGATATATGGATTCTTGTAAATAACAATATTAAAACAATGCATCAACAACAATCTATACCCAAATTTTAGGCAACTGAAATAAATGAATAATCTAGGAAAGTCTATATAACTTTCCTAGCTGTACTTTAAAAGTTGAATGATGCCCAAGGTATACGAAGTGAGGTTAGTTCTCCACACGTGGCAGTCTTTCATGAAGGACCCCTCTCCTTTCCCATCTCATATTCAGTTTCCCCCATCCTCCCAGCCAGCATCTCCTGCCCCGTCTTCACCCATCACAGACACTTTATGTATAGTCACTGATGAGATATCGACATGGGACTGCCATCAGGATCTCAGTTGTCCTCAAGGCACTTAGAAAGCGTCTGACTCTACCCACTCAGGCCTGGAGTCAGGAACAACTTTGTTCTAGAGCCTCGGGAGTCACATGGTAACCACCTCCAGACTGATGAGCACTATGACTGAATGCTGATTGAAGGTTGCTTGGGAGTGTGAGGGGGAATGGTCACTGAAATGCTTTTCCTCTTGTTGCTTCTTCTCTTTCACCTTTTCTTCTTCCTTTCACCTTCCTCTCCTCTTTCTCCTTCTTCTTGTGAGGCTGGAGATTGAACACACACACACACAAATTGCAGATGTACATAGTTTTAAGACCCATCTTGACTTCATGATTTAGTTCTGCTCACCCCCTCTTGTTTCACATACGCTAGGCTAGCGCTCTCCCACTGAACTCCATCCCCAGCTCCAGAGAACATCTACTTCTAATTATCAAGGAAATGGGGCTCAATGGCTTCTTTGTAAGAAGTAACTATTGTACTGGGTCCTAAAAATCAAATGGGAGCTGGGCACCAGTGGCTCACACCTGTAATCCTAGCTACGCAGGAGGCTGAGATGTGAGGATAGTGGTTCAAAGCCAGCCTGGGCAGGAAAGTCCATGAGACTCTTATCTCCAATTAACCCCCAGAAAACTGGAAGTGGCGCTGTGGCTTAAGTGGTAGAGTGCTAACCTTGAGCTGAAAAGCTGAGGGACAGTGCCCAGGCCCAGAGTTCAAGCCCCATGACCAAAAACAACAAAAAAATCAAATGGCAGTGGATGAGGCAGAGAAAGGTGTGTGTGTGTGTGTGTGTGTGTGTGAGAGAGAGAGAGAGAGAGAGAGAGAGAAAGAGAGTATGCACATATACACTCATAGTGAGCATATGCAAAGGTCTTGTGCTCAAAAGTAGTTAAGTGGAGCAGAGTTTACTTTTGGGTCAAGGGAAAGATGATGAAAGAGGAGGTAAGCAGAACTAAATCACAAAGTCATGATGGGTCTTAAAACTGTGTGTGTGTGTGTGTGTGTGTGTGTGTGTGTGTGTGTGTGTGTGTGTGTGTGCGTGCGTGCGTGCGTGCGTGCGTGCGCGCGCGCACTGTTAGGCAATGAACCCCAGGCCTTGTATATTATGCTAAGTGCATGTTCTACCACTGAGCTAACAAGTCCAGCTCCTAACTGCAATATATCTATGGGAAGATTTTTTTTTTTTTTTTGCCAGTCCTAGAGCTTGAACTCAGGGCCTGGGCACTATCCCTGAGCTTCAGCTCAAGGCTAGCACTCTACCACTTGAACTACAAGACCACTTCTGGCTTTTTCTGTTTGTGTGGTACTGAGGAATTGAACCCAGGGCTTCATGAATGCTAGGTAAACACTCTACCACTAAGCCATATTCCCAGCCCCCAAAACTTTTCCCTCTTCCTTCCTTCTTTCCTTCCTTCCTTCCTTCCTTCCTTCCTTCCTTCCTTCCTTCCTTCCTTCCTTCCTT
>NW_012267248.1:7169420-7191746 GCF_000151885.1 Dipodomys ordii
CGTGGGGCTTGAACTCTGGGCCTGGGCGCTGTCCCTCAGCTCTTCAGCTCAAGGCAAGGGCTCTACCACTTGAGCTACAGTGCCACTTCCAGCTTGCTGGTCGTTTATTGGAGATAGGAGTCTCACGGTCTCTCCTGTGATCCTCAGATCTCAGCCTCCTGAGTAGTTAGGATTACAGGCGTGAGCCACCAGTGCCCGGCCAAGATTTTTTTTTTTAAAGGGAGAAAATTTTCTCTAAAAACCTTCTCTAGAAATGATGAAATCCTGAAGGAGCAAGAAGTGACCAGTGAAGGAAAGGAAGGGAGGGTTCCAAGTAGATAGAATAGTATGGATAGAATCACTGGGAACTTTGGGGAGGAATTAAAGTTCAGTCTTACTGGATCATAGGAACAATTATGGGGTGAAGCTACCAAATGAGCAGAGACCCAAGTCCAAAGCCTGCTAACCACAGGAAGGAGTCTGAAGCTCATAAGGGAGCTGGGAGTTATCTAGAGAAAGGATTAGATGGACATCTTGGAAAGAGAATTATTGGCTAAACCGTGAAAAAAGGCAATCAATGGGAACTGAATGAACCATTTGTTAAATCCAGAGTAATGGGGGAGTGTGAAGTCTTGGATACTACTTCTACTACTACTACTACTATTGCTACTACTGCTACTATTACTACTGCTAATGCTACTACTATTACCACTACTCTACCACCACTACCATCACCACCACCACCACCACCACCACCACCAATAATAATAATAATAACTTCTATTTTGAGGCACTTCAAGTTATATTATTCAGTAGGTGGTAGGATACACAGTCCACTTAGAGAGCAGTCATTGGAATGAGGACTCTATGTGAGGCAGAAATCATGGGAGTGAGGGATTTCTTTGTTTTTTGTTTGTTTGTTTTTGTTTTTTGGTGCTGGTCCTGGGGCTTGAAATCAGGATCTGGCCACTGTCCCTGAGTTTCTTTTGCTCACTGGACCTACAGCTCCACTTCCAGATTTTTTGAGTAGTTTATTGGAGACCGAGAGTCTCATGGACTTTCCTAACCAGGCTGGCTTTAAATAACAATCCTTAAATCTCAATCTCAGCCTCCTGAGAAGTCAGAATTATAGGTATAAGCCACTAACACTTGGTTTATTCCAGAGTTTTAATGAAGTTATTTAAGCATTCAGTGAATATTGATTTAATTAAATTAATTCATGCTTCCATTTTTGGCCTATTCTTAAACTTAGGGGCGTTGAGTTTACTTGGAGGGTTTGCTCATGGCTGGGACTCACCACTCGAGTCATGCATACCACCTGGCTTTTTTTGCTGGCTAAATGGAGATGAAGTCTTGTAGACTTTTCTACCCAAGATGGATTTGAACTGTGATCTTTCAGGTCTCAGCCTCCTGAGTAGCTAGGATGACAGGTGTGAGCCACTGGTATCCAGCTAAATTATTGAGCCATGTGCTGGAGTTATTAATAGGTGCCCCCTATGGAGTATCTCAAGTCTTTTGAAATACCCTAATTTAAAAAAGGCAAAATAAAACTAGCTTCATTTATGAAGTATGAAAACCAATAAAGAATGTATATGTAATGCATTTCTTACTTGTTTCTTAATTATATTTGATTCCATGAAGAATCAGTTGCATGATGTTTTCTCTTTAAGTTCCCATGAAGCAAAGGGTCTGTCTGATTCCATCTCCTGCTACTATAACAGACTACCACACACTGGGAAAGTTATCAACAATAGAAGTTATTTGGCTCTCAGTTACAGAGGATGGAAAGTCCAGGACTGACAGGCCACATTTTATGAGGGGTTTCATTTAAGGGGTGTGGAGTGTTCGTGTGTATGTGTGGAGGTACTGGGGCTTGAACTCAGGGCATTGCACTTACTATCACTTAAGCCATACTTCAACTCTTGTGAGAGTTTTCATGATACATTACACATAGGAGAAGCCATCATGGAGTGGGAAAGTAGAGGAGGGAGAGAGAGAGCCAAGTAAGTTTGAGATACTGAGATAAACATCCTTTTTTTAAAAAAAAAGTCAGAAATTCACTTCCAAAACAATGACATGAATCCATTAATGAGGTAGAGCCCTCATGACCTAATCTTCACCTCTTGAAAGTGCTACTTCTTGACACTCTTAAAATAGCATTAAATGTCAACATGAGTTTTAAAGGGACATTGAACCTGGGTTACCAGATTAAGGCCAGAAAATTCCTGAGTCTCATTAGAGAAAGAATCCAGAGTGGGTGGATTTTTTTTTTTTTAGTACAAATCAAAAGATTGCTCATGTCAATAATCTTAGGGTAGAGGTTAAAAACCAGGCCAGCTAGACAAATCTGAGAGACTGTAATCTCCCAATTGACCAGCAAAAAAGCAGAATTGGAGGCATGGTTCAAGTGGTAGAGCACTAACTTTAAGAGGAAAAAGCTTGAATAAGAGCTTGTATTTCAGCCCCAGTTCTGTCACCAAACAAACAAATAAACAAGCAAAAACAAAGCAAAAGTAAGAGCGAAAGTATACTCTCCAGAGGAGAGAGTGAGCAGACTCCAAGGATTGCTGCTATGCTGATGGTCCCAAGACTACTTGTGGAAATGAACCTGGAAAACTGAATTCTATGTCATTAACTCCCACACACTGGGCTGGGGAGATTTTGTCCTTAGAGAATCAGACTGGAGCTTTTTTGTTTGGTTGTTTGTTTTTTGTTCTGTGAGCTTTAGGGGATGGGGAATGAGCAGGACACTGCTATATTGGAAAGTTCTGTTATCATCAGGAAAATGTGATTTTTTTTTTCTCTAAGCAACATCTAAGCCATCATTTTTGACCCATCAGGTTTTCTAACTCCTATGTCAACCTAACTGCTATGTCAACTCCATAGCAGAGTCAAATAAAAGTGAAAGAAAACAGTCCAAAACTAAACAGGAGCCCTATGTGATTGGAATTTGGGGTTGGGGTGAGGGGAAAGAGACTAGAAGGCAGGAAGCAGAACTCATATCAGAAGATAAAAGATGATGAGACTTAGGATGAACTAACATTGTCTTATCCCAAATGTCAATGTACCGAGAATGGGAAAATTGTAGAGCTAGGGGTATAGCTCCATGGTAGAGTACATGCTTAGCATGCCCAAGGCCTTGGGTTCAATCCTCAGCACTTAAACCAACCAATAACAAACCAAGCAAAATACCACCCTCCAAACTAGCATGCTTTTGAGTTATTTGTTCTATAATTTTAGGGAGTAGAAATGTGAGATTATACATAAAAATAGTAAAGGGAAAAGGCAACTCCTTTTTACAACTACTTAAAGATAATAAAAATATACTGAAAAAATAGTAAAAAGAAATAGGCCACAAATGTGAACAATGATTACCTCTTAGAATAGAAGTTGTTTGATTTTATTCATTATGACTTTTCATATAGTAAATATTTATCATGAATAATGTGAATTCCATAATCTGAAAAGGCTATTTTAAATATAAAAATACCAAAAAAAAGGGCAAGAGGTGGATAATATTTCTTTATTTTAAAAAGGAGGGGAGGGTTTGGAGGCCTAGCTCAGTTGATAGAGCACTAGCCAATGAGTAAAAGCATCAGGTACTGAGTTTGAGTTTCAGACTCCCCCTGCCCCTCCCTCAAAAAAAAAGGGGGGGGGAAGGTAGAAGAAAGAAGATAGTGATAGGAGAAATACTCAGGAACAACATTCTAGTTGTGGGAACCACATGCTCTGCTCTTGATATGCTCTTGATAAAACAGGGAAATAGATGCCTTGTGTATGCGATTGAAATTAAACAAACCTTCTATAGATGATAAAGATGACTTGTGCAGGTTTACGCAGTTAATACCTGATTTATTGTTGTTGTGCAATTTTGTCATGAAAAATTTGAAATTCTCAGGAAGAAAGTAGAGTATGAGAGCAAATATATATTGAGTTTTAACTCATGTGTTGGGGCATTTTTTTTGTTTACTTTTTCATTATTACTATCAAGGAGCTGTACCAGGAGTTGTACCCAAGTCAGGTAATGAGTATGACAATTCTTCTTGGACAATGTCAGCTCTTCCTTTGCTTTTCCCCATTTTCCCTCTCCTTCTTTGCCCACAAGTTGCATATTCTTTTTGTTCAATCCTAGGGCTTGAACTCAGGATTTGGGAGCTGTCTTTGGGCTTTTGTGCCCAAGGCCATCACTACCACCTGAGCCACAGCTCTACTTTGGAGTTTTTTGGTAGTTTATTTGAGATAAAAGTCTTCTAGGCTTTCCTGCCTGGGCTAGCTTCGAACTGGGATCCTCAGATCTCAGCCTCCTGAGTAGCTAGGGTAACAGGCGTGAGCAACCAGTGCCAGGCCATAGTTTGTTTTTTAAAATAGTGTATATTAAATACTGTGACTGCATTTGCTCACCCTTCCTCCATTCTTTCCTGTGTCCTTACTGGGACACTTCTATTGATGTAAAGACTATGACCTGGCCAGATGCTGGTGGTTCATGCCTATCATCCTCACTACTCAAAAAGCTGAGATCTGAGTATCATGGTTCAATGCCAGACCAAGCAGGAAAGTCCGTGAGATTCTTCTCTCCAATCAACCACCAAAAAGCCAAAAATGGAGCTGTGGCTAAGTGGTAGAGTGCTAGCCTTGCCTGAAAAAGCTAAGGAATAGTACCCAGCCCCTGATTCAAGCCCCAGTTTTGGATCAGATGCCTTTGATAAGAGGACAGCATACTCTGAAGCAAATACATGATCACTACTAAGAGAATTTGTTTTGTATTTTTTGGTACTTGAACTCTGAGTGGAGCACTCTCACTTGACCTTTTTGCTTAAGGCTAGTGTTCTACTATTTGAGCCACATCTTCACGTTCAGCTCTTTGCTAGTTAATTGGAGATAAAAGTCTCATGGTTCATTTGCCTGGGCTGACTTTTAACTTCAACCTCAGATCTCAGCCTCCTAAGTAGAAAGGATTACAGGTGTGTGCCACCTGGAACTGGCCTGGAAATAGAAATTGTAGCCCAGTGCCAAGGACACAGGTCTATAATCCTAACTACTCAGTAGACAGAGCAGTTCAAAGTTAGTCCAGGCAGGAAGTCCATGAGATTCTTATCACCAAGTAATAACTAAAAAGCAGGGAGTAGAGCTGTGGCTCACATGGTAAGGGACAGGCCCAGACCTTGAATTCAAACCCCAAGACTGCCAAAAAGGAGAAGGAAAAGAAGGAAGAGGGGGAGGAGAAGGGGCATCGAAGGGGGAGGGGGAAGAGGTAGGTGAGGAGATTTAAAAATTTAATTCATTTGTTCAGAGAAAAATTAATCCATAGGAAGATATGCCTGACAAGGGTTAAATTATGTTTACATGAGTATTTGTGAGTAAATAGAGGAATGGAAACACATTATAGGTACTTCTTTTAAATACCTTTGTTTCCATTGGCTCATGAGAAGAGGGTCTACTTTTCTCCAAACCAAATCTCTACACAGAAGAAGCCTATGTGGGTTCCTGCAAGTTGCTGCTGGTGCTTGCTGGCTGATTTGCTGCCACAAGCAGGGAAGGGGAAGCGTGCTGCTTTCCACACCCAGTCCTGAATTTCGAGAAAGAAAATCATCCCCTAAACTGGAAGACGTCCAGAAGACTGGAGCAGCTTCCAGGGCTCCTCCCAGAGAGAGGCATGTCTGATCAGTTCTGAGGTGTAGGAAGTCCTGAGATGAATCTTGTGAGGCTGGCCTGGGAGGCATCCTGCTGTGGCAGGCTGGGTCCTGCTGTAGGTCTGCAGGCCGCTGGCACAGGCACAGGCTCACTCTGAAGGCACCAGGGATGTGAAATCCCCAGACCACACTGCTGATCCGATTGGGATTTTGTAGACTCTGCCAGACCTTCAAGCCCACAAGGACCAGGTGGTGGAAAACTCTGGGAAGGTCTCCTTTTCCTGGTCACAGCTTCAAAATAAATGAGAGCAAAAGCACACAGCTACCTTTGAGACATACTGGCACAGTTTTCAACCATCTTCTCTAGATGGGAAATGATTTTTTTTTCTTTTTTTTTTTAATTTTATTTTATTTTATTTGTGAACATACTGTACAGAGGGGTTACAATTGCATGGGCAGGATAATGCGTACATTTCTTACCAAGCATTGCAGCCTCCTCCTTTGTTTACCCTTCCCATCCCTTCCCAGCCTCCCCCCTCCCCCCCATAGATGGGAAATGATTTTTAAGCTATAAAATCAAATCTGAGTTCAGAACTCACGTAGGGTTCCCAGTGCAGATACCTAGCAGAGTAAAGGATCTGATCATCACACAGAAAAAAAAATATAAGTAAAAATATCCAAATAAGCCAGGTGGCGGTGGCTCAAGTCTATAACTCTAGCTACTCAGGAAGCTGAGGTCTGAGGATCATAGTTCAAAGCCAGCCTGGGCAGGAAAGTTTGGGAGACACTTATCTCCAATTAACTACCAGAAAACCAGAAGCAGACTTCTAGCCTTCTAGCCTTGAGCAAAAAAGCTCAGGGATAGCACTCAGGCCCTAAGTTCAAGTCCCATGACTGACAAAAAAAAATCATAATAGCAGAAAGGTATGCAAGGTGTTTGGCCAAATTCAGCCTGAATGAAAGTGACGAGCTATTTAATCAGTACATGTGTTTGTTTGTCTAGTCTTGGATCTTTATTGGGCCTATTGGCTTACTTCTAGATGGTCTGTTTGTCTGTACTTGTGTCAACACAAGATTGTTCAACTTACTCTTCTCCAATCTGGTCCTTTTTATCCCACACAATTGGTTGGCTTTTCTAGATGTTTTTCATTTCCATAAAACTTTTATGGTCAACTTATCAACTTCTACATGAAAGGTAGTATTTTGGTAGGGGTTTTAAGGAATCCATAAAGCAATTTAGAAGATCTACTTTCTTGATTAAAGCTTCTAGTTGATGTACATTATGCCTCTTCATTTATTTAGACCTTCATGAAAACATCTCAGCAACATTTTGTGGGGTTTAGTATATAGAAGTTTGTACTTTTTTTTTTTTGCCAGTCCTGGGGCTTGAACTCAAGGCCTGGGCACTCTACCACTAGAGTCACAGTGCCACTTCTGGTTTTTGTTTTTTTTTTTCTGTTAATGTGGTACTGAGGAATTGAACCCAGGGCTTTATGCAAGCACTCTACCACTAAGCCACATTCCCAGCCCAGAAGAAGTTTGTACTTCTTTTTAAAAGTTTATTCTAAAATATTTTATTCTTTTTTGTGCTACTGTGAATAGAATGGAATTAAAGAAAATTGTTCCCTCCCTTCCTTCTTTCCCTTTCTTCTTTCCTTCCTTTTGTTTGTAATGGGGGTTGAGCCTGGGGCCTTGTAACACTTGAACATAGAGAATCATCGCTCAGGGAGTTTGTGTAGAAGAAATATTACGAACGACAATAGGAGAGAGTATGAGGAAACCCTTCCCTCTGCAGGGAGCTTGCCTCTGCAGTCTCAAATACTCAGTGGGTGAGAGTAGAGTTCATGAGTATAACCTTTACAGAAAATATGCCAAGTGCTGGGTTCAATCCTGGGGACCACAAATTCCCCAAATAGATAACACTTGTATCAGTTCTCAATCTCCTCCACATGGGTCATAACTCACTGGCTACATTCCTTACTTTGCCCCCACACCATTTCCGTCTGGAGCCAGGTCACCAGGATACCCACAGCAGAGCCCTAGCATCACTCACTGCCCCTTAGGGAGCTACTCCTGTACTATCCATATCAGCTTTCCCTCCCCCCCCCCACACACTTGATTGTGATAAAGAGATAGCAGACTTGGGATAAATTTGCATTGTGTGTGTTAGTGTGTGTTAGTCCTGGAGCTTGAACTCAGGGCCTGGGCACTGTCCCTGAACTTTTTTGCTCATAGCTGCACTCTACCCCTTGAGCTACAGCTCCTCTTCCAGCTTTTTTGATGCTTAATTGGAAATAAGAGTCTTAGTGACATTCCTGCCTGGGTTTGAACTTTGATCCTCAGAGCTCAGTCTCCTGAGTAGCTAGGATTACAGGCATGAGCCACCTGCACCCAGCTGTATTTGTGAATTTTAAAAACCAGGAATGGGAGGTGGTGGCAAAGACAACTCTATTTTTATACCACCAGCTTTCTGGAGAGCTTAGTTGAGTTTTAAGATTCATGGTGCATTGGCCCTTAGGACCGCTTGTTCGACCTCAGTCAGGTTTTACAATCCAATAACCCAATTTAAATTATGTATCTTAAGGTGAAGATGAATTAACTGTGCAGTGACTTCTTTTGTTGCTTATTGAGGAGGAGGGATTGCAGAGAGTCCAGAACTTTCTCTTCATGTCCTACATTACAGGTCTCATTTCTATATTTGCCCCCAGCTCACAAGCAATGTGGATCCCCCAACTCACCTTTGTACCTTTGCACATTCCTAGAGTGTCACCTGTGATTTGTGTGTGTCTGTGTACGTGTTGTATGTGTTTGTATGTATGTGTATGTGCGTGAACTCAGGACCAGGGTACTCTTCCTTAGCTTTTTCACTTGTGGCTGATCCGCCACCATTTGAGCCACCCCTCCCCACTTTCCCCAATGCTAGCTTTCTGTTGGTTAATGGGAGGCGAGAATCTTACAGACTATTCTGTCTGCTAGCTTTAAACTGTGATCCCCAGATCTCAGCCTCCTGAGTAGCTAGGATGACAGGCATGAGCCACTTTTGCCAGGCCTCCTCTGACTTTCATGTGCCAAGAAAAGTCTTATTCAGTCTTCAGTCTTATCTTGGACCTTTCTGTCCTCCCATGAGCACTTCCTCCCTCCCTCCCCCATCCCATCTCCAATGCCCCCTTACTAACTGATGGTGCCATTCGCAGACTTTGCTTTCTTTACTTACCTGTCAGTCTCTCTTGCTATCCTACAAACTCCTTGGAAACAAGAGCTGTACATTTACATTTGTTATTCCAGTACTGTGACTATTCATGAGGGGAGTTTCGAGGCTTATTATATCCCCACAGCTGAGCAATATACTTGTAGGATTATTCCCACTTACTTATTGCTTAGAAATAAAAATTACACTCCTAGAAAAATAGGACACTCCCATTTTGGGGGGACACTCCCAGAAAAGCTAGTAAATTTTCTCAAAGCCTTTGTTTATCTCTAGGGTGGCACAGTGCCATAAAATAAATAATTATACATGCAGAGTATATAATTTACTGTATAATTAAAGATGGGTTGCTAATTGAGTCTACTTCCCCTCGGGAGCTGTGCCTTAGCAATCAGCATTGGAGGCCAGCTGTGTAGAGGTAATGTCAGACTTTGAACAGAAAGAAACAGTCAAGACAAAAGAGTGCTAATCAAACTAGCTGTCTTCAAATGACAGGCCCATCCACGTGTCACTTGTACAAAAAAAAAAAGCCCTCTTTTACTGACTGGTAGGATAGCCATATCTTTTTGTGTTTTCAATAGTTTAAACCTCATTAGGTGGTTTTAAATATTTGAGAATATGTTCAGTTGACAGTAGAGACTTCTGAGAATCAGTTGTTGGTTCACTTGTAGGTTTAATATGATCCAAATAAAATGGTTGGTGGTATTTGGTGAGACTTGGAATAAATAAGACCATGGGCTCTTTCAGAAACTTGGCCATTGGCAGGGGCAGAGGTTGCTGGAGATCATACCAGGGCTGCTGGTTTTGGAGGTAAGAGTCTCTTAGATTTACCTTACTCTGAGCTGGCTTAAACTGAGATTGTCGGATTTCAGTCTCCTGATCAGCTAAGATTATAGGCATAAGCCAGAGGCATTGGCACCTCCCATCCCCCCTTCCTCCTTCCCTCCCTCTCTCCTCTTCCTCCTCTTCCTCTTCCTCCTCCTTCTTCTCTTTCTTTTGCCGGTTATCGGGCTTGAACTAGGGACCTGGGTGCTGTCCCGGAGCCTCTTCCTGCTAAAGGCTAGTGCTCTACCTCTTGAGCCAAAGCACTACTTAGGCTTTGTGAGTGGTTAATTGGAGAGAAGAGTCTCCTGGAGACTTTCCTGCCTCTGCTGGCTTCCAAACTTTGAGCCTCAGCCTCTTTAGTTAGGATTATAGGCGTGAGCTGCCCGCATCTGGCCAGCTCTTCTTTTTTGATATAGAAAAGGCTGAACTGAAGATTTGTAGCTCAGCAAGCTTCAGGCATTTATTATTAGAAATCGACTTATTTCCTCATTTGATATGGGACTTGAGCTTCACACAGCAGAGGAAGGTAAGTGCCACCAGAATTTTAAAACCTTGTTGAAGAAAGTGACCTTGGAGATGATGATCACAGCCTCTTGAGGAGGCTCGGAAAGCCTGAGGACAACCTCTTGAACTCTAGGGCTGAAATGTTCTACTTTCTTAGGTTCATGGCTTTGATGTGCTCAAGCATAGTTTGGTATCTGCAAACACTAGACTAAAAAGCTGGCTATCACCACCCACATTCCCAATACACATCCCATTGCTGTCTTTATACTTTTTTCAGTGTATAACTCAATAGAATTAAGTACATTTATAAAGTGTCACTATTATCTATTTCTAAAACTCTGTGTGTGTGTGTGTGTGTGTCTGTGTCTGTGTGTGTGTCTGTATGTGTGTCTGTGTGTGTGTGTTGGTATTGGGGCTTGAACTCAGGGTCTTGAGGATTCACTCAGCTTACTTGTTCAAGGCTGGTGCTTTATCACTTGAGCCATGCCTCCAGCTCAGCTTTTTGTTAGTTAGAGATGCTAGCCTCTTGGGCTTTTCTGCCCAGGCTACCTTCAATCTTTGAATCTTCAGGTCTCCGCTTCCTAAGTAGCTTGATACACCACTGGTATCCAACCCAAACCTTTATTTTATATTTTTATTAGCTTATATTAGCTGTATAGATGGCAATTTCTTTATTGCATTTCAAACTTTATTTTTAGCCATCCCTCACTGAAAGCATAAGTAATAAGCAATTCTTTCCTATGCTCCCCTCCCCGGGCCTTGGGAGCCTGTTATACTTTCTGTGTCTATGAATCTTCCTATGCTAGATATTTCATGTAAATTAAATCACATAATAAATTTGTCCTTGTATATCTGGTTTGCTTCAGTAAGTTTCTAGTTTAATGCTTTAGAGATACAATTATTGAGCTATATGGTAATTATATGTTAGTTTTTATTTTCTTTTTTTCCCTATGTACTGGGGTTTGAACTCAGGACCTCGTGTTACAGTTTATTAGACTTTGCCAGAAAACCATGCAGACATCCAGGTACAAAGAATAAAGAAAAGGCTTATTGCTGGTCAAGGGACCGTCAAGACCCTTCTCACAAGAGAGGAGTGAGAAGAAGTGCCGGCTCTTGTCTGAGGTGACGCATATAACCTACTGAGGCTAGGAGGGATAGAAGGCGGCTAGGAGGCAGAGACCCTGGTGTGGATGTGAGGACCAGGGGCTTCATCAATGTGGATTAAGATTTATGGCTTCTGCACAAGTAGTAGATAAGGGGCCCTGAAGTTGCCCAGAGCTGAGGGTCACTCTAAGGGGCTCTTGTTGCCTTATATAGTGGTAGCTGCCCCAGAGGAGTGACATCCCAAGGTAAAGGGGGCTGGAGGCTGATTATTTACTGCCTTTACTACACGGGCCTAGTGTTGCCTAGGAAAGGAGCATGCTAAGCTGTGGAAAGGGGAAGGAGTATGCTAAGCTACGGGAAGGGAGCTCGTTGGGCTAATACCTTGAGCTTCCTAAGTAGGTGTTCTACCACTTGAGCCACACACCCAGCTCTGTTCACTTTTTGAGAAAAGGCCAAACTATTTTCTACATGGCTGCATCTCCATCTTCCATCTCTAATGTACTAATATTCTAATTATTCTACATCTTCACCACACTTATCAGTTTATGCTTTGTAAAAAAAAGTTTATTAGCCAGATATGGTGAGTCTAGGATTTCTTTTTTTTTTTTTTTTTGCCAGTCCTGGGCTTGAACTCTAGGTCTGGGCACTGTCCCTCAGCTCTTCAGCTCAAGGCAAGCACTCTACCACTTGAGCCACAGCACCACTTCTGGCTTTTTCTGCTTATGTGGTGCTGAGGAATCGAACCCAGGGCCTCATGCATGCAAGGCAAGCGCTCTACCACTGAGCCACCTTCCCAGCCCCGAGTCTAGGATTTCTTGAAGTAGACATTGGGAGGATCATGGCTCAAGTTCAGACCAAGCAGAATGTTAGTAACAAAAGATCTCAGTCAATAAGCAGGGTGTGGTTGTAAGTTGCCATCTTCTAAGCAGAAAGTGGGAACATAAAGCATTAACAGGAGGATCACAGTCTGGGTTGGACCAGGGGAAAAGTGATTTCCTAAGGAAAACACAAAGGGCTGGAGTTCAAACACCAGTATGGCAAGAAAAAAATTATAGCAGACATCCTAGTGGCTCTAAAGTGGTATCTCATTGAGGTTTTTAATTTATTTTACATTTGCCTAGTGATTAGTGATGTGAGCACTTTTTATGTGCTTATCTGTATATATTCTTTAGAGAAATATCTATTGGAGTCCTTTGCTCATTCCTCCTCCTCCTTTCACTCCTCCCTCCCTCCTCCTCCTCTCTTCCTCTTCTTCCTCCTCCTCCTCCTTATCTTCTTCCTCCTCCTTTTTTTCTCCTCCTCCTCTTCCTTCTTTCTCCTTTCTTTCTCCTTTTTCTCCTCCTTCCCTCTCTCCTTCCCTCTCTCCCTCCCTCCTCCCTCTCTTCCTCCCTCCCTCTCTTCCTCCCTCCCTCCATTCCTCCCTCTCTTCCTCCCTCCCTCCATTTTTTCCTTTCTTTCTTTCTTCCTTCCTTCCTTTCTCTCTCTTTCTTTCTCCTACCTTCCTTCTTCCTTTCTTCCCTTTTTCCTTTCTTCCTTTCTTTCCTGGTTAACTGTAGATAAGTCTCGCTGACTTTTCTGCCTGAGCTAGCTTCAAACCACAATCCTCAGCTTTCAGCTTCCTGAATAGCTGGGACTACAGGCATTAGCCATCAGCATCCAGCTACTACTCAGTTTTGATGAAAGTTATGTTTTGTTGTAGTTTTAAAGTTGAGGTGTAGGATTGCTCTAATTTTCTTCTCTCTTAAGATAGCTTATGACTTTCAAGACTGGCACTGAGGACACACACACACACACACACGTGCGCACGCACAAAGGTAACTTGTGGCTCTTAGAAACCCATACAATCCCACATGAATTTTAGATTAGCCTTTATATTTTTAAGATAAACAACAACAACCTGAGCCTGCCTGGTGTCAGCTCCTCTTAGGTCCTCTGCATGACCCTTGTCAAAGTGTTGGTCTTGCCTGGAAGGCAGGTTAACCATCTCCTGCCAAGAGCCTCCTCCCTTTCACCAACATTATGCAGGGGAGGACACATTTGCCTGGAACTCCTACCTGAGAAGCTCCTTCCAGAGGCCTAAGATGCTTTGTCTTGGGTTAATTTGAGCTATATTAAGAGAGGAAGACAAAAGCTGGAAATGTGGCTTAACTGGTAGAGTACCAGCTGTGTAAGCAAGCTGAGCACATGCAAGGCCCTGAGTTCAAGTCTGCATACTGCCAATACACAAACAAATGAGTGTGTGTGTGTGTGTGTGTGTGTGTGTGTGTGTGTGTAGGGGCTAGGAAGATGGCTCAGTGGTAGAGTGCTTGCCTTGCATGTCTGAGGCCCTGGGTTTGATTCCTCAGCACCACATAAGCAAAAAGAAAAAAGCCAGAAGCAGTGCTGTGGCTCAAGTGGTAGAGTGCTAACCTTGAGCTGAAGAGCTGAGGGACAGCACCCAGGCCCAGAGTTCAGGCCCCATGACCGGACCAAAAAAAAAAAAAAGAAAAGAAAAGAGGGTAAGGGAGGAGAGCTGGTAAGGCTGGGACTTAAGATCTCTTTCTTGTGGGGTGTTGATGGCTCATGCCTGTAGTCATAGCTCCTCAGGAGTCAGATCTGAGGACTGCCATTCAAAACTAGTCTGGACAGGAATGACCATGAGACTCTTATTTCCAATTAACCACACACACACACACAAAATCCAGAGTTGGGTCTGTGGCTCAAATGCGAAAAAGCTGAAAAGTCAGCACGTATGCCTTGAGTTCAAGCCCCAGGACTGGCACACATGCAAAAAAAAGATTCCTTTCTACAGGTTTGAATTTATACACTTGTTTTCTATGTCTGGCCTTTTAGCTTGTGTTCTAGGCTAAGGTAAAAATTCTACATAGATCTTTGGATTGTTCGCTGTTGGTGAGTATGAATTTGTTAAAAATTTGTTATGTACTGATTTAGGCAGTGTAACAGACACACAAGAAAGCTTACATTTATAACCTCAAGGAGTTTAGAGTCTGATAGGGGAGTTTGCATGGCACACTGATGTACCAAATATCTGACATGTGGCACAGTTATTATTTAGCAGTGTGGTGTGTTTTGTGGAACAGATAGTATGTGTGGTGGGGTTCAGCTGAGGGACAACAGCTGTGATTGCAGTAATCATGAAGGGCTGCATGGAATACAATTGAGATCCATTTCCTGAAGGGAAAAGAAAAGCAGAACAGCTAGGAGCATGACTCAAGTGGCAGAGCACCTGCTTAGCAAGCTGGAGGCCCTGAGTTCAAACCTCATTACCACCAAAGGTTGGAGGAGGGGGAATGAGAAAAAAAACAGACTAAAGGCACAAATGATGCAGTAAAGCAAAATCCAAGACCCCAGTGGGAGTGAGCTTAATAATTGCCTCTGTGAATCTATGAAAAATCTCCTTTTCATTGTAAACCACCTATGCTGCAGAAGAGGCAGGCCCCTAGCCACAGAGCCAGGGTGGAGCCCAGTGGACCAGGAATCAAAAGGAGTGGCTGGCCTGCAATTGCTGCTGTTCCAGGATTTATGAGCTCATGTTAGACAGCTTCAGTAGCCACTGCCTTTCAGGTTTCCAGGGGGCCCATTGTTCTCCAGGTGAGGGTGGAATACAGTCCTCACAGGTGCATCAGCAGGTGCAAGAGCTAAGAACACCAGCAGCCACACCCATGGCTCCAGCTTTTATTCTGTAGCCACCGCCCTGGCCACTGCTTACCTGGAATGACTGATACAGCCTCACGTCTGACCTCCCTGCCCTCAGGCTCCAAACCACAGAGCAGACCAGCCACGGTCTAGAGCACCCACAAGGATCATCATCATCACCATCATCATCACCACCACCACCACGTCGTTCCTTTGCTCAAGGCCGTCTTCAAGCTTGGAGCTGGACTCCTTTCTCTAGAGCTCAGGCTTTCTGGGATTTTGCTCATTTCAAGTGTCCCATCAACTTTTCATCTCACATGCAAAGAAAGCAATTCTGGCTCATACCTGTAATCCGAGCTAGTCAAGAGTCTGAGGTCTGAGAACCAGTGTAAAACCATCCCAGGCGGGAAAGTCTATGAGACTCTTATCTCCAATTAACCAGCAAAAACCTGGAAGTAGAGCTGTGACTTAAGTGGTAGAATACTAGCCTTGAGTTGAAAAAAAGATAAGGGATAGTGCCCAGGCCCTGCTTTGTTCACTCAGTTTTTCAACTAGTTCCTGAGCATCTATTTGATCTCAGATACCACATTGTTATAGGCTGAGTGGTGTTCCCTCCCCGTCCCGGCAAATCATGTACCTGGTAATCAGGTGAGTCACGTGAGTTCATGGAATAAGACCTTTAAGAGGTACTTACGATAAAACAAAGTCATTATGGTAGACCTTTTTGACCTGACTGTGTCTTTGAGATCAGGGCTGATACACAGAGGGAGATCATGAGAGGATGAGGACAAGACAAGAGCTACAGGCCAAGGAGAGAGTCCAGATCCTGGAATTCTAGCATCTTACAATGAAGGAGATAAATATCTGTGGTTTGAGCCACCCAGTCTGCGTTACTTTATTATAGATGGTACTTCTACCAGGTAAATACAGATCCTTTTGCCCGACCTATCTTAATAACAGCATTAATGTGCATGTGTGCACATTATTTTCTTGTTAAAAAACAAATCATATGGTACATATTTTGCAATCAAACACGCCCTCTACTATTGACCTTTGACAACCGGATTTTGTAACTTAGCCACTGACATCTTCCATGTCTGTATTTATAAATTGGCCTCATTCTTTTTAATATGTGCATAGCATTCCATGTACTTCCCCAACAGAAAAATGTCCATGATATCTATTTTTATTAAAATGCATAGAATCTATACCATGAGTGACTAGATTGTAGTCAAAGATTGTTTTCTGAAAACAAAGTTGGGTTACAACACAATGATTCTATGAAACTGACTGTGCATGGTGGAGCTTGATGTTGGAGATTCAAAAACAAAGCTCCATGCAAGGTGCCAATGGCTCACACCCATAATCCTGGCTACTCAGGAGGCTGAGATATGAGAATGGTTCAAAGCCAGCCCGGGCGGGAAAGGCCATGAGACTCATCTCCAATTAACTACCAGAAAACCAGAAGTAGCACTGTGGCTCAAAGTGGGACAGCACCCAGGCCCAGAGTTCAAGCCCCACAAATGACAAAAACAAAAATAAGAGTTCCAAAGAGTTTCATGACTTTCTCAAGATCATTCCCAAGGCAAATGCTCAATTTAGAGGAAGACTCCTCATCTCTGGGGAGAATATCACTGCATTATGGGGCCACTGAACCTTCCCTGGGATTGCTATGCTGGCTTCTATTCCTTTAGGCTTTTTGTTCATAAGGAATCAAAATATGTAGACAAAGCATGACATCAGAATCAGTCACTGTTTTTCTCCTTTGAGACAGGGTCTCACTATGTAAACAGGCTACTCTTGAACTTACACTCCTCCTATCCCAGCCTCTTGAGTACTGGGATTACAAGCATGTACCACCACAGCTGGCTTACCTTCATTTTACAGATGAGAAAGCTGAGAGCCAGAGTTCCCTGGGGAGGATTTTTTTTAAATATAATTTTATTGTTATTATTCAGGTGTTGGATAGCGTTGTTACCCTTTTGTAAGTCGGGTAACATGTACAACTCTTTTTGGACAATGTCATCCCCCCAGTTTCCCTTTCTTGTCCCTGCCCACAAGTTACATAGTTCACTTCTATATAGTAAATACCGAAGAGTGAATAACATGATCACATTGTTCATCCTTCCTGCCTCCCTTTCTGCGCACCTCAAAAGAAAAAGCCCTCAACAACAAAAGCAAAAAAGAAAAAAACCGACACACTAAAAAACAAGAAACAAAACACTACCAGCACTACCACCACCAATGACAACAAAACTATGCTTCTATTTCCTGGAATGTGTGTGTGTGTGTGTGTGTGTGTGTGTGTGTGTGTGTGTATCATGGAGCTTGAACTTGGGGTCTGAGCACTGTCCCCAAACTCTTTTTGCTCAAGCCTAGCACTCTACCACTTTGAGCTACAGTGCCACTTTGAGTTTTCTGGTGCTTAATTAGAGATGTGCGTCTCAGGGACTTTCCTGCCTGAGCTGGCTTCAAACAGTGATCTTCAGATCTTAGCATCCTGAGTAGCTAGGATTATAGGCATGAGCCACTGGCACCCTGCTGGAATTCATGTAAATAAATAGTATTTTAAATGTTCAGAGGAATTATGCCTTTAGGTTTCTCCCCTAAAGGTATCTGGGGAGGATTTTTGAATGTGATAAAGATTTCTTTTTTATTTATTATTTTTAAATTTTGTTATTGTTATTATAAAGGTGTTATACAGAGTGGTTAGTTACATAACTCAGGTGAAGAATATACTTCTTTTTGGACAATGTTACTCCTTCCCTCACTCTCTCCCAGTTTGATAAATATTTCTTATGAGTTAAATGATATATGTGGCCTCCTGACTTAAAAGTTATAAATGTGTGTCTGATTGAATCCATTTCCTAGACATCAGTGACTAGAGGAGCTCCTACTAATTGCACTTGCAACAAAGCAGCCCATACTCCTTCCTACTGTCTCAGTTCCAGCGAACCCCACAGTCCCCTCCAGTCACTGTGTGTTTGTCATTCTGTCCTCCTTGTTGTTCTTGTGTGTGTGTGTGTGTGTGTGTGTGTGTGTGTGTGTGTGTGTGTCATAGGGCTTGAACTCTGGGCCTGGGCACTGTCCCTCAGCAATTCAGCTCAAGGCTAGCACTCTACCACTGGAGCTACAGCACCACTTCCGGTTTTCTGGTGGCTTATTGGAGATAAGAGTTTCATGGACTTTCCTGCCCGGGCTGGCTTTGAAAACTGTGTTCCTCAGATCTCAGCCACCTAAGTAGCTAGGATTACAGGCATGAGCCACCGACACCTGGCTCCTTGATGTTCTTTAATAACCAAAGATTCATTGAACATAACAGCTATTTAGCATTTACACTATATTAGGTATTGTAAGTCATCTAAAGATCACTTAAAGTATAGGAGACCTGGCTGTGGTAGCACACGCTGGCAGTCCCAGCACTCAGGTGGGCTGGGGCTGGAGGATAGTGGGAGCTGAGAGTTTTGGTTTTGTTGTCTGTTTTAATTTTTTTTTGTTTTAATTTTTGAGACAGTCTCTTACTACATAACTCAGGCTGGCCTTGAACTTGCTGTGTAGGCCAGATTGGCCTCAAAGGGCCTGGAGTGTAAGAGAAGATTAGGCAACATTGCAAGTCCTGTCTCAAGAAAAATGTAACAGAAGACCTCTATGGAAAGATGTGTGTAAATTCTATGCAAATACTCTGTGTGTGTGTCTGTGTGTATGTGTCTGTGTATTTGTATGTGTGTGTGCATATGTGTGTGTGTCTGTGTGTGTGTGTGTCTGTGTGTGTGTGCGTGCATGTGTGTGTGTGTGTGTGTGTGTGTGTGTGTGTACTGTGGCTTGAGTTCCAGACCCAGAGCTCTCACTTTCATGTCTGGCTTTGTGCTAGTTTAATTAAAGATAAGAGTCTCTCAGATCTGTCTGCCCAGACTGGCTACAAACTTCAGTCCTCAGATCTCAACTCCCTAAGTATCTAGGATTACAGGTGTGAGCCAGCTCTATACCTTTTTTTTTTTTTTTAAGACTAGAGATTCATGGATTTTGGTATCCTAGTAAGTCTTGGAACCACTCTCTATTGGATAACTACATATTACTTTCTCTTGTCCCCTGTCAATAGAAAGAAATAAGAAGGAAGGAAGGAAGGAAGGAAGGAAGGAGGGAGAGAGGAAAGGAGGAAGGGAGGAAGAGAGAAGGAAGGGAGAGAGGGAGGGAAGGAAGAGAGAGAAAGGGAGAGAGGGAGGGAGGGAAGAGAGAGAAAAGAAAGAACAAGAGAGAAAGAAAGAAGGAAAGAAAAGAAAGAAAGACTGGGAGATTTAGTCTTTTTGTTATTCAATACACAAGTATCTACCTATGTATTTTGATTCCTGAGTGAGGCACTAGAAACACAAAGTCTAGCAAACAAGAATCTCAGGTCCAACAGACACCAGCCATATAAACTTGTGGTAAAGATAACACACTGGAAGTGCTGGGGATGACTGAAACATAGAAAAGTCCTCATATATATATATATATATATATATATACATATATATACATACATATATATATTCATATATATGTATATATATCCTCCTGAGAAGGTCAGCAAAGCCCTCAAAGGAGGTAAAGGAGGTGACATGTCAGAGTGACAGAAGTTGTGACTAGAGACAGCTGGCCTACAGCATCAATGGTCTTAGAGGCTGAGCTAAAAATACCTCCACCAGCACCATCCATTTATTCTATGTATATTCCTATTCCTGTATAATTGCAGCCAGGTAAATTAGGAAGTATTTTAAATAGACTCAAACAAAAACATCATTAATGTATAATCATATGAGTATGTACAGTGTGTGTGTGTGTGTGTGTGTGTGTGTGTGTGTGTGAATTTTACCTTCCCTGTGTCTTTTTCTCTGCATCTGTCTATCTATGTACAGGTTGAATATTTCTAATCTAAAAATCTTGAAATCTGAGCTGGGTATGGTAGCATAAGGCTGTAATCTTAGCTACTCAGTAGGTGGAGATAGGAGGATAGTGAGTTTGAGACTCTCCTGGGAAAACTTAGCAAGAACCCTCATCTCAGAAATAAAAGGGCTAGAGTCGTGGCTTAAGTGGGTGTTGTACTTGACTAGCATGCCGAGGTCTCTGGGTTCAATCCCTAGTACTGGGAGAAAAAGAAAATAAAATAGGAATCTGAAATGTCTCAAAGTCTGAAACTTTTTGCATATTGATACATTGACACAGTGGAAAATTCAGCCCATGATCTCATATGACTATTATAATACAGGGACACTAAAAATACTTTATAAAATTGTCTCTAGGCAGACAGGACTCTGTAGCTCCCACCTGTAATCCTAGCCACTCAGAAGGCTGACATCTGAGGATTGTTTTTGAAGCTAGACTGGGCAAGAAAGTCTGTGAGACTCATTTCCAATTAACCATCAAAAAGGTGGAACCAGAAATATAGTTGAAGTGGCAGAGCCCTAGTCTTGAGTACAAAAGCTCAGAGACAGAGCCATGGTCCTAGTTCAAGGCCCAAGATGGGCACACACACACACACACACACACACACACACACACACACACACACACACACACAAAACCCCAAAACCTAAAATTGCCTCCAGGCTATGGGTGTGAGATGCATATGAAACACAAATTTATTTCATGTTTAGACCTGGGCCACATTCCCAAGATGTCATTATGTATGTGCAAATACTCCAAAATCAGAACATAATCTGGAGCACTTTGGTTAAGGAATATGTACATTTGTATGTATGTGTGGGGGGGGCAGGTTGGAAATCTTTAACTCAGGACCTGGGTGCTGTCCCTGAGCTTTTTTGCTCAAGGCTAGCACTCTACCACTTGAGCTACACCTCCACTTCTACCTTTTTGATGGTCAGTTGGAGAAAAGAGTCTAATAGACTTTTCTGTCCTGGGTGGCTTCAAACCTCAATTCTCATATCTCAACCTTCTGAGTAGCTAGGATTACAGGCATAAGTTTTTGCTATTGAACATTCAACCTATATATATATATATATATATATATATATATATATACACACACATATGTATATATGTACATGTATATGTATATATAGGTATATATACATACATGTTGAGAGTGTTGTGTTTGTTTGTAAATCTTCTTTTCCAGGTGAGCAAACAGGCTCAGAAAACTCAGCAGCTTTCTGAGGTACATGGATAATGAGCAGGGTAGAGGTGCAAGGCTGCCTTCCTGTTCCTCAGCCTGTATGGCACACCCTGCCTGCCCTTGCTCTCTGAGTGAGGATGGCTTGAGCTATAGTAGTGAAAGGGAGGATGCAGAGAAGGGGTTAGAGAGGAGTCAGATCTTCAGAGGCAGACCTGAGGACACTTGGATGCCAGGTAAAAGGGCAGGAGAAATCTGGAACAAGGCTGGTCTTTCTGGCACAGAAGGCTGGTATAAAGTGGCAGTCCCTGAGGTGGAGCACAGAAGGAAGAAGGAACAGATGGAAAGCAACAAGCTCTGGTGTTGCTGTGATACAAGGCAAAAGAGGGGGAGTGGCCCAGACCATGACAGCAAGGCAAAGCACCTGGTTGAGGGTATCCGGAGGGATGCAGAAGAAACAGACTGGGGAGGTATCAGCCAGCTTTTTACCACTGTAACAAATAGGCAAGAGAAATGAACTTTGCAAAGGTTTTGTCTTGGCTCCGTTTTGGAGGTTTCAGTCTGTGATCGATCGGTTCTACTGCTTTGGGCTTCTGGTGAAACCGCACATGAGAGTGGAAACAGGGTGAAGCAAAATGCAAAAAGAGCCAAAAAGAGAAAAAAAGGAGGAGCTGGGGTCCTACAATCCCCTTCAAGAGCCTGGACCCAATGCCTTAAGGACTTCCTAACCAGCCTCGCCTCCTAGTGCCCCACCTCCTCTCAGTGGCACCATAGGCAAGCTTGCTACCCCTTAACACGTGGGCACTGGGGGCCACCACAGACTCTAATTACAGCAAGAAGCATAAAGCTGTGTTTAGAGAACATATGTGGTTAACATGCACCACCCATAGCCTTGAATGGCAGCCAGAGCAAGGTGTTACAGGTGGAGCAGAAATCTCAACTGAGGTTGCTGATGGAAATCTGTCAGGGTTGATGTAGGTTGATTTAGAATACAGAGACTGAAAGTGGGGAGACCAGTTAGAGGATTCTGCAATAATGCCAAGTAGTAGTAATGGCACCTTGGGTTGGTTGGGGACACAGGGGTTGGAAAGAAGAAGATGGTATAAAGAGACTGGACCTGGAGCCAGTAAATAGATTTTGATAATTAGATGCGAGGCTAATGGTCAGGATGCAATCCAAGGCCACCCTGAAAGTTTGGAGTTTGTTACAAAAGAACTCAGTTCAGGGGCTGAGAACATAGCTCAGTGGTAGAGTGCTTGCCTTGCATGCATGAGGCCCTGGGTTCAATTCCTCAGTACCACATAAGCAGAAAAAGCCAGAAGTGGTGCTGTGGC
>NW_012267248.1:7192522-7195889 GCF_000151885.1 Dipodomys ordii
TGCGTGTGTGTGTGTGTGTGTGTGTGTGTGTGTGTGTGTGTGTGTGTGTGTGTGTAAATAACGGGACTTGAACTCAGGGCATCATGCTCTCTTATCTTTTTCACTCAAGATTGTCTTTCTAGTATTTGAGCCATATCTCCACTTCTGGCTTTTTGCTGCTTCATTGGAAATAAGTCTCTCAAATTTGTCTTCCCAACCTGGCTTCAAGTGTCCATCCTCAGATCTTAGCCTCCTGAGTAGCTAGGATTACAGGTGTGAGCTCCTGGCTTGGTTACTTGCTTTTACACCTATGCTTGGGTTGGACAAGGTGGTGGCCAGTCCAGGGCCTGATTTTTCTGTTCTTTTACCCAGCATGAATGACCTCTTGTCCTGGTCAGAGTCGTTGGAAATCATCATGCTACAGATGAGATAACCAGAGATAGGGCCAAGACCTTAAAAGTCTGTTTTAGGAGACAGCACCTACTATGCAGCTGGAGAGAGCAGTTGTGATGGGTAGGGTAAAGGTGTTCCAGAGAAGGAAGCAGTGTTTGGTTTCAAGTGTTGAATGTGGTGAGCATTGTGGTGGAGGAGGCAGAGGTCGATCACCAGCCTCCAGGGCAGGAGACTGGACTGGTGACTGCTGACAGACACACCAAGTATGTTGTTGAGCACATTGTCTCAGGCAGGACGGTCCAAACCAAGTGCACAGGGTCACAGAGGAGAACAAATGGATTCAATACTCACTAGACACATTTTTAGACACGTTTGACTTATTCCTCCTTTCTCCTTCATCCTGTGCAACATGGATGCTGGCTCTGATCTCACCAGTCTAGGGGATTGGAGTGCCTAGAAGCAGAGACTTCACTGTCTTCCCAGCCTTGCTCCCCTAAACCAGAGCTTTTTGGGGGAGGGGTGAAAGGAATGTGCTAGTGCTCTCTTGCTTAGCTTGTTAACGGAAGGATGGCTCTCATCACTTGAGCCACAGCTCCACGTCTAACTTTTTGGAAGTTAGAGTCTAAATGGACTTTTCTATCCTGGCTGGCTTCCAACCTCAATTCTTAGATCTCAGCCTTCTGAGTAGCTAGGATTACAGGCATGAGCCACAGATGGATGCTAGGCTAAGCCAGAACTTGGAGTTCATCTATGTGAATATTTAAGAAACATTACACTGTGAAGGGAAAAAAAAAACCAACAGCACAAACATCAAAGTTTATTTGCTTTGGCCTATCACAAATGTGTAAGTCTAATAATTTAGCATGAATGCTGATTTTTCAGGCCACATGTCTTAGTTTTTTCCCTGAGGTCAACCAACTTTTTTTTTTTTTGCCCTGGGCCTTGAACTTCAGGCTGGGCTCTGAAACTGAGCTTCTTTTGCTCAGGGCACTCTACTATTTGGGCCATAGAGCCATTTTCAACTTTTTTTTGAATAGTTTATTGGAGATAAGAATCTCAAGGACTTTTCTGCCAACCTGTGTTTGAGCTACGATCCTCAGATCTCAGCAGCCTGAGTAGCTAGGATTACAGGTGTGAGCCACCAGCTCCTGGCAGAACCAACTTCTTTACTGTTGGTGATATTGAAAATACATGATTTTATCCTTGTCTCCCTGATGTGTTCCGTACAATACTTGATTCTCTGACTAAACCACATGAAGCAGTTCCTGGATGGATCTGACAGGCGGTCATCTCTGTCCCCTGAGAGTCTATTTTCAGCACAGATATTTATCTCTCACTTCCCACAGATATTGTAATAACATCCTTATGATTCTATTTTTGGATAGAATGCTGGGTTGTTTTGTTTTGTTTTTGGCGGTACTGAAGTTTGAACTCAGGGCCTTGTTCTTGCTAGGAGGAAGCCCTACCAACTGGCCTCCACTTCTAGCCCCAGCGTGCAAGATCTTGAGCACTAATATGGGATACAAAGAGTTTTGGATTTTAAATTCTGTCACTAATTAATAATACGACCCTGAGTATGTCATCCCCCCTTCTTTGGGCCCTGATTTTCTCATCTATAAATGAAGGTTTGCAGAAGATCAACAATGTTATTTAACTTCTTCAGAATCAGCTCCAGGTAGAGTGGGAAAAGGGTGCTTGTCAATTTCTGTGATGTAAATCCTTCATCTAAATGCCTACTTCAAACTACTGGCTTGAGAGCTGGGCACAAGTGGCTTATATCTGTAATCCTAGCTACTTGGGAGGCAAACATCTGAGGATTATGGTTCAAAGCCAGTCCAGGCAGCCAAGTCCCCAAGTCTCTTACCTCCAACTAACCACCCAAAAGCTAGAAGTAGAGCTGTGGCTTAAGTGGTAGAATGCTAGTCTTGAGCAAAAAGAAAATCTCAGAGACAGCACTCCAGCCCTGAGTTCAAGTCCTAGGACCAGCACAAAATAAAACAAAAAAACCTATTGGCTTGAACTCAGTAGGCTATCAAATTTCCTGAAAAGTTTAACAGTGACTTCTGGTGCCAGGGTAACACCAGATAGGATTCATAACCACACATTATTTCCATCCTAAAGTTCTGTGATAATATATATCTAAAGTCCTCTTCAGAGGAGGGGGGGGTCTAAGAAAGAATAATAGAGGAGGTAAATTTGATCAGAGTACATGTTATGCATGTAGAAAAATACCTCAATGAGACTCCTTTGTACAATTACTATACACTAATTTAAAATTCCAATAAAATCAAGTAAAATCTCCTTCAGGGCTATCACACAGCAGTCCTCTGATGCTGACATCAGTGAGTTTTTCCAATTGTCTGGCTACACCCAGACCTAATTAACAGCACTGGATTGCTGGCATCAGTGCATTGGCATCCTGGCTTCTGTCCAAATGTGGAGTGATCCTCCCTGAACGCAGCGGCTCTGGCCAGCTCCATTGCCTTTGAACTGGGATTGGTTCTGAAGGGATTGTAGCTGTAACTCGGGGAACTTGAGCCTTGAAACTCCAAGAGTCATGGGAGAGCTGCTGGGTCTTCCCTGCTGGTCCGATGGGTGATGACTCATTGCTGTGTCATTTCGGCCCCTGGTTCCCAGGGTGTCTGGAAGGAACAAAGGCCTGAGAGCCCATAGCAGACTGGGAGGAAAAACAAGGAGGAGGAGAAAGGGCCCCACCTTGGGCTGGGCTCTGCAGCTTTGCAGGCCAGGTGACTCATTCCTCACTGCCTGGGCAGCCACACCTTTTTGCCTGACTTCTGAATGTCAGGTGGAGAATTTACCTAGACCAAGCGCCCTGGATCAAGTTGAAACAAGTCTCCTAAAAGATCATTCAAATTAAAATTAATGGAATCAGAATGGGCTGATCTCTACTGAAACAGTGGCTTCTTTCTTTCTTTCTTTCTTTCTTTCTTTCTTTCTTTCTTTCTTTCTTTCTTTCTTTCTTTCTTTCTTTCTT
>NW_012267248.1:7196069-7197426 GCF_000151885.1 Dipodomys ordii
TCCCTCCCTCCCTCCTTCCCTCCCTTCTTCCTTCCTTCCTTCCTTCTTTTTGAGAGGGGATTCCTAAATGCTTACAAAGACACTGGAAGTATAAAAGAAAGAGAAGAAGCCTCCGTTGCTTACATCCGGAAAGCCAAGGGTTACTAGGGAAAGTGGTGGTTTGATATGATCTATTCCTGCCTTCCTTGCCACCCATCTCACCAACTTGCCAAAGAACCAGGCTGAGAACAGGGAGGATATGGCAGTACCATACAATGATCAGGATCTTCCTATGATATGTGTGTGCGTTCACACATGCATGAGTGTGCACACAAGCATAAAATGCTATTAAGAAGGAAAGGTCTAAGCTCTAGAAGGGGGAACTATGGGATATAACAAAGTTTCAAAACCCGAAGGACACATTTCACACTCATCAGAATGGACATTATCAAATAAATAAATGGGAAAAAACAAGTGTAGGTGAGAATGTGGAGGAATCAGAATCCTGGTACACTATTGATGTTTCGGGGAAGGTAAAATTGTGCAGTCATGATGGAAAATAGTATGGCAGTCTTCAAAAAATTAAACTGAAGTAACACCAGTGGCTCATATCTGTAATCTTAGCTACTCAGAAGACTGAGATCTGAGGATAAAAGTTCAAAACAGCTCAGGCTGAGTCTTTTTATCACCAACTTACCACCTAAAAGCCAGAAGTGGAGGCATGAGTCAAGTGGTAGGATACCCACCTTGAGCAAAAATAGCCCAAGGATAGCACTCAAACCCTAAATCCAAGGTTCAGCACAGGCACAAAACAAAACAAGACGAAATAAAACAAGCAAAACAAAATTAAAAAAACCCTAAATCGAAGTACTACATAATCCAACAATTCCACCCATGGGTACATGTCTAAAAGACTTCAAAGCAGGGTCCCAAGGAGGACTCAAATTTGAAGAGATAGAAAGGAGAATAGGGGAAGCCAAGGACACAGGGAGGGGGAGTAGAGCATTAGAGTGTAAGTATTAGAGTTTCAATTGGCAAGGTGAGAATTCTTTGGAAGGATGGCAGTATTGGTTTCACAATATTGTGCGTATATTTGATATCACTGGACTGTGCGTTGAAAAAATAATTAGGGCAGCAATTTTATTTAAGACAATGTCTTGATATATATCTCAGGATGACCCAGAAGTCTCAGTCCTCTTGCCTTAACCTCTCAAATACTGGAATTACAAGACAGTAACACTATACCCTGTTTAAGATGATAAATTTTATGTTTTGTATATTTCATCACAATTTGAAAAGAATTTACACATGTGTATGTGCATGTATGCGACATACACACACACACACACACACACACACACACACACACACACACACA
>NW_012267248.1:7197931-7217572 GCF_000151885.1 Dipodomys ordii
TCTGAGGGTTATTGTTTAAAGCCAGCCCAGGCAAGAAAGTCTTACCTCCAATTAATCACCACTCTCCCCCAAAGCTGTGACACAAGTGGTAGAGCTCTAGCTGTGAGCAAAAAAGCTCAGGGATACCACCCAGGCCCTAAGTTCAAGCCCCAGGACGGGCACTCACACACACATATACCACATTAAAAAAATGTGTGTGTGTATGCATGTGAGGTGTGTATATATGTGTGTGTGTGTGTGTGTGTGTGTGTGTGTATGTGTGTGTATGCATATTAAGTAACGAGAATCTAGTATCTCTAGTGAACCGTTGTGTGCGTGTGTGCGTGTGTGTGTGTGTGTGTGTGTGTGTGTGTGGCACTGAACTCAGGGCCTTGTGCTTGCTTGATAGGTAGCCACTTTACCACTTGAGCCACACCACCAATCCTTTTTCCTTGTTTTTTATTTTCAAAGAAAAGTCTCCATTTATGCCAGGATGGCCTGAGCTGTGATCCTCCTACTTGTGCTTTCCTGTGTCACTGGGGATGATAGGTACATGCCACTTTACCTAGTCATTGCGCTTTTCTAGTAGCTGGGATAACCATCATGTACCACCATGCCCAGCCATTGGTTGAGATAGAGTCTCATGAACTTTTATGCTTGGGCTGGCCTTGAAACTCAATCTCCCTGATCTCTATCTCCCAAGTAACTAGGACCACAGCCTTAAATAATATATATATATATATATACATATATATATATATATATTGGTCCTTTGTGCATGTTAGGCAAGTGCTGTATTACTGAGCTGCCTCGCCAGTCCTGGTTAGCATTCTTAATTTGTCTCTCTGCTAATATATCCAAGTGTGGCTTTGCCCTAGGTGTAGTGTATTTAGAGGTATTTTAGGTTTACCAACACCATCAAAGCTTGCATATTGGCTTCCAGAAGTTGCTCTGCGGTGTCCACAGGAGCATGGGGTGAGTGGCAGGGGTGGGGGCTACAGGACCCAAGCCAGGTCTGCAGCTGGAGCCAGAAAGACTGAACAGGCTTCCGTCCCACCCTCAGATCCCACCCTGGACTCAGGTCCCCACTCTGCTCATTGCCAGCAGCCAGCACATGGATCGAGAAATGCCCTGGGAAGTTCATCTTCAATTAGAGAAGGCTGAGAAACAAGCAGGGAAACAAAGGCAGAAAGTCTTTTATGAGCTCTCAAAGAACTGAAGTATTTGAGTATTAGAGAAGAAAGTGAAAGCAAGGTACTGTCATGAGCTTTGCCAAAAACTGGGGATGGCTTGCCCCTCCACTGCTGGGGAGACATGTGGCAAGGTATTTTTAATTGTCACAGATTCTGACAACCAATGCGTCTAGTGAGTATAATTCTGAAAAAACCTTTAATCCATGGAATAGTCCTCCAAAACAAAGAATTATCTTACCCAAAATGTCAATAGCGCCAAGGTTAAGAAATCTTCATGAAGAATAATTAGAGAAATTGGAATAAATCATTTCTTCCTTGAAAGAAGCATGAAAGTTAAAGGCTATTGAGATGAGATGGTTAGAGAAAAGAGGCCCTAGAGGAAGGATACATTCTGTATACAAGTTGACTTGTATGTGTGTGTGTGTGTGTGTGTGTGTGTGTGTGTGCTAGTACTGGAGCTTGAACTCAGGACCTGGGTGCTCTCCCCGAGATTTTTTTTTTTGGTCAGTCGTGGGGCTTCAACTCTGGGCCTGGGTGCTGTCCTTCAGCTCTTCAGCTCAAGGCAAGTACTCTACCACTTGAGCCAGAGCGCCACTTCTGACTTTCTGGCGGTATATTGGAGTTAAGGGTCTCATGGACATTCCTGACCCGGCTGGCTTTGGACAGCAATCCTTAGATCTCAGCCTCCTGAGAAGCTAGGATTACAGGCGTGAGCCACCAGTGCCCAGCAACCTGAGCTTTTTTTGTTCAAGGCTCACACTCTACCACATGAGCCACAGCTCCACTTCTGGAATTTTGGGTGACTAATTGGAACTAAGAGTCTTGCAGATTTTCTTGCTCAGGCTAGCTTTGAACCTTGATCCTGAGAGCTTGGCCTCTTGACTAGCTAGGATCACAGATCTATATTTGCTTATTATTTTAGAACATCTTCCTTTTTGAAACATTGAGAACTACTTTTAAATAAAGGGGAGTGCATTCCTTTGTAGAATACCAAGATGTCTTTGTTTAGACCTCCCCAGGATTTGTCAGAACTTGTTTCCTATCTTGCTCCACAACCAGGAGGAGTTTGCCCAAACATGCAACCTGTTAAGATTCACAGTGGGTTAGACCTGGGAAACAGCTTTATGAGGTGCAGATTAAAGTGGGAAAAGAGTTTGGCAAAGCTGCACCAAGTGATCTGTACAGAACTATGAAAGAACAGGTGACTTCACTACACCTGAAGCCGGAAACCTCATACCGAGTTCCATTCTTGAGGCTCAAATGGCAAAACAGCCCAAGCATGTCCTGAGCATATCTGCCTGCCTGGTTTTGGGTCCTGTCTTCAGGAGACAAGTGACACTGTGTTCTCTTCCCTAAAATGAAGGGTAACAATAGAATGTCTCTTCCAGGGTTGTGGTTGAATTAAATGAGGTAACAGCTGCCCAGACATTGTAAATGTGCTAGAAGTGTTGGTTATTAACAGTTAGGATATAAAAGTTGAAAGTAGTGTGTTTAAGTGCTGAGATTAAACCCAGGACTTGGTGTTCACTAAATCAGAGATGTATTATGCCTGTAGCATGGGATAGAGGGTATTTATAAAGCTTAAAGTACAGGACCTATTTACTTTTAAATATTACCATCAGTTGCAACTTTGTGATTCAATCTGTAGGTTGTTTTTGTTTGTTTGTTTTGACTATACTGGGATTTGAACTCAGGGTCTGATATCTGCCCAGCTTACATGTAGGTTATCCGAAAATACTATAAAACACAATTTTCCCTAATCTGGAAATAATAAGCTATCATTATACCATCACTAAAGAATGCTTACCAGGAGGCTGGGAATGTGGCTTAGTGGTAGATTATTGCTTGCCTACTATGCATGAAACCTTGAGTTCAATTCCTCAGTACCACATAAACAGAAAAAGCCAGAAGTGGCACTGTGGCTCAATTGGTAGAGTGCTAGCCTTGAGCAAAAAAAAGAAGCTCAAAGACAGTGTCCAGACCCTAAGTTCAAGCCCAGGACTAGCAAAACAAAACAAGAATGTTCACCAGAGTAGGAAATAGGAATAGAGAAAAAAAGAGCCCAAGAAATAGAATTTCCATGCTTGTCTGTGAAAGAAAACTTAAGAACAGGAGTTGTTTATGTGAATTACAGGTGTTTCAAAACATCGGGTGATAAATGAAGCTGAGTAGAATTCTTATGGAAGACAAGGTGCACTACAAGGGGTGTAACTCAACTAGCATACTCACTTCGCACATCCAAGGACCTGGATTCATTTCAACACGGCAGAAACAAACACAAAAAAGATGTGAGCCAGACTCTGGTGATTCATACTTGTAATTTTAGCTCTTCAGAGGTTGAGATCTGAGGATCCCAGTTTGAAGTCAGGCTAGGCAGGAAAGTCCATGAGATTCTTAGCTCCAATTAAACCAGGAAAAGCTTAAGAGGCTCAAGTTGTAGAGCTCCAGCCATGTAGGAACAAGCTAAGGGACAGTGCTCAGGCCCTGAGTTCAAGCCCCAGTGCTGACACAATAAAGAACAGAAAGAGAGAGAGAAATAGAGAAAGAAAGAGAGAGAAAGAGAGAGAAGTGATACAATCTAAGAAAGAGTTGCACAATTAGGACAAATCAGTCCAGCGGTAAGATACCAGGCTTATGAAATATTGTGGAGATCTAGAACTCCAATGGAGACCATGGAGTGGCTCCATCTCCCACAGTACACTGGGGCATCTTTAAGGACCTCTATTGCTCAGATTCTGTTGGGACTGGTTAAATCAGGAGATAACAAGGGAGATGGAACCCAGAAACTTCCATTTCTGAAGTCCCTGTATGGTTCCAATGTGCAGCCATGTTGATGTTGATATTGAACACTGTGGTGTTGGGATTGAGGATGAAGCTCTATGGTTGAGTTCTTGCTTAGCAAATTCAAAGCCCTGGGTTTTATCTCTGCACTGTGAAAACTAACAACTGTGAAAAATTCTAGTCTATTTGAGCTGAAGAGCTCGGGAACAGCACCCAGGTCCAGAGTTCAAGCCCCACAACCACCAATAAATAAATAAATAATAAAATTCTAGTCTAGAGCAGTGATTCTAAACTTGAATGACATTAGATTTGACTGCAGATTTTATTCAAATGCTAATTCTGCTTGTGTGGATTTATCTAGGAGGAGGGAAGGAAGGGTGAGAGGGAGGGAATCAGAGGCTCTAACACCTTAATTCTAAGAAACTCCCAGGGATATGAATTCTATAGTCCTGAGGATCCCTACGGAGCTGCAAGCTCATATGTTTTGAAAATGGCTATATAAACAAGCACCTAAAAATATTATAAAGTACTATGGTTATTCTTTGACAGAAAAGTCACTTCTTGATGGACATATGCAATAATGACCTACCTTGGTTACATGCTCTGGGAGGAAGACACAGTTGAACTCATTGATTCCAAATCTCCAAGTTGTTTACATTTCAGTTTATAGAGATGGCATTTAAGTTGAGCAGAAAATACTGGCGGGGCTCTAGTGCCTCACACCTATAATTCTAGCTACTCAGAAGACTGGTTCAAAGGCACTCTAGGCAGGAAAGTTCCTGAGATTATCTCTAATTAACCATCTGTGGCTCAAGCCATAGAGCATCAGCCTTGAGCAAAAAAGTTAAGGAAGAGCGTGCAGGCTCTGAATTCAAGCACCTGTAAGGGTGCATGGACCACACACACAAAACAATAATAATAGTTATTATTATTATAATTACAACTTCTTGCTGCTAGGGTTTTTAATGAGGTTTGAGCGTTGAAGAGTGTTGGGTTGGGGAGAATAGAATTGATTAATACTATTATTCTTATTAATTACCTTTGAGTAGTTTTACTAAGGAGTTTCAGTTCAGCGTGACAATTTGTAAGTACAATGCGTCTTTGCCAATGTCACTCCTTTCAACATTCTTCCCATCTCTCCCAACCTCACCCATCCCTTCAAGCCTCCTGGTTCCATTTTTCACATATATATGGGAAAGTTTTGCTCCAGAAAAGTACTAAAGGAAAGATATCTATGTGAAGAAAGCAACAGGGAAGGTGGAAATTCAAGCAAGAGGAGAAAGAATTTCAGAAGAGGAAGTTGAACAACAGGGTTTTAGAAAGGACTTGGTAGATGGTTATGCATATCTGAAAGTTTCTGGGGAAAGGCAGCTTTGTTACTGAATGTTGAAAGACCTCATTGCTGAATGTGGAGTTTTATCTGGGAGCTGCCACATGTCCATTTTATTTTATTTTACTTTACATTTTTCTGTCTGTCTGTCTATTTAGTTATTTATTTTTTCTGGGGCTTGAACTCATGACCTAGGCTTTCTTACTCAAGGCTAGTGCTCTACTACTTGGCCACAGCTCCACTTCTGAATTTTTGGTGGAGATAAGAGTCTCACAGACTTACCTGCCTGGGCTGGCTTCAAACTTCAATTCTCAGATCTCAGCCTTCTGAGTAGCCAGATTTACAGGTGTGAACCACCAGCTCCAGGATCCATTTTATATACAAGGGTGCATTTTATACACCAGGTCTCAGATGAGCCAAGCACATAGAGCTTAGCCAGACTTTCTCCCAAAGGCTCATCCACTTGCCATTTTTACCTGACCTTCAATCCAAATAGATTCACCAACGTGGAGACCAACTTGAGTTGTTTCAGTACCTGAGGGTTTGAAACACAATGCTTCTGAATATTTTGTCTTTTTATCTTCTTCCATGAACTTCATATTATCAGTCAGCAATGACAACTCAATATTAGGAAGATTTAGGTTCATTTCTATCTCATCAGCATCAGCAACAGGTGAAGAGACCCAGGTTACTTGGGACCTCATCTGCCTCAGACCCCTGTCTGCTTACTAACTTTGCAGAGCCTGGCAAACTGACCCAGATTTACAACATCTCTCTATCTGCTTATGCAAGCACAAATGAGCCTCCTGAGCATTCAGACCACAGGACAAACCTGCTCCTCCTCATCTTTGTACCAGCAGATACAGAAATGCCTTTGACAATCATTCCACATGCTGAAAGGAATTACAGGTTTTTTTAAATTTTAATCATAATTAATTGTTTAAAAGTAGCATTTTTTTAATTAAAATTTTATAACAAAGCCAGGAGTGGTGGCTAACACCTATAATCCAAGCTACGTGGGAGACTGAGATTTGGTAGATCACAGTTCAAGGCCCAGCTGGGGCAAAAAGTTAGCAAGACCCCACTTCAACCAGCAAGCTGGGTATGGTGGTAAATATCTGTAACCCCAGCTGTGAGACATAGTTAGGAGATTGGGATCACAGGCCAGCCTGGAGGAAAAAGTGATGTAGTGACCTTCATAGTTTTTACATGATGGGATGATGTAGCACACACACACACAACTTGCTTATTCTACTTTCTTATGTAACTTTCTTACTAAATGGTGCTGAACGGGAAATTCTCTCCTAGTCTTTTAGATATTGAGGAAAACAGCTCTGCTGGAGCTCGAATGCCCACAGCTGGGTCATAGCCTTCGTTACAACCTCAGCACAGAGTTGGGTAAGGGAAGTATCCTGTGTCTTGAAGATCTTGTGCTGAGATAATTAGTCTCAGTAAAACATGGTTTCATTTGTGGTAAGAATTAGCTAAGGTAGGTCTGTGTTTGTTGATTGTCTTATCACAGTATTACCTTCTTTCCTTCCTCCCTCTCTTCCTCCCTCCCTCCCTTCTTCCCTCTCTTCTTCCCTTTTTCCCAGTCCTCCCTCTGGATTTTCAAGACCAGCTCTACTATATAGCCCAGGCTGGCCTTGAACTTGTGATCTTTTTCCTTCATCCTCTCTATTACACCACCATACCTGGCACCATTGCCATATCCTTGAGAATAAGAATTTCCCTGCATCAGGATGGAAGCCTTCCTGTCTAAGAAGTTCACTTGAATTTTTGTAAAATAATCAACATATTGTCATAGTGTTTGAGTAATTGACTATAAAACCCACCCCAGGACATTTTCACATGACATATTGGTTATTCTGGAAGCTCACTCCTTCCTCTCACCTGTCTAACCACAGTGCTGCTCATCATGCAGTTCTCTGAGTGACATTTACTGAACACAGGCCATTAAGAATGGTGGTCCAGCCAGGCGCTGGTGGCTCACGCCTGTAATCCTAGCTACTCAGGAAGCTGAGATCTGAGGATGGTAAGTCAAAGCCAGCCCGGGCAGGAAAGTCTGAGAAATTCTTATCGTCAATAAACCACCAGAAAACTGGAAGTGACACTGTGGCTCAAGTGGTAGAGCACTTGCCTTGAGCTGAAGAGCTGAGGGACAGAGTTCAAGCCCCAGGACCAACAAAAAAAAAAAAAAAGAAAGAAAGAAAGAAAAAGAAAAAGAATGGTGGTCCAGTTATGCCCCAGTGGCTCACACCTATAATCATAGCTACTCAGGAGGCTGAGATCTGAGGATCGTAGTTGGGATATGATGATCATAGCTCAAAGACAGCCTAGGCAGCTTCAGTTTGTGAGACTCTTATCCCCAATTAATCACCAAAACAAAAAGAAAACAACCAAAGCGCGCGTACGCGCGCGCACACACACACACACACACACGAAGAAGAGCTGTCGCTCCAGTGATAAGAGTGTTTTCATAAGCACAAAAATGCAAGGGCAGTGCCCAGACCCCGAGTTCAAGCCCTAAGACTGTATACACACACACACAAATACATACATACATAAAAAAAGAGCTGGGCACTGGTGGCTCAGGAGGTTGAGATCTGAGGAATGCAGTTCAAAGCCAGCCTGGGCAGGAAAAGCCCATGAGACTCTTATCTCCAATAAACCACTCAGAAAACTGGAAGTGGTACTGTGGCTCAAGTGGTAGAGTGCTAGCCTTGAGCTAAAGAGCTGAAGGACAGCTTCCAGGTCCAGGGTTCAAGCCCCATGACTGACAAAATTAAAGAAAAGAAAAGAATGGCCATCCAAGCCCTTTTGTAGATGATGGGTTTGGACTTGGAATTGCTGGTATGAGGAGCCTGTTGGTGGTAGTTCTCATTCCTGTTACATTTTAGTCTCCTGGGGAGTGTTGGCAAAGGCTAATGAACTCCAGGCAGTACCAGACCAGGCAAATGAACATTGCTGAGGATGCAACTCAGATGTGTAACTTTTGAAAACTTCATGTGAGCAATTCTAATGTACAGCCAGGATCAAGAACCAGGGCCACACAGCAATGAGTCTTATCAATCTGGTTGTAACCAAACCATCAGATGTTTTCAAATGAGTTAAACTGTCTGGACCTCACCCCAGGACAGACAAATGGTCAGAATCACTGGAAAAAGGGTCTGGCACCTATACTTTTCCAGAACTCCACTGGATGATCTGATGCACAGCCAATAATGAGAAAACCTAGGGTTGAAGCCATGACTAGTTCTTAGGCCCTACTTGGCTGCAGGATGTGGGAGTTACTACCTTGAAGCCATGTCAGAAGAACAGAAGGAGCATGGCTAAGACCTGCCAGCATGTGTTAAGTCTTAACTTTGCCATCTAACATTTGTGGTGCAATTTTAGGCAAGACACATGGCCATACCACAATCCAGTACTTTTTTTTTTTAATCACTCTCAGTGTTTCTAAGCTTTTCCTTTTCCTTTAATTGCTGTTTTGCTATTTCTGTTTGAGACTGAAAGATGGATATAATGGTACAAGAGGATCATATCAAATGTGTGAATGTACATGTATATATATATATATATATATATATATATATATATATATATATACATAAACAGACAAATAAGTAGGGCATTTTGAGATGGGTTTTTTTTTTTGGTGTGGTCTTGAACTCAAGGCCTCATGCTCTCACTTCATTTTTTGCTCTATGTGGCTGGCACTCTAGCACTTGAGCCATACTACATGTACAAATTTGGGGGACAAGTATTTTTCACCCTGGTACTAGGGTTCAAGCAGCATCCTGAGCATGCCAGGCAAGAGCTCTCCCACTGAACAGCTATCCCACTGTTTATGCAATCCTGGGACTTGAACTCAGGGCCTGGGTACTGTCCCTCAGTTTCTTTTTGCTCAAGGTTAGCTCTCTACCACTTAAGTCACAGCGCCACTTCCAGCTTTTTTTGTTTTGTTTTAAAAAAAACAAAAACACGGAAGTGGCGCTGTAGCTCAAGTGGTAGAGCGCTCGCCTTGAGCTGAAGAGCTGAAGGACAGCACCCAGGCCCAGAGTTCAGGCCCCACGACCGACAAAAAATAAATAAAAAAAAAAACAAAAACAAAAACAAAAAAAACTTCTGGGAGCTGGGAATGGGGCTTAGTAGTAGAGTGCTTGCCTAGCATGAATGAAGCCCTGGGTTCAGTTCCTCAGTGCCACATAAACAGAAAAGGCCAGAAGTGGTGCTGTGGCTCAAGTGGTAGAGCAAAAGAAGCTCTGGGATGGTGCTCAGGCTCTGAGTTCAAGACCCAGAATTGGCAACAAATAAATAAAAAATAAAAAGACTCTCAGGAAACTATGGTAGAGAGTGAAGGAAGGGGGTGACATTAGATTAATTACCTGATTTTTGAAATGATGACCCATCTATATATCATATTAATAATAACGATAAAGTGCTGAAATAAGGATACAGGTTGACCCATCGTAACAATGAGATGTACAAGACAAAGTTGACAAGTTTGGGGCGGGGGAGGGAAGAATGGGAGAGGTGGGGAGGGAAGGGATGATAGGGGAAAAGCAAAGGTGCAGGTAACAATGCTCGATAGGAAATGTACTCGTTACCTTACTCATGTAACTGTAACCCCTCTGTGCAGTATCTTTAAAATAAAAATATACATTGAAAATAATAACAAGCCGGGCACCGGTGGCTCACACCTATAATCCTAGCTACTCAGGAGGCTGAAATCTGAGGATTGCAGTTCAAAGTCAGCCTGGGCAGGAAAGTCTGTGAGACTCTTATCTCCAATGAACCACTAGAAAAACTAGAAGTGGCGCTGTGGCTCAAGTGGTAGAGCGCTAGCCTTGAGCTGAAGAGTGCAGGGACAGCACCCAAGCCCAGAGTTCAAGCGCCACGACCTACCAACAACAATAACAACAACAAAATAATAATAACAATAATTTTTTAAAGATTCTCAGGTGCTATTATTTTAAAACACTGATAATTTGACAAGTCTAAAATTTTACTAACTCATGACTTTGTATCAAATGAAGTTATTAGGGAAAATCAGACTCCCACAAACAGTTGGGTAATGGGAGATTCCCACTTCTGTCTGATTGGGGATCTGTTTTTTAATCAATTCAACTGAAAGACAGCAGGGACTGAAGTTAAGCAATATACAATCTACATTGTACATTGAGGTAAAATATGAGGTATATGCATGCTCCAAATTGCCATTTGATAGTAGCTCTTGTTATATTGAGAACATATTGTAGCAGACCTGATCATCCCCAGAGATCAGCTGAGTATTGTGTTTGTCAGTGTTCTGTCATTGTAACAAAGTACCTGAGATAATCAACTTATACAGACTTAAGTTCACACTTTCAGAGGTTTCAATCCACAGTTACTTGACCCTATTGTTTCAGGGCAAGTGCCTACAAAGTACAGCATGGCTGGAATGCTCACCTCTCATGGGGGTGAGGAGAGGTTTGTTCACTTTCTAGAAGCTAGCAGTCAAGGAGAACAAAAGAGGAAAAGGAAGAAAGAGGAAGGACTAGGGTCACTCCATCCCTTCCAAGCCTCTCCTCACCCAAAGGCCTAACTCCCTCCCACTAGACACCTAAAGGTTCCACCACCTTCCAATAAGTGCTAAAGATTGGAAAGTAATCCTTTAACAAATGGACATTTGGAGAAGATGTAACCTACAGCAAGTATAAAGTTAAGCCAATAACTATTGAGTCCACTGAGCCATCTCTATTTGGTGACCTATGACCTTGGTTAATGGTCACTAATCTGTATTCATTGTTTACCAGCAGATTAATAAGGCCTCCCAGGGAAGGAAATAATTAGGAAAGTATAGCCCAGATGACCATATGACCTGCAGAGAGCACAGACTTCTATCTGGATGATTGGTGTGGGCTCTGAACTGAGTATAGCCCCATATTTTCTTTAATTATGGAGGACTAATTTCTCACGTCCATGGGAAGTCCCCAACACTTGACTCATGAACAGAAACTCTTTATTGATGAAACCAGAGCCTCTTGTGTGCTAAGCACAGGCGCTACCACAGAGATGCATCCACAGCACTCAGCCTGAGATTTCTGATTGAGAGTGAAGTGCCTGCATTTTCATATTTGTTTCAGAAATGGATAGGTATCCAGTTAATTGACTTTTCATTCACCCAACTGAGTCCTCTTGTGTGCCAGCCTTTGTATTAGTTATCTGGGGGCTCTTTCTTATCCCATTCTCCACCTCTCTGCTTCCTACCATGACAGACTCAAGTACCTGAAACCATGAACTATTTAAAAATAGATCCTTTCTTTTTTTTTTTTTTTGGTCGGTCCTGGGCCTAAATTCTGGGCCTGGGCACTATCCCTTAGCTCTTCAGCTCAAGGCTAGTGCTCTACCATTTGACCACAGTGCCACTTTTGGCTATTTCTGCTTATGTGATGCTAAGGAATTGAACCCAGGGCCTCATACATGCAAGGCAAGCACTCTACCACTGAGCCACCTTCCCAGCCCAAAATAGATCCTTCTTAACTTCAGTTATTTCTCACAGGTATTTATCACAAAGGTGGAAAATCTGATTAACATAGAAGATTAAACCTGAGTATGGGATCATTGTTGTGACTATGCTTAATCATTTAGTTCTTAAACCTTCAGAGGTGATTTGTGGTAGAAATTCCCAAGAGTTTGGGGAAGTAGGCTACTGCAGCCCAGGAATGTTGTAAATTCAGGTTAAAGGTGATTCTGGTGGGAACTCAATACCAGAATGCCAATAGAAATACACATAATAAAGAAACTGTGCTCAAGAAGAATCGAATATGAACAAGGACTCTATTACCAACTAGTCTAGGGGCTATTTGTGTTACATTGTAGCAAAAAATTTTCTACATTTTGTCTATGTCAGGAGGCTTTGTGGAAGAGTGAGTTTAAAGGTGATCTACTAATTAATCTGGTGAAGGAAATTTCAAGGCAAGCTTTATACAGGTAATAGTATAATTATTTCTAGGTGCATTTAGCTAGGCTCTCAGTAAAAATCAGAAGCAAAATGTAGAACAAAAGGACTGTAAAAACTCATAGTTTGAGCCGGGCGCTGGTGGCTCACGCCTGTAATCCTAGCTACTCAGGAGGCTGAGATCTGAGGATGGCGGTTCAAAGCCAGCCCGGGCAGGAGAGACCGTGAGACTCCTATCTCCAATAAACCACTAGAAAACCGGAAGTGGCGCTGTAGCTCAAGTGGTAGAGCTCTCGCCTTGAGCTGAAGAGCTGAGGGACAGCACCCAGGCCCAGAGTTCAAGCCCCACAGCCGACCAAAAAAAAAACAAAAACTCATAGTTTGGGCCAGGCACCCATGTCTCACACCTGTAATCCTAGCTACTCAGGAGGCTGGGATGTGGTGATGGCAGTTTAAAGCCAGCTTAGGCAGAAAGGCCATGAGACTCTTTTTGTTTGTTTTTGGGGGGTCGGTCGTAGTACCTGAACTCTGGGCCTGGGTGCTGTCCTCAGCTCTTCAGCTCAAGACTAGCGCTCTACCAGTTGAGCTACAGCACCACTTTTGGCTTTTTCTGTTTATGTGGCGCTGAGGAATTGAACCCAGGGCCTCATGCATGCTGAGCCATCTTCCTAGCCCCTCCACGAGACTCTGATCTCCAATTAACCACCAAAAAAGTGGAAGTGGTGCTGTGTCTCAAGTGGTACTGGTCTAGCCTTGAGCTGAAGAGCTATGGGACAGCACCCAGGCCCAGAGTTGAAGCCTCATGACTGAAAAAAACAGAAACAAAAACAAAAAACTTAGAGTTTGGCCAGAAAAGCTTGTATAAAGTTGAGGCTAAGGAAGTCATGGAGAGATTAGCATTATTAAAAAACAAAACAAAAAACCCAAAAAGCAAAAAGTAGGGCACTGATGGCTTCAGTCTATAATCCTGGCTAGTCAGAAGACTGAGATCTGAGGACAGAGGTTGCAGCCAGTCTGGGCAGGAAAGTCTGTGAGACTCTTATCGCCAACAAATTACCAAAAAAGCTGGAAGTGGAGCTGTGGCTCCAGTGGTAGAACACTAGCTTTGAGCCAAAGAAGCTCAGGGATAGCACCCAGGCCTGGACTTCAAGTCCCAGGACTAGCAATACTACTACTACTACTAATAATAATAAAAGAAAACAAATATTTTTTAGTGAGCCCATTAGAAAGATACTTTAAGAGCATCTCAGGAATTAGTAAGAACTTAATACTAAAAGTGATAAATTTGTTTAAGATTTAGCTTTAGCTTTGCCTGGTTAGTGCTGGTGGCTCATGCCTGTGATCCTAGGTACTTAGGAGGTCCAGATCTGAGGATCACCATTTGAAACCATTCTGGATAGGAATATCCATGAAACTCTTGAGCCATAGCTCCACTTCCAATTTTTTGGTAAGTGGAGATAACTTTGAGCAAAATTGCTCACAGACAGCAAACAGGCCCAGAGTTCAAGCCCTAGGACCAGCACAAAGCAAAAACAAAAACAACCCCCCCAAACAAACAAACAAACAAACAAAAAACCTTGCTTTGGAAAGGGAGAACTATAAGGATATCAAGTTGACACAAGGTCGCCTACAAAGTTGATTTCTGGGATTCAACTGCCTAGACATTCAGAGAACACAGGGGTAAAACTGATGGCAAATCTTGGTATTATCCATTGCATTGCTGGTTTTTGGGCTTTCAAGAGTAGTAAGAGGTATGGAGGCTTCCACATGGACTTCACAAGAAAGCCTGGAAGGCCAGATGATGTGTGGACCATCAGAGTCCTGGCAGACACACCTGAATGGTAATGTGTGAAGCCTCGGCTGCAACAGAGACCCCAGGATGTTGGAGATGCCAGGAATGTGGGGCCTCTGTCGAGGAAATCAGCAGGCAATGACTGGAGGCAGTCCAATAAACAGCCTATGTGGGCTGCACACAGCGTACATATGGGTGGGGCTGCCAAGTCTGGTGGAGCCCACATCATGGTCCTACATGCTGTGGATGCTAGAAGTGGAGCTATAGAAGTTAACATTTGCCCTGCTGTGTTTTGGTCTTGCATTTCTCCTATTCTTACTAACCTCTTTTTTCTCCCTTTGAGAATGGGTCATGGGACTTGAACTCTGGGCCTGGGCACTGTCCTTCAGCTCTTCAGCTCAAGGCTAGTGCACTACCACTGGAGCCACAGCACCACTTCCACTTTTCTGGTGGTTAATTGGAGATAAGAGTCTCATGGACTTTCCTGCCTGGGCTGGTTTTAAACTGTGATCCTCAGATCTCAGCCTCCTGAATAGCTAGAATTACAGGCATGAGCCACCAGCACCTGGTCTACTTTGTGTCGTTTTTATGTTAGAAGTATATAACTTGGTTTTTTTTTTTTTATGTTCCAGGGGCTCACAGCTTATAGTTCATCTTGAGTCTCAGAAGAGACTTTGGCCTTGGATTTTGGACCATGTTGGAACTGTTATTACTATGGGGACTCTCAGACATGGAGTAAATGCATTTTGTACTATGAGATTGCCATGAGCCCTTGGAGGCTAGAGGTGGAATGTTATGGTTTAAGTGTTTTGATATTTGGAGAAGTTCTGGAATATTTAGGAGGGAACATTAGCTGAAAGAAATAGGTCACGGGAAGTAAATTCTTGAGTGTTGTATCTTCCTTTGGCCCTTCTCTGTATTGCTCTTTGCCTCCTTTTCTGCTATGAAATGAATGGCATCTGCCACAGGCTCCCATGGCCATGCTATTCTGCTTCACCATAGGCCCGGCCTCAACAGAGCCAAGGATGATGGACAGAAACCTCCAAAACTGTGGGCCAAACTAAGTTTTGGCATAATTGACTATACTAAGTGTCATGGGCTCAAGTGGTAAAACACCTACTACCTGAATTCAAGCCCCCACACCGACACACCGACACACACACACACACACACACACACACACGCACGCACGCACGCACGCACACACACACATAATAACAGTGTTTTTTCATTAATTTCTGTCAGAGTGCAATTTTATTAGGTACAGATTTGCAATTTTTTTGTATGCTTGTGTGTACCAGTTTGGGGGTTTGATCTCAGGGGCTGGGGCCTGCCCCTGAATTTTTGCTCAAGTTTAGCACTCTATCACTGGAGCCATACCTCTACTTCAAGTTTTTGTGGTTTATTGGAGATAAAAGTCTCACAGACATTTCTGCCCAGGCTGGCTCTGAACTGCAATCCTCAAATCTGAGCCTCCTGAGTAGCTAGGATTATAGGCATGAGCCACTGGTGGCCAGCTCAGATATGCAATTTTTTTGGGGGGGGGGTCCGGTCGTGGAGCCTGAACTCTGGGCCTGGGCGCTGTCCCTCAGCTCTTCAGCCCAAGGCTAGCGTTCTACCACTTGAGTCACAGCGCCACTTCCGGATTTTTTCTTTTTGCTTATGTGGTGCTGAGGAATCGAACCCAGGGCCTCAGGCATGCAAGGCAAGCACTCTACCACTGAGCCACCTTCCCAGTCCACATCCCACTTTTTCTGTTGAGATAAGGGGGGTCTCCTGAAATGTTTGCTCAGGATGGCAATTGCCACCCTCCTAATGTCCTCCGGAGTTGCTAAGATTACAGATGTAAGTTTGGCCTAAGGCACACTCTTGATTGTATCCTTTCTTAACTTCCTTTGTCTCATGGTGTTTACAAATCTAATTGAGAATAGGATACGAGTACATACACAGTTAAATAACAGGTTAAGAAAATGCAAGGAGAAAACATCCTATATGATTGTTTGCCAAATGCTGTGAACTCAGAGGAAAGGTCAAGGAGAGAAGGAGAAGGAAGGAAGAGGTCAACTTTGTGGCTCTGCTAATTAACACTTATTGACCATGAATAGATAAAGCTGACCCCCTTGAACTGCTGCTTTACCATCAATAAAATCAAGATTTTATTACCTCCCTCATGATGTTATTATGAAGATAATGTATGAAAAAGCATTTTAAATGCTTTCTATTACACCTGCACAAACTAAATGGTAGTTATTACTTATTCTATTAGAGTGTGATTCCCTCTAAGGTGGATAGGATAACTTACTAATTTTTGTTTCCCTAGAATCTAGCACGATGTGTGGTTCATAATAGGTTCTCACAAAATAAAGTTTGCTGAATGAATGGATGGAAGGATGGAGCTAAAGCTAGGAAGAGCTCATCAATGATCTAAAATGATCACCAACACTTTCAGACAATGAGCTTCCCCTCTAACTTCCCCCCCATATATTTGTTATTGTTGGTGGTGGTGCTGGTGGTGGTGGTTGTGGGGCCTGAACTCTGGGCCTGGGAGCTCCCTCAGCTCTTCAGCTCAAGACTAACGCTCTACCACTTGAGCCACAGTACCATTTCTGGCTTTTTCTGCTTATGTGGTGCTGAGGAATCGAACCTAAGGCCTCATGTATACAAGGCAAGTACTCTAGCACTGAGCCACATTCCCAGCCCCTCCCCTCAATATTAAGGCTTGAATTTGGCCCTTCACCTCTCATTTAATCTTTTTGGTCAAGGCTGCCACTTGACCATTTGAAACACCATTCCATTTCTGGCTTTTTGCTGGTTAATTGGAAGTAAGAGTTTTATGGACTTTTCTGCCCAGGCTGCCTTTTGAACCTCAATCCTCAGATTTCAGCTTCCTGAGTAGCTGGGATTGCAGAAGTGAACTACCAGCATCTGTTTTCCCCTTTAATTACTTGATTAATTAATTAATTAATTATTGTCAGTTCTGGGGTCTGAACTCTGGGTGCTGTCCCTCAGCTCTTCAGCTCAAGGCTAGTGCTCTACCACTTGAGCCACAGCGCCATTTCTGGCTTTTTCTGCTTACGTGGTGCCCAGTTATCAAACCCAGGACCTCATGCATGCAAACACTCTACCACTGAGCCACCCTCCCAGCTCCATTTTTTTTTTGGCCAGTCCTGGGGCTTGAACTCAAGACCTGAGCACTGTCCCTGAGCCTCTCTGTGCTCAAGGCTAGCACTCTACCACTTGAGCCACAGCTTTACTTGCAGATTTTTCTGTTCATATTCAACTGTGAGACTTCTGCCTTATATTTAGCTTGCCAAGTTGGGGGATGTGGATCTTTTGAGGGGGGCAGTATTGGGGCGTGAACTCAAGGTCTGGGTGCTGTCTGTGAGATTTCTGCATGCGAGCATTCTACCACTTGAGGCACAGCACCACTTCCAGCCTTTTCTGTTTATGTGGCACTAAGGAATCAAACCCAGGGCTTTATGCATGCTTGGCAAGCATTCTACCACTAAGCCACTTTCCCAGCCCAGGATGTATATCTTATCGCTGTCAGGGAGTCAGTGAAGATTTTTGAGGACAGTGACATGAGGAGACAACTTTTCAGAAGTTTGCCGTGGTTCTGGGCTATGGTGTAGAGTGTGTAAAGAAAGGAAGTGGGCAATTTCATGTGGCCAAGTTCCTGACCAGGGCAACAACAATGGAAACTAGGAGAATTAAAGAGTGGACAAAGGAAGGCAGCCATCTCTAGTATTCTCTGTATTCTATGAATTCTTCCTGTGGTCATTTGAACATTTGCCAGTGTACATGCCATTGATACACAAGGTAGCATTTATAAAAACCTGTAAGTAAACACTTTGTTGGAAGAATGGATTGAGGAATGTTGGAGCATGAATCAGAAGTGAATTTTTGGGGATTTGAGGATCGACCTTCTTTTTGTTTTCTCTTAGAGACTTAGGAAGATAAATAGTAGTGAGAGATAGCGTGGGCCACAGGAATATTCTAGAAAATATGGACCAGAGCTCATATGGTTAAACTGTGGGCAGATCCACTTACACAGACAATAGTAAACTTGAGGTACCAGGCACTGGGTTTAACCTGAGCATCAGGGGAACCCTAAAGAAACTCAAAATGCAAACTTGGAATCAGTCCAACAGTAGGATCAAGGTTAGCTGACAGGAGACAGGAAGCAGGCTCCGCCTGCAGTGGAGGTGAGAGACACAGGTGAGGGAATGGAGGCCAGAAGTGGCACACCTTTCCCTGCAGGAAGACAATGCCTCCTCTCCCTCTCCTTCCCTCCCCTGCACCTGTTCCTTTCCCTCTACTTCTCATACACATCCCTCTTCTTCTCCCTTCGCTTCTGCTGGGCACTTCCTCTGGACACCTCCCTTTCCCCCTCCACAGTCATTGACCTGGATACGATGGAGAATGGGCCATGGATCCAGCATTAGCAGGCCACCTGCTTGTGCAACATTTCCCGGGATGGGGTTGGGGGGCTGTGGGACACTCACATACTAGTGCTTGTGAGTTCAAGCCTCAATTCTTTCTTGGCTTTTCCTCTCATGGCTGGTGCTCTACCACTTGAAGCATAGCTCTGCAAAGTCCATCTCTCTAAAGATAATTTTTTTGGGGTCCGGTTGTGGGGCCTGATCTCTGGGCTGGGCGCTGTCCCTCAGCTCTTCAGATCAAGGCTAGCGCTCTACCACTTGAGCCACAGTGCCACTTCCGGCTTTTTGCTTATGTGGTGCTGAGGAATTGAACCCAGGGTCTCAGGCATGCAAGGCAAGCACTCTACCATTGAGCCACCTTCCCAGCCCTAAAGATAATTTTCTGTAGATAAAATTACTATCTTTAGGGAAGGGGAGAGAGGAAAGAAGGAAGGACTTCCTTTGCAGTTGAGGCTGTAGCTCAGTGGTGGTGCAGGTGCTACTTAAGATCATCTCCGGCAGCATAGAAGAAAACCTTCCATCCACTAAGGATTTTCCTGTGGCACTACCGAATGCTATAAAGACTGGATCTTCTCTAAAGTTTCATAAATTCTTTATTCAATTAGATAAACCCAAGAAGATTGGAGGAAATTACATGCAGCCATCTCTTTAAAATGTCTACAGAGGGCAAGAAACATGACCCTACACCTAGAATTTTGGCATGAATCAGATTCCACAAACTTGGTCAAAAGGATACAGATGTGTTGTGGAATCTATATCCAAATTGTAGAAGCAAGTAGTCTCAGATTTCTTATACACAGGGGGTTTGGATGCCGTTTTTTGTTTGTTTGTTTTTCCTTGAGAGTTTAAAACTTCACATACCTAGGACCCAGCCTTGTGGGTATACCCACAAGAGAAAATCCAGGAGGCACATCTCAGAATGTCTAGAGGAAGATTTGTTTATAAGAGCCAAAATTTAGTCAGGTGCCTGTGGTAATACTAGCTACTCAGAAGACTCAGATCTGAGGATCATGGTTCTAAGCCAGTTCGGGAAGGAAAGTCTATGAGATTCTTATCTCCAATAAACTACTCAGAAAAAGCTAGAAGAAGCTCTGTAGCTCAAGTGGTAGAGAGGTAGCCTTGAGTACAAGAAAGGCTCAGGGACAGAGCCCAGGCCCTGATTTCAAACTCCAGGACAGAAGAGG
>NW_012267248.1:7217622-7224424 GCF_000151885.1 Dipodomys ordii
AGGGGGGAGGAGGAGGGGAGGAGGAGGAGGAGGGAGCCAAAGTTTGTAAATTAACTGAATGCCTCATTATCAACAGAGATCAGATTGATTGTAAATAAGTTTTCACAATAAAAGTCATGTTATGAGCATTCTTTTAAGCTTATGTATGTGAGTCAGGAAATCCTAGAGCAGAGGCCATTACTAATTTCTCTTTCATTTTGTCAAAGGGCTCACCCTTCCCCCACTGTTGCTCTGGGATAAGCAAATAAAACAACGAAAACATTGGAACTCATGGCTTTGTTGGTGCTAGACAAGTGCTCTACCACTGAACCACCCTCAGCCTGAATAGAAAGTTACTAAATCAAAATAGAAACAAAACAGCCAGGTACCAGTGGCTCACCCCTGTAATCCTAGCTACTCAGGAGGCTGAGATCTGAGGATCATGGTTCAAAGCTAGCCTGGACAAAAACATCTATGAGACTCTTATCTCCAATTAACCACAAAAAGCTGGAAATGGAGCTATGGCTCAAGTGATAGAACGCTAGCTTGAGCACAAAAGCTCAGGGACAGCAGCCAAGCCCAGAGTTCAAACACTAGGACAGACAAAACAAACAAACAAAAAACCCTCAAACTACAGCCACAAACTTGGAAACAGAATGTAAACTACAGCAAAATGCAACAAAATGTATACATCTTAAAATATGTAATACAGAATGAGAAAAATAAGTCCAAGAAATTACATGAACCTGAAGCTCCTTTTATAAGAAAATACCAGGAGTTAGAGGCTAAGTCGGCATGCAGGATTGTTTGTTTGCTCAGGTGGGCAGATCTAAGTTATCTATGTTCTGAACAGTATATTAGTGGCTGTATGTGAATTACTTTACAAGTAAAGTGAGGTACACATGCAGAGACCAATGATGAGTATGTATTGTCAGCCAAGAGATATAGTTAACCCAGTTCTACACATCTGGAGGTGGGGGAGGTTGACCTGTTGCAGGTCTTACAGGCTGCACTCAACAGTTTTTGAGATAGAACTACAGGCTAGGTTGACAGATGTGTCATTAAGTTTATTATCCGAAGCCCAGCAGGATAATCAGTGCTGTGAAGGCAGCCCTCCTTCCCCAGGGGGTTTTCAACCTGTTCCAGACAAGGAAAACAGCAATCAAGACATTGAATATGATTTATGTAGCTATGTTTTTTTTCTGGTTATAAAGTTAGTGTGACTCAAATTTTAACTATGTTTTCCTCGCATAAAGTTATTGTAAAGACAATAGCTTTGAAAATATTTTAAATGATTAAAGAAGAGCAGCTCATTATCCCCAAATTCAGAGAAAGTCATTTAATTTTTGGTACATATGATTCTGTGGAGTATGGTTAGATAACAAAAAACCGTGAAGATACCCTTTGCTGTTTATTTAACATAGCAAAATGGTTCAAAGCAGGGCTCTCTTGGAGTGACATAAAAATATCCTTTCAAAGTGTCACATTCATGAATGGACTTACAGTTTTTCTCATAATGATTTACATTGTATTGGAAAAGAACGATCCTGGTGTTAGGGATCTTATTGCATTTTCAAAACTAGGTGTAAAAACTATCTTTTCCCCTACAGAATGGTTTGTCTTTACTTAAAAAACCTATGTTAAAATAAAGAGGAGAGAGAAGGAATGAAAAGTATACTCTAACAAGTAAGTCCTCTGTACATCCATATTCTATACATTCTCTATATATTAAAATCACTTTGTAAGATTCCTCTAACATATTTTGATATAAAATTCTTGATATAAATATTTTGAACTTAATATAAAATATAAAAATACTTTTAATATAAAAAGCTAACTTCTGATAACCTCTGTATGTGTGTGCATATATATATATATATATATATGGCTTAAAAATTGCCTTCTATTCTTTGTTGCTTTGTATGTCCCTCCCCCACAGTATAACCCCTGCTTTCACTGTATTTGATGTCGCTATAATTTGTGGTGGGGAAGGGGAAAAACAAATCGTTTAAATAGGGATATAGGTGGACCCATTACAACAATGAGATGTACAAGTCATTATGTCGAAAATGAACTTTACAACTTTGGTGGGGCGGGGAAGGGGGCGGGGAGGATTGGGTGGGAGGGTGGGGGGAGGATGGGAAAGGATGGGAAGGAGAAACAAAGGAGGAGGCTACAATGCTTGATAAGAAATGTACTCATTATCTTGCCCATGTAATTGTAACCCCTCTGTACAGTATTTTCACAATAAAAAAAATTGCCTTCTACAAACTTCACATTTTGCCTTCTTTGCCTGTCTATGTGCCTATGAACACATTCAATTTCTTAACATTTATTTGTAATGATAACCCTGAATTATTTCATATTCCTGGAAGTCCCTCTCATAGAGCCAAGTTCCTCTATTGTTAAAAGGGAAGCTTTAAAATATATTCTTCTGTATACTTCACATTTTCTCAGGAGGAAAAAGAATATTGAATTTTTACTTTAAGAAGACGAATTCCCGTTTTAAATCATGAGATTATTTTGTTTAGAGATGACAGAAGACATTTCTTTTGCCTCACTGGTGGGAAAAGGCTCTTGATGCTTTGCTATGTTTTACTTGAAGACAAACTGCTTAGCAGCTAAAACTCTGGAGCTGTCAGACAGGTTTATCTAGAACGACAATGAAGAGTACCTTTCCACACCCACCTTTGCAAGACAAAACTACCTCACTGCTTTGTTGAAACTGCTGTGGAAATGGACAGTATCTTTTATATTTGATTTGTTCTTGTCCCCTGACATCATTGTTTAAATGCTTCAGAATGAAGCTCTGCAAATGCAGAAATCAAGTGCAGTTCAATGTACATTAATTTGTGTGAGAAGAAACAGCCTTTGAGGTCTTCGCTTGATTTTCACTTGTTCTTGAATCCAACTCTTGCTGAAGGGAAGCATTGGTTAAAGAAACAGGAATATTCCAGTGCTTTCAGAGCTTTCCAAGTAGGAACAGTCTGGATTCCTGAGTGTTTCTGGGAGAAAATCTCTCACCTTGCCATCTGCAACGCGAGGATGAGAGTTACAGAAGAGTGCTGGGAAGCCCTTACAAGGAAGTCCTGCAGACCTTAGGGCATACTTGTTTTCCTAAATACCATTTGGTAGTTGTAACTGCTCTCCATTCAGCATTCCTCACTCTCCACCCACCCCCACCTCCCCCCCCCTGCATCCCATCCACATGGGATGCTTTTTTCCATGGGCTGTGGAAAATTCTATAACACAGGTGTATCTTTAAAGAAAAGCTCCAGGATCTACATACACCTTGATACTTTGAGAGCAACAAATAACAAATGCCACTAGAAAATATCACGTGTCTTTTAAAGCAATGATAATAAGATGATCTAAATGAGGTTGGAGAAAATGGCATGCTAGAGTGATAGCCTTGAGTGAAAAAGCCAAGCCAGAGCATAAGGTTCTGAGTTCAAGTCCCAGTACTAGAACAAAACAACTAAGATTGGCAATCACTCATGATATAATGCTAAACTTAAGAAATGGAATACAACATGATATGTAACATCAGGGTACAGAACTCATGGGGGTGGGGAGCAGTACACTCAAAGGTGTGTTATCAGCCCCGTGCCTGGGGCTCAGGCCTGTAATCTTAGCTACTCAAGAGGCTAAGATATGGGGATCACAGTTTGAAATCAGCCCAGGAAAAGTTGTAAAATTCTTATCTCCAATTAACCCCCAGAAAACTGGAAGTAGCACTGTGGCTCAAAGTGATAGAGTGTTAGCCTTTAGTGCAAAGTTCAGAAATAGTGTCTAGGCCCTGAGTTCAAGTCCCAAAACCAAAAAAAAAAAAAAGTATACTATGATTGATTTGTCTGGTAACTATTGATGAAAGTTTCTTAGCTTTTCTCCATGCCTTTTCTAGCATTTCTAAGCATCACAGAAAACATAGACTTTTATAATCAGAAAGAAAAAAAATTCTAGGTTTGGATTCATCCTCTTAGTGGCTTTACTAAGTGAGCACTTGACTCTAACCTGAGTTTTACTCCTTCCAGGTTAGGCCTTGGCCAGTACCACAAATTTCTTCTCTGGGCATGAGTTTTTTGTTGTAGAATGAGATGAAGAGTTTGCATCAGCTCCTACCCTGTAACACATGGTCCTGCCAAATCTCTGATATAATTAAGCAAGTAGATAAACAAACAAATGTAGAGCTAGATAGATAGATGATAGAAAGGTAGATAGATGATAGATAGATAGAAGATAGATAGCAGATAGATAGACAGATAGTAGATGTCTCTTGGGTCCCTAGAAGAATCCATTGAAATGGAAGATGATTTTCTCTATTTATATGCTCACTTTTTTGAGGTAAGCCATGCTCAGAGAAACAAACACACACTTTTTTTTTGTTGTTGCTGTTTTTTTTTTTTCACATGTAGAAGCTAGATCCAAAATACACAAGGACATTATACAGGAGTTATACAGGACTCTAGGCATTCACGGCACAGTGAAGCCAAAGGAGGATGCTCTTAGGAGAGGAACACAAAGGTGCAATGCCTATATGCCTGTAATCATATAAAATAATATTTATTGAAATGAACTATCAGAAATGGAAACAAGAGGTTTTTTTCTTTGTTGCTGTTTTTGCTTTCTTTTCTTTTTGTCCTTTCTTTACTTTTTGGATGTCTTTGGGATGGTAAGAGGGGAACGGAAATGGAGGGAGTGTTTAGTAGTACTTACTAGACACAATGTTAGAATGAATTATAAAAATGAACTTATTATGGGGACAGGAAGGAGAACCTGGGAGAGAGTGAAGGAAGGGGTGACATTGTCTAAAAAGAAACGTGCTATTTACCTGACTCATGTAACTGTAACCCCTCTGTATATCACCTTTATAATAACAATAAAAATTGAATAGATAGGTATGTATAGATGCTCACTTCTTGTGTTTTATTAATTACTGACAGTGGGATGTTTTATATTTTATCTCCTTTAGATTAAGATCATTGGGATTAAAAATTTGGACATTTTCCTTAATCTGTGTTCTTCCATTTCTCTCTGCAACAATGAAACAATATATTGCAATAAATACTTAATGATAATAGGTATGGGAATTTGTTATTGCCTGTGAATGTCTAGGATCTTGAAAGATGGTCATTTTAGAAACCAAATTACCTCCCATTTGCCTTATATGCCAGCTAAAATAAGATAAATCTCAGATCACTTGTGGCTTAGTTTCAGTAGTAAGATTTTTTTTTTCTTTCTAATTGTGGGGCTTGAACTCTGGGCCTGGGTGCTATTCCTGAGCTCTTTAGCTCAAGGCGAGCACTCTACCATATTGAGCCACAGCACCACTTCCAGTTTTCTGGTGGTTAATTGGAGATAAGAGTCTCACAGACTTTCCTGCCCAGGCTGGCTTTGAACCTCCATCCTCATATCTTGATCTCTTGACTAGCTCAGATTACAGATGTGAGCCACCAGTGGTTGGCTGTAAAATAATTTTTGATTCAGCTTCTGCTATACCAAATCATCATTAAGAGATAAGTTATTTCATGCCTAATTGGACAGGAATTTTGGCATAATGGAAAGGATGAGAGACCAGACCAGATAGAATTCTATGAGAAAGACATTCAGAATAACTCAAGGAAGCTTCTCATGTCTCTGGATTCAATGTTTTCTCTTTTTAAAATATGAATTTGAGTTTTCCTGGTACTTGGGCTGAAGAAGTGCTTCTGGAGGCAGAGCATTAGAGGGTGTGGTCCAAGAACAGTGGATAAAACAATCCCCACCTAAGCCACCACTAGCCTAGTACTGCTGTGACCAGTTTCTGTGTGAGTGGATGTCCTTATCAGGTTTCATTTGTGGATACAGTTTGGATATCACTGTTCTAAGGGTTGGGCAAGGGGTACCTGAGTGGCAGAGTGGATGTGCAAAGTTGTGGATTCCATGTTATCACAGAAAGGAAGAAAGGAAGGAAGGAGGGAAGGAAGAAAGGAAGGAAGGAAGGAAAGAAGGAAGGAAGGAAGGAAAGAAGGGAGGAAGGAAGGAGGGAAGGGAGGGAGGGAGGAAGGGAGGGAGGAGGGAGGGAAGGAGGGAGGGAAGAATCAAAGAAAAAAAGGAAAAAAAAGGATGGAAAGAAGAAAGGAAGGAAGGAAGAAAAAAGAAAGAAAGGAAGGAAAGGAAAAGAAAGAAAAGGAAAGGAAATGAAAGCCAAAACTGAAGCAACTGGCATAAAAGTTCCTTAAGACAACTTTCATTTCTGCAATCCTTTATGACGTAGGAATGTTCAATTCCTTCAGCAAAGTGGAAGAGGTATTCATGTTTCTTTGTGCAGCTATTAGCACATCCACATGATGAGGTTACCAGCAGTACCCTGTGGTTTGACTTGATAATTAGAGAGGTTTGAGCAAAAGTTCCAATTCTTGAACGTGATTCAGATTGAAAGCTCCTCATAATCATGATGAGCTTAGAATATTACTTTGACAGTATATTAAGGTTTACTCTTCTAGCTCTTGTGATGTATTTATTGTCTATGTGGGTTGCTCACTAAAATAACTGTAAGTTATTATTTAGCTTGGTGGGTTAGAAGCCATTTGGCCTCAGGTGTGGGTACCCATGTGTGGTTCAAAACTGTGCTTACAATGTTTGATACCTTAGGGGCTGGGAAGGTGGCTCAGTGGTAGAGTGCTTGCCTTGCATGCCTGAGGCCCTGGGTTCAATTCCTCAGCACCATATAAGCAAAAAGAAAAAAAGCCGAAGTGGTGCTGTGGCTCAAGTGGTGGAGTGCTAGCCTTGAGCTGAAGAGCTGAGGGACAGCGCCCAGGCCCAGAGTTCAGGCCCCACGACC
>NW_012267248.1:7225324-7250277 GCF_000151885.1 Dipodomys ordii
CCACCACTTGAGCCACAGCACCACTTCCGGCTTTTTTCTTTTTGCTTATGTGGTGCTGAGGAATTGAACCCAGGGCCTCAGGCATGCAAGGCAAGCGCTGTACCACTGAGCCACCTTCCCAGCTCATTTATGATGATTTTTATCAGCATCCTTTCTTCAATAACATCTTTGAATAGTTTCTACAACTGTAGGAAAGAGTGGTCTTGTTTTGATAATATTGAAATCCTAGATTTTATGACTTCTGGAGGATTCTAATTTGTTCCTACAAATACAAGAAAAAACAAAGCAAAACAAGTTTCACCAATGCCACTGGGTCATATGCGCAATTCTAGCTACTTAGGAGGCTGAGATCTAAAGAATCAAGATTCAAGGCCAGCCTGGGCAGAAAATTTCACTCAACTCCAGCACCAAAATAGTCAGCAAAAAGTAGTGTGTGTGTGTGTGGGGGGGTGTTCCAGTGCTATGGATGGAACCCAGAGTCTGGAGTATGCCAAGCCAGTGCTCTATCACTGCACTACATACCCAGTCCCTATATCCCTATATATTGTTTAATATTTGCCACTTCAACAGGCATTTATCTCTTGTAAGTTTCAATCTTAGCTTCTGTTGTAGTTCTGATTTTTCAAAATATGACTCCTATTTTAACTTGTGGGCTGTAAATCTTTAAGCAACAAATGTATATCACTTTCCAACAAAGAGATATGAGAGTTCCCATGGGATTTTGAGCAAGCCAATTATTCCCTAATCTCATTGAAATCAAGTCTGTTTTGTTTTTAAAATCTGCGTAGTGTATGATGGATGACTTTTTCCTGACTGCAAAGGTCACTTCTAATGTCACCTAAATAACAACTTGCCAGTCAGTGATCTGTCTCTATCAGTACAAGGAGATATCTACAAGTGGCAGGGGAAAAAATAGCTGACCTTAGTCAGGACAACTAGTGAAAACTTTGCCAGACTTGGGGTTTTGTGTTTTTGAAACACCTAGTTGTAGCTGGCACCAGTGGAGATAGCTACTATCTCCAATAAACTTCTTAGAAAAAGTCAGAAGTGGTGTCATGGTTCAAGTGGTAGAGCACAAAGAGGCTCGGGACAGTGCGTAGGTCTTGATTTCAAGTCCCAGGACCAAAAAAAAAAAAAAACCATCCCCAAAACTAAGTTGTAAGAAACATCGTTCATTTCAACCTCTTTACTATGTTCCTAAAAATACACCTGCATTATGACATGTCTAATATTGTTGTTGTCTCAATGCAGATTTTGATATCCTACAGGATATCAAGTATACAGGATAAGAAGTATACTTTATTCACACTGAGTCTAATGAAGCATGACACATATATATGTATATACATGCACATATATATGTATATGTGTATGTGTATATATATATATATGTATTCTTTGTGTGTGTATGCTGGTATTAGAGATAAACTCAGGGCCTGAAGCTTGAGCTAAGTGCTCTACCAATTGAACCTCACCTCCACTTCTGGCTTTTTGCTGGTTAATTAGCGATAAGAGTCTCATGTACTTTTTTGCCCAAGCTAGCTTTGAACTCTAGTACTCAGATCTCTACCTTCTAAGTAGCTAGGATTACAGACATGAGACACCAGTGCCCAGTCTTAGTAGTTACTTAATATCTTCTTTTTTTTTCCAGTTGTGGGGCTTGAACTCTGGGCCTGGGCCCTGTCCCTCAGCTATTAGCTTAAGTCTAGCATTCTACTACTTCAGCCACAGTTCCACTTTGGTTTTCTGGTGTTTTTTTATTGGAAATAAGAGTCTCATGGACTTTCCTGCCCGGGCTGACTTTGAACGGCCATCCTCAGATCTCAGCCTCTGGAGTAGCTAGGATTACAGGCGTGACCCACCGGCGCCCAGCTTAAAATGGCTTTTTAAATGAATGTATAGTTGGGCTGGGGTTGTAACTCAGTGGCTAGATAGCAGGCTCTGGGATCCATCCCCAGAAAAGAAAAAAAAACCCTCTATGTTTGGGACATATATAAGTAATATAATATGGATAATCCAATTAATATTATAACTAAAGACTTGTTCATTTATTAAATATTTCCAAGAGAGACAGGAAGGTTTACTGACTAACTTGTGGATAAAGACAGAAATAATATAGTTAAGATTACGCATCCAGCCAAAAGTTTTTGGCTTAATGGGTGGTACCTTAAGCATTATATAGTATAACCACAGCTTTCAAGAATGATCACCTATTTTATCTCATCTTGTTCTTGCTGTAGAGGTGGAGGGTTGGCAGGGCAAGTATTGTTATTTCTGTTTTCCAAGTAGAGGTTGAACTCCTGCCTAAGTAAACTATAGCACAATGATCAGAACTATAGTCTTCCCATGTTCAACCTGTATCCAAAGAGGAGCCAACCTAGCCCACAATGTTGTGTGCTGTCTGGACTCCTCTTCCTAGCATGTCAACCTACTTATTTCATCCTCTTATCTTTCTATTTCACCTTAGAGAAAGAGACATGATGAGCCTCGTCTTCCCAGAGCTGGCATGTTTGGCTATCAGAAGCCATTCGTGCTCCTGGGAAAACCTGGAGGAGGACAGGCTGTAATAAGGTAGGCTAGAAAGCCATGGTGGAGGGGGGTGGGTGACTAATGGGTTGGGCTCTGCATTATTGGAGGAAAAAAAGAGAGAGGAGAGAGACCCTGAATTGTTTAAGTTGGTACCAGTACTAGGGATTGAACTCAGGGCCTAAGCACTGTCCCTTAACTTTTTCACTGAAGGCTAGTGCTCTACCACTTGAGCCATAGCTCCAGTCCTAGCTATTTGGTGGTTAATTGGAGATAATTGAACTTACCTGCCAGGGCTGGCTTTGAACCTCCATCCTCATATGTTGGTCTTCTGAGTAGCTCAGGTTACAGGGATGAGACACCAGTGCCCAGCAACTCTTTTTTTTTTTAGATTTTAAACTTTCATTGTAAAGGTGATGTACAGAGGAGTTGCAATTACACAAGTCAGGTAATGAGTACATTTCCTTTTGGACAGTGTCACTCCCTCCCTCAGCAACTCTATGCCTTACTCACTTTTCTCATTTGCAGGGTCTGGTATGAGTGCTTCCAGATAGCAGCTTATGATTATTTGCTGAACAAACAAGGCAGGTAGAGAGAAAATCCCCAAATCATTTATGTGTGTGTGTGTGTGTGTGTGTGTGTTATTTACTTACTCTTGGAAATGGTCTTTCTCTTCTCCAACCAAAGAATATTATGGGCTGATTTTAGTGAGGCTAATTTCTGGCTTTTGATTTTGTTCCTGAAGAAAACTTGGGTTGTTTAGACATTAGTGTTTGTGCATTCATTTGGACACTTGATTGCATTTACATTTATTGAAAACAAGAGGTACTTGAGGCAGTGATGGAAATTATTGGGTGTGCAAACAGTGGCAAACTTTTATGTCACCAGATTTTAAACTGGTTAGCTCTTGTCAACTGTGGAGCAAGAGGTTTTTTTTGTGTGTGTTTTTGTTATTTCCTTGTTATTGCTAAAGGTTGTGCCTAAGCTTAAAGTATTATTTATTAGAGGTACAAATATGACACATTTAAAATTTTCACTTCTGTTTCCTTTAGAACAAATAGTTGGATATTATTTCACTGCATTTTTGTCAGTTTGTACACATTTCAGAAATTGTATAATAAGGAAGTTAGCTAACATTTGTAAAGATGAGAAATAAATTTATTATAAAGATCCTTAAAGGATATTGATTAAGGAATAATTTCAACATTTTCCCAGATGATAGAATCAGCTTTTCTGGATGGTGTATGGGTTGGTATCTCCACTCAGCTGATAGAGTCTTCCGTGTAGTGTAGTTAACACTCAGCTACTAACTGGGCGTGGTTTTGGAGCCAGTTGCTGGAATGTTCTGGTTTGGAATTACTCATCTGTACCCAGTGGGGAGGTTATCTGTCGGGGCTCTAGGTGGCTCTCAGGCTCGTGTGGCACAAGGGTCCCGGTCACTGACTTGCTGGAAGTGCTCAGAGTTTCAAAAGCGCTTGGATCTGGCCAGACAGTGCCCCAGGGCATGAGCCAGAAAAGCACAGCCAAGGTTCTTTGTACAACACGTGGAAACTGAAGTTTTACTTTTTGCAATTTCCTAATGAAAGCTACCGTCAAAAGGGGGGAAAAAAGCTTTAAAGTAACATTTTGATGTTATCCCAGGAAAAGTAACCGTTGTGTTTTCGTCTTCATCTTCATGCGCCAGAGAAAATAATTCTTGTGAAGATTTTTCTAGAGGTGGCAGTTCTCTCTCTCTCTTTTTTTCTTTTTAAGTTTTTACACATCGGACATTCGCAGGCAATTTCCTGGATTAAAACTCATCAAACAAATCCACCAACCAGGTGTTCTGACTTCAGTTGGGTTTGTATTCAAAGCTTGCCTGGCACAGTTTCCAGGGCGAGCAAAGATAAGTGTTTTAACAAGTAATTGTCCAATCGAAAGGCCTTTCCATTCCAGTTTATTTTCGCCCCCCCCCCCAGAAGGGAAGAAATCCTTTAAAGTGCGCGGTGTGTGTTGGGGGTGGGGTGGCGCCGAGTCCAGCCCCGCCCCTCCCCACGGCGCAGGCAGGGCCGGGCCGGCGGCTGGCGGGTGCAGGTGGGGTGGGGCGGCTGGTGCGCGTCGGTGACACGGGACGGGGAGTGGGGAGAGCACGGGGGAGGCGCGGCGGCCGCACCCCGCCCTGGGAAGAAACCGGCCAGGTGTGGCTCCAGTGCCGGGTGCCAAAGGGGGAGGAGACTCGAGCCCTCGCCGACCCACACCAACACCCCTCCGAGACCCAGCTCCTCTGCGCCCGCGCCACGCTCAGAGCCACAGCTCTTCCTCCCGCTGCGGCCGCAGCTCCGGGCCGGTCGTCGCCGTCCTCGCGCCCCCCTCCTCCTGCGCTCCCCCCCACTCCCCTGTCCCCCGTTTCCCCCGCCAACCTTGTCCAAGGCGGCCCCTCCCGGCGTAGGCCTGGGCGCTGAGCGGCTCTCCTGAGTGCCCGGCGACATGAGCTGCAACGGGGGGTCCCACCCGCGGATCAACACGCTGGGCCGCATGACCCGCGCCGAGTCCGGCCCGGACCTGCGCTACGAGGCGACCTGCGGCGGCGGCGGCGGCGGCGGCGGTGGCGGAGGCGGGTGCACCACCACCAGGACCTACTACTCGCGGCGCTGCACCGTCAACGACCAGAACTCGGATGGCTACTGGTGGGTACCCGCGGGGTCCAGCCGCGGGGCGCGCACGGGCTCCCAGCCGGGTCCCAGAGCCTCGGGACAGGGAGGCGACCAGGACGTGCTGGTCTCAACGCGGAGCGTGTGTGCCCGGAGTCACCAAAGCATTAACCGACCGCGCCGGGCGCAGGACCCGCGGCGCTGACCTCGGTGGGTGTGGGTGGGCGCCGCGCCCGGGGCCGGCCCTGGGAGCCCGACTCGGCCCTCTCTCGCGAGCCTGGGCCAGGTGGCTGGAAGGGGGCGTCACCCCACCCATCCCCGGCCAGCGGGGTGCCCCGGAAGGGCTCTGGGGGCGCGCGGGCCGCGCGACTCTCCGCCGCGCCCCGGGGTGACCACAGCGGTGGCTCCTGGCCCGCGGGGGTGAGGTCCCGGCGTTGCCCGCTGTCCTGGAGGGATTCGGGGCTCCGCCCGTCTACACTATGGTCACCCCAGATTCAGGGTCTTCCCCAGGATTACGACCGTAACGACACAAATTGGGGGTCCTGGGACAGCCCAGAGTGTTTGTATGGTTGGCGTTGCGAGAAGACCTTTCTCCCGCGAAGACCCCGTCTCGGATCCTTTGGCCCCCACTCCCCCAGGGAAGGCTGCTTTTAGGGGCGGTGGCTAGGCTGGTGACCGGAACTCTGACCAAAGCACCCTCGTCCCCCTTCCCCGCCCCATAACACCCACGACCCCCCAGATCATATCCACGACCCCCAGATAACACCCACATCCTCCCAGTGACCACTAGCCCTGGCCACCTGGCAACACCACGCGTGACTTTCCGATCGTTTCCTTAAACAAACACGGGACAGACGTCCCCAGTGCCTCTCGGGGGAGGGGAGGGTTTGAGGGCGCGGGGGCTCCCTGGCCTGGAAGCGGGGGTGGGGGTGGGGGGGGAAGAGGCTCCTGCCGGAGGCGGCACGGGGTCTGCTTTTCCAGGTCGCAGGAGATTCAGACCCAAGGCTCCCCGGGGTGAGGGAGGGGAGGTAAGGGACAAGCTCTCACTCCGTCGCCGGAGTGGACTCACGTCGAGCTTGGGGAAAGAAGCCCCAGCTCCCGGACTTCACTTCCCCAGCGTTGTGGCCTTCGGCTGGGGAGGAGCCACCTGAACACTTCCGAGAGTTTTGTTTTGCGAGCAGTGTTGAACGCCGAGACTTAGTCGAGTTGCAACCTGTTTTCCTCTTAGATTTATTTATTTACTCCTGGAACATCTTGATCATCTATTTTCTCATTTGTGTGTACGAGTGTGAGCAAAAAAAAATTGTCACACTCTTGGATCTTTTTTATTTTCTGTACAGAATGTGCCGGGGATTTTCATGGTTTTTTTTTTTTTTATAAAGCTAAGCAATAGGAGTAAAAACTTGGGTTTTCACAAAAGTTTGTTTAAAAAAGAAAATTTAAATTGCCAACAATTTAATCTGAAGCTTTATTTTTCTATCTCGGTCTTCCAGGATTTAGGAAGTGTATATTCCTTTAAATGTGTGGATTTATCATTTAAATCCAAGTCAGAATATGTATAATTTCTTTAGTAGTTTTGTGTGTGTGGGGGGGAGAGATTTATTATTTATCTTTTATTTAATATTCTTTTAACTGCTCTGGATTTCTTATCTTTACCTTTGTAATTACTGTTTTTGCAGTGTTGGGTCTTGAACATTCTAGTCAAATGTTCTATCACTGAGCTATGCCCTCCCCGGCATAGTGCTTTTATCTTGACAATAACCAGAGCCTGTTAATGAAATGTGTCATTCCTTTGACTTCTCACACACTTTGTGGAGATTTTTTTCTTTTCTTTTCCATTCTTGGAGATTGAACACAGGGTCTGGATGTTGTCCATAAGCTTCCTTTATTCAAGACTAGCACTCTGCCACTTGAGCCACAGTTCCATTTCTGGCTTTTTGGTGGTTAATTTAAGATAAGAATCTCATGGACTTTGCTACCCTGGCTGGCTTTGAATGGAGATCCTCCAATCTGAGCCTCCTGAGTAGCTAGGCATACAGGCAGGAGTTACCAGCGCCTGGCCTGGCCAGGAGATTTTAATTCATTTATTGGTAGTAAACTTCATAAAGATACAGGTTTATTAAGATTCTTTACTGAACCATTTAGTACGAGGAGGATTGGTGTTTTCCCATTGTACAGTGTCGCAATGTTCTGTGTTCTGTTTTCCTAGTGTTTATAAGCCTGTCAAGTTTTACATCCCCTTGAGAAGGGAAAGCAGACCCTAGTGAAAAGCTTATCTTACTTGGAGGAAAGAGTTTTTTTCCCCCTTACCTGGGATGTGTCTCAGCCTCAGAGCCAAGCATCAGACTCTGGAGCTTTTGAGTCAGCAAGCAGGCTCTCATTCTTTCCCCCACCCAGGTATTGGAGTCCCCCTCCCATTCCCCCCAAGCCTGTCCTAGCCTGTAGGGGTGTTGCTGAATACAAAATAGCCCATAAATGCTGACTTCTCCATTTTCAAATAATGGCTACTGAGGGAACAGGCACCTGGTACCTGTTTTTCTGGTGGCTTACAGTTTTGTACTGAGAGATCTGTTTTCTCAGGCTATGTACTCTTAGAAGTAGGAGGCCTCTGCTCAAGGGTGGAGGGAGCCCTGCCCTCTGCTAAACAGATGACACTGAATTTAAGAAGTCCCTTTCTGGCCAAAAGGCTCCCCCGAAAGTAAAAGGTTTTAAAGATCACAAGGAAACCCCTTTGTCCAATTAACTGTGCCAATAAGAAATTGAAAGCCATTTTTTTTTAATGGCCCCCAAACCAGTATGAAAACAGCTGGTTGGATTTATACTCATTTCAAGAACTGCTCCTTTATTGGCCGAATTAGATGGGTGATTTTTTAAAATTTTGTTTTATGTATTCAGCTCTTTCTTTTTATATTTATATACTTAGCGTCTGAGTATATTCTCCCAGGACCTATTTGTCTTGTGTATGTATTTTAGGCTGATGAAATCTACAATGACTTTTTAAACTCTTTCTTATGTTCAGCTTAACATTTTACTAATGTTTAGTAAGTGTGTGTGCCTAGTATGCAATAGGTATAATTTTGAAAGTTATAAACTTAAGATTTTTATAAGGCATTAGATTAATACTGTTTGCAATGGAAGAAAAACTTCTCTAGACTTGTTCTTAACAAATCACTAATTTGTGATGAAATTTGTCACCTAAGTAACCAAGTTCCTAGTCAGATTTTCCACCAATCAAAGCATGGATTTTGTAGAAGGATTTCAAGGCAAGGACATAGTTGTTAAGCCTCAAAAATATTTGGTTATAATGCTAATGCTTATTTTCCTCCAGACCTCATTATTTCAAAAGTAAAACCAGAGTTTGGAAAGTAGATATTGGTAGAGTGCTTGTCTAGTATGTGCCAGTGCCTCAGCATTACAAAACAAACAGACTAACAAAACCTGGTTTCTTAGCATGAGACAAGTAGAATCATTAGTGCTGATTTAGAGCAGGAAGAACTGCTGAGGGTCACTTAGCCTCAATTTGGTCCTCTCTGCGCCATCCTGCCTGACTTTTAGACTGGATAGTCCTGTACTTAAATGACAGTATCTCAAAGTTAATATTTTCATGCAGCCAGTATTTTCATAGGCATGCATTAGGTATTGACAAAGGTGAAAATGAGAATGCTTGAAAGGACTGTAGCTTGGAAACAACACAAGTATGGTGATATAGGAGAGCAGAATTAGGTTGCGGCTCAGTTCTAGAATACTTGCTGAACATGTGCAAGGCTCTGGGTTCCATTGCTAACATTACAAAACAAACTAAAAAGTCATAGGCTGATTGATGCGAGGGTATAAGTGACTTCAGAGCCTTCACAGGCTTTATAAAAGAAGTGGTATTGAATTAGATTTTGGAGTATTTCAGCTCTGATGGGCCATCAGAGAAGGTGAGAAAAGTTTGGGAGGCCTTTTTGGGCATTCACTATAACTAAGAAAGCACTCAAAAGGAAGGCAAAAGGTAGTTTGGAAGATGATGGAAAAGCACTTGGCCAGTTGGAAGAGAGCACTGGCAGGTTGTCATTGTAGCCAATAAAAGGTGATTCTTTTGAGGCAGCTGGGAAGTAGGGTGGTCATAACTGAGCTGCAGGATGCTCTTCAAAGAACATCACAGCTCTGTGTGGAGTGGTGAAGTGGGAAAAGACTACCTGGAGGAGTAGGAGTAAGGGAGCCCTTGCCCTACTGCAGGAAGAAGGGAACAGAAGTCTGAATGTGGGCCGTGGCCGTGGGAAAGGAGAGTAGGTATAGCCCAGGTGGAGTGATAGCTTCAGGTAACCGCTTGAGGCAAGAGGCCAGGGAGAGTCTTGGGAACACAGGCTCAGAGCTTGGGTGACTCATAGAATGTATGATCTAAATATTTTTCAGAGAAATGATGGCAAAGTAAGATTCAGGTTGGCTTAATATATGGTGGGCAACATTTACATGGCTATTAAATTGGGTAAGATATATGTTTTATTAAAAATCAGCTCCATGGCTAATAATTGTTCCTATTACCTAGTAGACATCTCTGATATGCAAGGTATGTGTTATGCATCTTGTCTTAAACCTCACAACTAAATCAGTTTGCTGATGGGAAATTGAGGTTAAAATTTAGTTAAACAGGGCCTGGGAATGTGGCTTAGTGATAGAGTGCTTGCCTAGCATGCATGAAGCCCTGGGTTTGATTCCTTAGAACCACATAAGCAGAAAAAGCAGAAAGTGGCAGCTGGAAGTGGTGCAGTGACTCAAGTGTAGAGGGCTAGCCTTGAGCACAGAGAGGCCCTGAGTTCAAGGCCCAGGGCAGGCAATAAATAAAATAAATAAATAAATAGTTTGCCCCATGGTTGTACAACTAACAAGTGGTGGAGTTTCAATCCAAGACGACATATGATCCAGGGAAACATCCACCCTTCCTTGTTAGAACTTATCTTTTCCACTTGTAAACTCTTTTCTAGCAAATACAGGGTTTTACTTCCTTTTAATCTGTTGTGATCCTCCTCTGCATTCCTGTGAAATATTAATTTCAGACCGTGTTTCTTTCATTAGTACTCTAAGTTTCTATTCCCTTTTAAAGTAAGTGGTTTCCTTCCTTCCTTCCTTCCTTTCTCTTCCTTCCTTGCTTCCTTCCTTCCCTTCTCTTTCTTTCTTCCTTCTCTTTCTTTCTTCTTTCTTTCTTTCTTTCTTTCTCTTTCTCTCTCTCTCTTTCTTTCTCTCTCTCTCTCTTTCTTGCTTGCTTGCTTGCCAATATGATTCTGTACTGAAGATCGCTTGTTGATTCTGTATTCAGCTGTCTAATTGTTGTTTAGTGGGACAAAACAGCTTTCAATGGTAATAATGCTTTTCTCTAAATATGAGTATGATATCATTGTTGCTCAGGAGACTGAAATGTCTTGGAAGAGAAAATCTGCTGATGCCTGACGCCTGGATGCTGACTTCTTGGGGGAGGGAGTGGGTGGGCGTGGAGTAGAAGAGGGCTTGGGTGTGACTGGGAGAATTCTACCTCGACTCTCAAAGAACCAGTCTTTCCAGATGAGGAGGTTCTAGACGATTCTAGAAGACCTTTCAGTCTGAAGGCTTTAGTGCTGGGAGCACTGGTCCTTCCCAGACTTTTCTCCGTTTCTCTTCTGCTAGGTTGATCCCAGTCCTGTCTTTTAAAACTAAAAATGGTTTCAGGTAGTTCTGATGGTGAAGTGAAAACCCTTTGAGACCCAGTGAACTGTGTGGAGTGACCTCCTATGAATGTCCTGTCACCTTGAGCTGGATGGACCCACATCTTTGAAAACACAAGGAAGGCTATCTCTACACTTTATGAAAAAAGACAACTCTTTAGTGAAAAGGTGCAGCAAACAGATCTAAGGTTTTCTTGGAAATCACTTTTTTTAAAAACTCAAATTCAACATGCCTTGTTTATTTGGCATCTGGGGGAAGATAGAGTTGGCTTCTTCATGGATAATCAGGCAACTTAACAATTCAGGGGTGCTCAGTAAAATAAATGTAAGTTTTTGAATAGGAAAATGATTCAAAATAGAAACTCTTAGTTTGGTATTGAATTTATAAGAACCAAACATTCTTAGGACATTCTACGTATAAAAGAAAAGAAGGCATCTTTTGGTGAATTTTCTCATTCCTCAATAAGCTTTTTTCCTGCAATTTAAATATATTATTCTTGTTGAATTGTAGAAACTTTAGATAATCTTAAGAATTCTTAAAAATGGCTCACTTAATTCTAAATTCATTTTCTTGAATCCCTCTTTTTGTGTGTGTGTGCTGTTAGTGGGGATTGAACTCAGGGATTCATGTTCTTGCTTAGCTGTTTTTGCTCCAGGGTGGCCTCTACCACGTGAGCCATACCTCCACTTCCAGCTTTTTTTTTTTTTTTCTATACTAGTTAATTGGAAATAAGAGTCTGGATTTTTGGGGTTGGCTTTGTATCAGAATCCTCAGATCTCAGCCTTCTAAGTAGCTAAGATTACAGGCAGGAGACACCAGCTATGAATCTCACTTTTTAAAAATATAAATTTACTTTAACTGCTACATGAATGCACTCTTATTTTTGTTTTCTCACCCTTACCCAATTTTCTGCACACATTAAAATTATAGACTGGGGCAAACACAAAAGCACAAAAGCAAATTCCAGAACTGTGGAATAGTAGCAACCACCAGAGGCAGAGCCCTTTGGAAGTGAGGAGTTCATTCTGTCGCGCCTGCACACCACTGTTGGGTGTTTCTACCTACCTCTGATTCAGACTTGACAGGCAAGCATTGTGAAGGCTGATCACTCCAGCTTGCTCAGAGGCCCAAGGCTCTGTGTTGGAGTTGGAGTAGGGCTCCAACTGTGCCCAAACTCAAAATCTTAATGAAGACAACAGGAAGTGATCAAGTTGCCCCCTTCCCTACACCATTCACAAACATGACAAATAGAGAGCTACCCAGACAGGAAGTGGGACTTTTGTCCGAGTACTGTCTCCCTAGCTCCTCCATGAGGGCAAAGTGAAGGAACTAGAGATCTGTGAGACCCTTTCACTTAGGTCTACAGGAAGAAACCCTTTTCTTTTGCTCACTTGTTGGGATAGGAATGGGGGCAGGAATAGCTGTTCTCCCCAGTTTCTCTTTTCAAATCAGATAAGGACTGATTCTTAAATAAGTCATTTATTTGCCTTTGTTTATTTGCCTTTGTTTTTTCTTCTACTTTAATAAGTCAAATAAACATACGTCAGGTTCATTATGTGTGCAAGGCCTTGTGTTGTTAGGCGTGTGTAGGAGTAAAGATGACTAAGGTATGGAACTTTGCTCTCCAGGAGTGTGTAGCCAGGTGTGCGAATAGTGCAGAAATAGGGGCAGACTGTGACCAGATAAGCTACCATGAGGAGGCGTTATTGGTCAGTCATTCCTCCTCCCACATCTGTGATGTCTAGGATGTTTAGTGAATCTTGGAGGTACGATATCTTAACGTGAAAAAAAAAATTTCTTCTTTTTGCTTAAGATTCCTTAAAGAAATGCAATCAATATAGAATATGTGAAAGAGGTGTTAAAATTGTAAAAAGGCATAAAGAAGGAGGTAACAATGCTCGATAGGAAATATACTCATTACTTTCCTCATGTCACTGTAACCCCTCTGTACAGTACCTTTACAATAAAAAGTATATACAAAAACATTTGTAAAAAGGCTGGGGATGTATCCAGTGGTATAGCACTTAAGCATGTGTAAAGCTCAGGTTCCATCTCCAGCATTGAAAACAAAAATTATAAAGAGCTAAACAAAAAAGGTCACGAGCTCACCATTAATGTATTTTACAATTATAATTTACAAAAAACTTTACTGAGATTTACTTCTAAGCTGAATTCAGTGAACCTGAATGCAGAGGAATTTGAGGAATACATACAAGACTGCATCGATTGAAGTTTTTAAAAAGGAGAATGAGAGAGGTGTGGAAAAAAAAGGAAGGAAAGAAGTGATAAAGTGTAAAAGAAATACAGTTAGCTTGAGTGTCTAATGAGCAGTAAAATTGAGTAATTCTTTAAAAAATAATTTAACTTAGTAATGCTGTATGCTTCTCATACATATTTGTTTTTTTAAAAAACTACAATATTCTGGCAACTAGTGTTAAACTGATACCTCAAGACCTATTAAGAAAGCATTGTTTAAACATAGAAAAAAAAGATATAGTTCTAGGATGCTGTTCAGATTTTCATGTGAACTGTTTGGATTAAAATCCAGAACATGTTTTCCTTATAGCCAATGATCTTTATACAAATGCTTGGAACCATTACTTGTTTAAACAAGTAAATGAACTAAGGGGAAAAAGTTTGCACAGGCAGGTTCTTTGTAGTATGAGTCACTTGGCTTTGTGAGTTTGAAGATAAAACAATTTTAGAAGAATTAAAAAGTTTTGTGCTGGGGTGTAGCTCAGTGGTAAAGTGCTTGTGGAACATGTGTAAAGAAAGTTTTCAGTTAGATCCTTGGCACTATAAAACATATAGACACCAAAGAAAAAATATATTTTTTGGTCAGTCGTGGGGCTTGACCTCTGGGCCTGGGTGCTGTCCCTCAGTTCTTCAGCTCAAGATGCTCTAGCGCTTGAACCATAGCACCATTTCCAGTTTTCTGGGTGGTTTATTTAAGAGTTTCATGGCCTTTCCTGCTCAGGCTGGCTTTGAACCACAATCCTCAAATCTCAGCCTCCTGAGTGGCTAGGATTACAGGCGTGAGCCACTGGTGCCTGGCCCAAAGAAAAACTTTTAAGGATGTGTTATTTTTTTCAAAGTTACTATTAATTCTAGTTTAGATGTCAATAATCCTTTTCTTTTTCTAGCTGGAATTTTACATCTGTTTATTGAATATATTTATTTACTCAAAACCACTCACATAACCATTGAACAAGCTTACATTCCCACCAGCAGTGTAGTAGTGTTACCTTTAGGTCACATCCCTACCAACATTGACTATTGTTAATTCCACAATTTGCACTTATTTCGTGGCCAGAGATATTGAACATTTTTCATGCATCTATTGGCTATTCTTCTTCTGAGAAGTTTCTCTTTGAGTCTTTTAAAAATTTTATTGTGGAAATACCGTACAGAGGGGTTACAATTACATGACCTAGGTAATGAGTACATTTCTTATCAAGCATTGTTGCCTCCTACGTTGTTTCTCCTTACCATCCCTGCCCCCCCATCCCACCCTCCCATTCCCCCCACCCCCGCCAAAGTTGTAAAGTTCGTTTTTCTCCATAGTCCTTTTCAAATTTGTATTTTTTCCTTTTTATTAATTTTATTTACTTTTTGTTGGTGTTCTGAGGAATTGAACCCAGGGCCTCATGTATGGTAGACAAGCACTGTAAGCCACAGTCCCTGCTGAGAAACCAATATTCTTTTGTTTGATTTGCCTCAAATAGTTTTCCTTTTTTTTTCCAAAAAAGTGTATGTTATCATCTATCTTCTATGCCACTGAAATGAGATTTTAAAAATGAAAACTTGGCTTGATGTTGTGGCTCTTCCTGTAATCCTAGCTGCTATTCAGAGAGCTGAGATCTAAGGATCAAGGTTTAAAGCCAGTTCTGGCAGAAATATCTATGAGGTTCTTATATTTAATTACCAACAAAAAGCTGGGAGTGAAGGTGTGGTTCAAGTGGTAGAGCATCAGCCTTGAGTGAAAAAGCTAAGGGACAGCACCCAGACCGAGAGTTCAAGCCCTGTCCTGCACACGTGCACACACACACAGAGGAAATTTGATGCGTGTTAATTCAGTTTCTAACATGATATTAAATCTTGTACCTCTAACATCCATTTTTAGCAGTATTGAGTTTTTCTTTTGAAGCTAGAGATTTTTGAAACACATACTTAAGTCAAATGATATATTTATTTAACTTATTTTGTTCACACATGGTAGTGCTCTGTCTGTGCAAGAGGAAACTACTTTACTACTGATTAGATGTGTTCCAGGAAGCCAACCCTCAGACTCTCAGACTGAGGGTTTTATACTCCACCCAAAGCATTGGTGATTTATCTGACTTACTTGAGACTGACCAGGTAGATCAAACTTTACTGCCTGTGCTTTAAGGCTGTCCTTGGTTTAAGCACAGCTAGTTCTGAGCAGATTCTTTTCTAGGCTAAGACAAGCAAACTGAAATGTCAAGGAGGATTTTTTTCTCTTCACCGAGCGTCAGTTGGTTGAATCTGCCTTTTGTGGTGGACAGAACCACCAGACAGGCCCCCTGGCTCCCTTTCGCTTTGTTTTCACACTTTAGTCTCAAGTCAGGATTCTGTGGATTAAAGACAGCATAAGCAGGTCTTACTTAAAAAAGAAAAATTGTGTACAGCAAGCTGTCACTCCTTATCCATAGTTTAACTTTCTGCAGTTTCAGTTAAAATTCAATTAAATTATTAAATAAAAAGTTCTAGAAATCAGCAGTTCAGAAGTTTCCAATACCTTTCATTACAATATACTGTTATAATTTTGCTATTATTGTTAACCCTCTTATTTGGTAATTACAAATTAAACTTTATCACAGGTGTCTATGTATATAGGTGAATAAAACTGTAGGGTTTAGTACCATGTGGGGTTTCTAGTGTCTACTGGGGGGCCTTAGAATGTATCATCTGTGGGCAAAGAGGAGTTACTGAAATTTGATTAATGAGAATATTGTTTCCTGCATACAAATTACAATACAAGAGATGCTTATGTTCATTCTTTCAGCTCTTTTAGCTTTTCTTTTTCAATCTTTAAAGAAATGAGATTTCTGTGCCCCCCTTTCACATACAATTGCTAACCTATAAAGTACAAGGTGTAATACATGAATGCTCAGCCATAGCAAGGGCATGTTGTGAATGCATGCAAGTCGTGCAAGTCGTTTAATAAAGCACAAAGGAATTTTTAGTATTATGAACAGCATTTGGAATTGCCTGGTTCTGAAAAGTTCAGAGAGGCAAAGAGAAGAGGAGAAAAGGAGAAGAGGAGAAAAGTCTTTTCCTCATAGAGAGGCCAGCTGATATCTAGAAATAGGAATGTCTTCTAAAACAAGGAGGGAATGCAAAATCAGAAAAAATTCTCTCATGTACACTTTTGATACATTTTTTCACACTTGAACTTGACTTCCTATCTCTGTGTGTTTTACAGTGCTGGAGATAGAACTCAGGGTCTCATGCATGGTAAGCATGCACACTGTCATTGAGCTACAATCCCTCCCAACCCCTTAATACATTTTTATTTTGGAATAGTTTAACATTCACAGAAAAGTTAGTACAAAGTTCTTGTATTTATTGTACCCAGTTTTCCTTTACTACCTCTGTCTTAAAGCTCTGTTTATGATAGTTTTTATAGTGGCACACCTTGTTAACTCACTTAGAAACTCTGACTTTACATTCTGCTAAGAGATAACTCTGTCATTTATGTGCTCAGGACTGGCATTCTTTGTTGGGGATCACTCTTGGACCTAACTTGCTGAACAGAATTTCCAGATATTTCAGATGAAAGGTGCTCTCATTTTCTTTCAACACAGGCAACAAACACAATTACGAAAGACTCTCCTAATTCCCTTTCTTAAAAAAATTTATTATATTTTTTTGTCGGTTGTGGAGCCTGAACTCTGGGCCTGAGCGCTGTCTCTCAGCTCTTCAGCTCAAGGCTAGCACTCTACTACTTGAGCCACAGTGCCACTTCCACTTTTTCTGCTTGTTTGGTTCTGAGGAATCGAACCTCATACATGCAAGGCAAGCACTCTAGCATTGAGCCACCTTCCCAGCCCTCCTAATTTCCTTTTTTAAAATGTGTACAGGATCTTGCTGTGTTGTCAGTGTGAACTTTTCAGCTAGGCTTGAACAATTAGAAGGACCTTCTTAATTTCATACTCTTCTAGAGTTAGAAGTGAGGTTTCTGTATTTCTTAATAATGTTTCCTTTGTCTTTTGAATTTCTTACCTAATAGGTACATTTGGGGAAGTGTTCTAAGGTAGTTGGAATTCTGGACAAGTTAGGACAATGGGTGTAGTCTAGCTTATGCCTCAGCAGCCTGAGAAGCGTGCCAGATTTCCTGTGTACCTGAGTGGAGGAGAGACTGGTTGTATTCATGGTGGATCAGAGGGGGAGGCCAGTATGGTTTTGATGGGTGGACAGCTCAGGCAGTGCCCGGAGGAGCTGGTATCATCCTTTGGGAGTGGTTCCCAGCGAGGGCTGGGTTCCTCACCCACATTCAGCTTGTATAGGCTTGTTGGGGAGACTTGCTTTGCAGGCAGGGACCCTAAAGAGGTGGCAGGAAAAGAAAGTACTTCCTTATGGTATGAAGATGTGTGGTCAGGCTCTGTGGGAAAAGTTCCCAAATTCTTGGGAGCCTACCCATCTGTGTATAACATGGCCATTATTTCTCAAACCTTTTTATTTTTTTTCCTTTTTATTGCTGGGAGTGGAACCCAGGGCCTTATATATGATAGGCAAATGTTCTATATCTAAGCTACACCTTCAGCCCAAACTTAGCTTTATTTTTATTTATTATTATTATTTTTTTTGTAGGGCATGGGGCTTAAAGTTGGGGCCTGGGCACTGTCCCTGAGCTCCTTTGCTCAAGGCCAGTACTCCAACACTTTGGGCCACACTACCACTTACGGTTTTCTGGTGATTAATTGGAGTTAACAGTCTTAGGGACTTTCCTGCCCTGGCTGGTTTTGAACCATGAGCCTCAGATCTCAGCCTCCTGACTAGTGTGGATTACAGTTGTGAGCCACCAGCACCCACCATCAAACTTACCTTTTGTAAAGCAATGAAATTCTTTAATACATCTATGGAGCCAGGAGCCCATGGCTCATGCCTGTAATCCTTGCTACTCATAAGACTGAGATCTGAGTATGGAGGTTTCAAGCCAGCTTGGGCAGAAAGTTGGTAAGACTTTTATCTCCAATTACCCAGAAAAAAAAGCTAAAGTTAGGGCTGTGGCTTAAGTTGTAGAGCCTTGAGTGAAAAAGCAAAGGGCTAGTGCTAAGGTCTTGAGTTCAAAGCCTAGTGCTGGTACACACAGTAAATATATATATATATATATATATATACACACACACACACGCACACATATATATGTATATATAAATATGTACTATGTATATATACATATGTACTATATACATATATATGTATATATATAACTATATATATACATATATGTATATATAACTATATATACATATATATGTCTACACCCTTATGCAATACCACCATTTTTTAAAGTTTCTGCCATGTCTTCCAGCAAAGTGTCACACTTGGGATGTACATAGAATGAACCTCACTGTTGAGAAAAGTATTCATTCAAGGAACTTCTAAAGAAAGAAACTTGCTTTTGCATTAAAGATACTGAATTTTCATCACTCTCTTCACACTGTGATTTCTTTTCCATTACTGGCATTGGCTGAGATTGCAAACAATTCTTTTGTAGAATAAGCTTTTCTCTCTTCTTGTAGACTTGCAAGTGAAATCTCCACACTCCACGTTGGACTTCAGGAGGGCTTCCCTTGTGGTGTTGGGAACATGGCATTGTGTATTGTTGTGGGCTGAAGTGGAAGGCTTGATAAATAGTCTGAAATGGCTTCCTGTCATTACTGGAAATGTGTTTTTGCAACTACAAACAAAAAATAGTTGTAAACAGCTTTATTGGTCTAAGTGGCAACATTTGAAAAAGTTTTGAAGATTGGAAAATAGTTATACCCATTTTAAATTCCCTGATGTTAGTAATTGCACTGTGGATTTGTAAGTAAATGTTGTTATTCTAAGGAAATGTATGCTGAAATGTAACAGGTCATTGTAACTCTGAAATGATTCAGAACAAAGGTACATATACACAAATACACACAACAGAGAGGAGAGAAGGAAACAACACAATGCTAACTTAACAGCTGGGTAATCTGGGTGGAGAGCCTAATGGGAGTATTTTTGTCTTGTTATTACAACTTATATGAAAGTTTCAGATAATTTCACCATTAGATTTTTAAATGCCATTTTATGTCTGATTTCTTTGTGTTTTCTCCCTCAGTCAAACTGGCACCATGTCCAGACATCAGAACCAGAACACCATCCAGGAGCTTCTGCAGAACTGCGCTGACTGCCTGATGCGAGCAGAGCTCATTGTACAGCCGGTAAGCTTTCTTTATTCTGGGTGCTTCTTGCAAAGTTTCATCCATGCTCTAGTAGGTTCCTGGTAGCTTTCAGCTCTCCTGATTGTACATCCTGTTCTCTGACCTCTTTCTTAGACTTACTGTGTTAGAGATGGTCTTTTTTTCAGAATTGACTAGAGGGGATATTGTCTTTGTTTTCTGGGATATTTTTCAGAATAGACTAGAGAAGGATACATATTGTAATACAGTACCCCAGTCTGGGTCTATTACAAAGAAAAGAGGTTTATTTTAGCTTATGGTCTAGGATCAAGAGCCACATCTGGTGGTGGTCTTGCTGGCAGCAAAGGTATCAATCACAGAAGAGACAGGGAATTCACAAGAGGCCTAGCCAAACTGGAGTTTACTAGCAGACCTTCTCTGAAGGTGACCTATTAGCCTGTGAATCCATTGATCACATGACTAGCTTAACCACCTCTTAAAGGTCCTACATCTTAGTATCTTCATAATAGGGATTAAATGTCAACTACCATTTCACAGGGGACAAGCCAGAGCAGTGTTTAAACCATAGCAGGTGTGTATCTTAACTTATTTGTAATGCTGATGTAACCATGAGAACTAGTTTTCAAATAAAGTCTCATGCCATAGACATTTCTATTATAGACTAATGAGACCTTTTTGAAATTGAACAACATTTTTTTGAGAAATGTAGCCTGACATGTCTAGGACTAGATTGGGATGGATTGCCTCTTGCATTGTCCACTTTTGGAAAAGTGACTGTATTGAGAGAACAACTCTACTAGACAAACATAAAACTATGGAAAGTAAGCAAGCATTGTAGAACCTTATGACATATTTTTAAAGAAAAATTTCTTTCTTATTTCTTAGGGATCTGAGATAGCACCTATGACCTTGCACATGTGAAGCAAGCACTCTACCACTGAGCTATACTCCTGGCTTTGATTATGATATGTCTTAAGAAATCTAGCTATCTTAAGTCATTAGATTGGGAGTAGAAATCACAGGTTCCAGCTATTTGCTGTGTAAAGTGCCCATTTAAATATGTTGTGGCACTTGGGTTTCATCTGAGTTTGCTAAAAACAGACTAGAGAGTGGAGAAGAATTATTGTATCTTTTCAGCAAAGGAATTGGATTCCAGTCTCTCCAGTGTTGACATTAATATTAGAGTGATGACTAGAATCTGGAATCTGCTAAACTCTCTAAATAGTCTGCATTTGAAGTAGAGTTTAGCTAAACAAATTGATAGGTTATTCTGTTTGAAGAATAACTTATTGTTCTCATATCTTAGTTTAAATAATGGGTGGATTTTTGTTCCAAGGCCAGCCTTGACTGCATAGAAAGACATATTCTCTCTTTCTCTGTCTCTCTATTTCTTCATTTCTCTGTTTTTGTCTGTTTTTCTCTATCTGCCTGCCTCTCTCTCTCTCATGAAGCTAAATTGGAGGCCATGTTAGCTTAATGTTGAACACAGCTCATCTCTGGACACAATTGAAGTGATTGGATATATGTACATGTTCTAAAGTCAGACATGGCATCATTTTTTTGAAAGCTTATTTCTATTGATATGCATTGAAGTGCAAAACATGTTTGAGTAAAGTATATCCTGATTGCTAACATTTCTGTAAAGAGAATTGAGGTTTATTTGGCTAGAAACCAAATGAAAGCAGTAGATATAAAATTCTGGAATAAGCTTCCAAGTGACATGGAAATTTTCTATTTAAAGCTAAGGTGGGCCAAGCTACTAAGGAGGCTGAATCTGAGGATCACTGTTTGAAGCCATCAAGGGCTGGAAAGTCTCTGAGACTCTTTATCTCCAACTGATCACTGAAAAGCTAGAAGTGGAGCTGTGGCTTAAGTGATAGAGTTCCAGTCTTGAGAAAAAACCCTTAGGAACAGTGCATAGACCCCGAGGTTAAGAAAAACAAAAGAAAGACAAAAAGAAAAAGAAAAAATGAAGGCGAGAGGAACATGGTAGAGGCATGGCTCAGGTGATAGAGCATTGGCCAACAAAGTCTGAAGCCTAGTTCCAACCCTAGTACTGCCAGAAAGAAAGGAAAGAAGTTTTTACTTAATAAGTATAGACTCATAAGAAGCTGCAAAAATAATTGAGCTTAGTCTTGTGTACCCTTCATCCAGCTTCCTCCACTGGTGACATCTTATATAACAGTAATGTGTCATCTAAATTGGGATGTGGTTAGGTCCAATTGATATAGTTCACTAGTCTCAGAGTCTATCACACTCTTCTTACTCTCTTTTTATGTGCAAGGTTGGTGCTCTATCACCTGAGCCAAAATTCTACTTCCTGCTTTTTGCTGATTAATTGGAGATTAGGGTCTCATAGATTATTTTTTTTGCCTGTGCTGTCTTTGAACCTTGATTCTCAGATGGCTATGAGCTACTAGCTCACAGCTCAAAAGCCTTCTTTTTTAGAACTGAAAATTTCATTTTCCTGTAAGGTGCAGGAAAGTCTTAGTTGGTATGTAAAAGGCTTTATCTGGTTTACTGTTACAGTGCTTTGCCACAGTGAAATACCCATTCACTGAGGGCTCAATGCGACTATGAAAGATTGACATTTAGCATACTGAAACAAAGGGCAGCAAATAATCAAGTGAAAACTAGAGACACTCGGTAGAATTTAGTTCTTCCTTCTTCCTCTGCTTCTTCATCTCAGATTGTTTCAGTTAGAAATTTTCTATGAGGGAGGAAGAAAGGAAGAGGGGCTTATTATATATTTGTTACATTTACAGTAGAAAGTTTTGGCTTTTTGCTAATATACAAGAGGCTTTCCTTCCCAGTCTTATGTGTTTTCTTCCCTGCTACTTCTTTCTCTCAGGAACTGAAATATGGAGATGGAATACAGCTAGCTAGAAGTAGAGAACTGGATGAGTATTTCGCACAGGCTAATGACCAGATGGAAATCACAGACAGCTTGATCCGGGAGATGCGACAGATGGGTCAGCCCTGTGACGCTTATCAGAAAAGGTACTACCCACACAGAGTGTGGATCGGAGCAGTCTTGTGATGAGTACTTTACACCCTGTTGCTTAGGCCCGTGATCCGGATCTTTTTCTGGAGGTAGCACACATGCTACGCAGGATAACCCCTTGTCCTGCAAAGGTAGACCATTTCTGTATTGCTGCCTTGGAATTAATTGTCAGGAATTAATGTCTTGGAGATTGTCAAGTTCCAAATCATGGAGTAAAGAAATGATACCATCAAATAAAACATGTGTAACCTGTACAGTGACCTATGGAAGACCCAGATAAGGGGACATTTGTCTCACACTTGTTTTCCTGCAATGCTAACATTGTTTTCCTTTTCTTTCAGGCTGCTCCAGCTCCAGGAGCAAATGCGAGCTCTTTATAAGGCCATCAGCGTCCCTCGGGTCCGAAGGGCCAGCTCGAAAGGAGGTGGAGGCTACACGTGTCAGAGTGGCTCTGGCTGGGATGAGTTTACCAAGAGACTCACTGGTGAATGCCTGGGGTGGATGAGACAGCAAAGGGTAAGCAACACCATGATGGTTCTGTGACCCTCAAGCCTGCTATACACAGCTATGCAGAGGCTGGCGGGTCAACCCCAGTGTTCTGATGATAACTCATAGTGCTCTAGTCCTCCAGTGACAGCAACCACTGTGCTAAATGACTTCCACTTGCTACATGTCTTCTTTGTTCTGCATTGGGGCTTGCTCACCTCATGCATATTGCAGATAGAAACTTAGAAAATGAAGAGCCAGCAGAGAAGGCTCACACCTATCATCTTAGCTACCCTGGAAGCAAAGACCAATAGCATTTCTGTCCCAGGCCAGCTGGGACAAAAAAATAAAAGTTTGAAAATCTACCCATCTCAACAGAAAAAAAAAAAAAAACTGGATGTAGTGCACCTTGTCATTCCAGTTGTGATGGAAAGTATAAGTAGAAGGATTGAGGTCCAGGACAGCTCCCAAGGAGGGGAGCAGGGGAGACCCTATTTAAAACTAAACTCCAAGTGAAACTCCAAGTGAAAAAAAAAAGGAAAAACATCATGGGGGTTTATTTAAACTACTAACAAATTGGAGGAGTTAAGAACAAACTGGATATTCTGGTTTGGGCTTCTTGGTTTCTTCCCTTGTAGTTCTGAAGTGTCAGTTGTCTGGTTGTGCAAGTGTCAACGTCACTGGTGTGGGAGTGAAATAAAATAATGGCATAGAAGTCTGTGTTTATCCTTTCTCCAGAACGGGAGTTTCTACAGAGCATTTTCAATGCTAATTATTGTTGTGTTGTTTTATGTAGTGATTATGCCCTGTAATGAGCAGGTGGCAGTAGAAATATGCCATTATCATCTAGATGGGAATTTTATAATGAAAACCTACTACTTACTAATGAACCATCCTCCTTTTGAGAAGGTGGATGTGTTAGAATGATACTTTGTGGACACACGGTTATGTAATGCGGTTTTTGAATGTAAGAAAGGCTGATTAGTTCTAGCTGGATCCAGTTCTAAGATTTCTCAGCCACTTACATTTTCATTTGGTTTTAGAGATCAGGTTTTATTATGTTGCTCAGGACAGTTTCAAACTTATGGGCTTAAAGTGATCATCCCAAATCAGTCTCCACAGGCAAGCAAAGTTTTGAGTATTTTTTCTTTTACTTATATTTATTTGCATATTTTAGCTATTCAGTGGGGCTTTTATTGTAACATTTTCATGAATGTTTACAATGTATTGCAACCAACCAATCTCATTCCTCCAACCCTGTCCTTTACCCCCTCCCTGCTTCCTAATACAATTTCACCCACTTTCATTGTTTTGTTTCCATGTAAGTTGACAATCTATTTTGACCAAATTCATCCTACTTCCCCCTTGTTAGCCCATCCCACTCTCGCTAGTACCCAATCCCAATTGAAACTGCTTCATTTTCTCCTCCCTTCAACCTCGTATCAATCAACAGCTTTCATTGAAATTCTTCATGTTATTTTCATATATAGTTGTAGTGTATCTCAAAATGATTGACCCTGTATGTTTTTTTCTTTTCCTTTGAATATTTTCTCTCTAAATAGTACTTTTGCCACTAAGCATTCATTTATTTATTCAGCCAATCTTTTATTTCAATTTAGTTTTATATTTTTAGGTTTTTTTTTTTTAAAGAATTTACTATACTGTTGTTGTAGAGGTGATATATAGAGAGGTTACATTTACGTGCATCAGGTAATGAGTACATTTCCTTCTGTATAGTGTCATCTGTTCCCTCGTTCTCTCTTTTTTTTTAAAGACAGTTCTGATATTTACCTTAGGTTGCCTTTAAAGTTAGGATTCTCCTGCTTCAGCCTTCCCACCATTCATTTCTAAAGACTAAACTATTACAGAAAGTGGGTGCATAGAGGATAAAAGGCAGTGACATTTCAGAAATTAAATATAAACTGACTTAGATTCTCTTCAAATCTTTGAATACACATTTCTTGAGGAGACACACACACACACATATATACAAATATACATACATATACATATGTATATATCATTCCAGGAACTAATGGTTCAAAAATTGTGTAAAAATAAAACTGGATGCCAGTGGCTCACACCTATAATCCTAGCTGCACTGGAGGCTGAGACTGAGCATTGAAATTTGAAGCCAACCCAGGCAGAAAATCCTTGAGAGGGGCTGGGAAGGTGGCTCAGTGGTAGAGCACTTGCCTTGCATGC
>NW_012267248.1:7250436-7258499 GCF_000151885.1 Dipodomys ordii
AAAAAAAAAAGAGAAAAGTCCTTGAGATTTGATCTCCAAAATGCCCATCAAAAAACAGGGCTAAAGGTATGGCTCAAATAGTAGAGCACCAGCTGAGCAAGCATGAAGCTCTGGGTTCAAACCCCAGTATTTGTATATCTATATAAATGTGTATATATACATAAATAATATGCATATAAATAAATACATTTTTCCTGAAGATGACTGCTATGAGAAACAAGATATGTGTCAAATCCTCTAGGAGCTATAGTGAAGTCTTGCTTAAGAGAAGAAAAGAGGATGGTGCTCTAGTCCTATGAAAGGAAGACTTGAGATGACTAGCTTGATCTGTACCTTACAGATCCTTGATGGCAGGCAAACCAACCTGTGAGCCAAAGTAATCATGAAACATCATATCCCTTGATGTTTCCTAAGACAGTATGATAGCTATATAAAATGACAACTCATAGTTTGTCATTTTCTCTATTCATGTTGGGTGTAGCTGTGTAAAGAATACTTTGGAGAGGTGGGTGTGGTGGTGGCTACTTGTAATCCTAGCATTCAGGAAGCTGAAGCAGGAGAATTTTGACTTACGCCAACCTGGACTACATAGCATACTACTGTCTGAAAGGGGTTGGGGATGTAGGTCTGTTGTCTTAGCACTTAGGGAGCAGAGACAGGAGGATCATGAGTTTGAGACCAGACAGACTAACAACATGAGAACTGTGGTTGTAGTCTAGTTGTAGTGTCTAGGTTCAGTGCCTACCCAGCAGCACTACCATCCTCTAAACGAGAATTCTATCAACAACAAAATTTCCACCATTCTTAGACAAGATTTGTTGTTGTTGTTGTTCATTGTTTTATTTTTTGTTTTGTGCTTGCTCTGGGACTTGAAGTCAGAGCCTGAGCACTGTCCTTGAACAGCTTCTGCTCAAGGGTAGTACTGTACTACCACTTGAGACACAGCTCCACTTCCTGCTTTTTTTTGACAGTTTAGTGGAGATAAGAGTTTCACAGACTTTCCTGCCTGGGATGGCTTTGAACCATGAACATCTCAGCCTCCTAAGTAGCTAGGGGTACAGATGTGAGCCAGTGCCCAGCTAAGGTTCAGTGTTTCTTAAGTTCAGAAAACGACCTTACCACATAGACTCAGTTTTTAGATCATTGTTTTCTAACAGAGACCCACTGGTGACCAATCCTTCCTTGATATCAGGCAGGTATCCCTCATGGTTTCTAACAAACTAAAAGCTGTTGGGTTACTGCTCCTGGATTTCCCTGAAATTCTTTTTTTCTCTCCTCTTCCTCCATACATAGTTAGCATTCTTTATTTGATCCTAGGAGACCCAGTGAAGCCACTGCTGATAAGCACACCCTAGTCAGAGAAGTACAATCTGTAGGCAGGCACACACATCTCCCATGCCAGGTTTTTGTTTTATATCCCTGATTTGTGATTCTGCTGATGGATGAGACAGATCGCATACACCTGGCTGGTAATAGGCAGCTTGAATTGGAGCCAGTCATCTCACTAACTTCCGTGTGCATGAACCTGCTGTTTCTGTTTTAAAGCTGGAGCAGTTGCAGGAGACAAGGGTCAAAGTCCTTAGTAACCTTCAGTTATCTGAGTCTGAAAGAGCTCCCCTTTCTGAAGCCCTGCCAAGTGTACTAGGACATGGATATGGCTTAGAACAATTGCTTTCTGTTCTTGCTGCCATCCGGGCTGGAATGTTTGCCCTTGGCCTGTCTTACAGATGATAAAAGGTGATTTGGAAATTTACACATGCTCATACAAAAGGAGGATGAAACTTGTGGGACAGTATGTTTGATTTTTATGTAACTTTTTTTTTTGTGGTGCGGGTACTGGGACTTAAACTCAGGGCTCTGTGCTGTTGCATTGGCTTTTTCACTCCAGGCTGACGCCCTATCATTTAAGCCACACTATCACTTCTGTTTTGTTTGTTTGTTTTTGTTGGTTAATTGGAGATGAGAGTCTCTTGGGCTTTTCTGCCTGGGCTGGCTTTAAACTGAGATCCTCCAATCTCATTCTCCTGAGTAGCTGGAATTATAGGCATGAGCTGCCAGTGTACAGGTATGCAGCAATCTTTTTTAATTAAATTTTTATTGTTATTGTTATTATAAAGGTGATGTATAGAGGGAGTCACAGTTAGAAATGTCAGATAATAAGTACATTTCTTTTTGGAAAATGTCACTCCTGCCTTTGCTCTCTCCCAATTTTTCCCTACCATCCTTAACTACAGTGCATTATTTTTCAAAGCCTTGGGTTTGATCTCCAGTAATAAAAAATAATAATAATTGAAAGAAACAGTGACACGAACTTTGAGGATAGCTCTTTAGCTTAGGAAGCAATGCACAAATGTGTCTCATGAGTGATTTTTTTTACATGCACATTTAAAAATGATTGAATTGCCAGGCACAGGTAGCTCATGCCTGTAATTTTAGCTACTTCAGGAGGCTGAGATCTGAGGATTGAGTTAGAAACTAACTAGCCTGGACAGGAAAGCCCTTGGAACGCTTATCTACATTAACAACAACAACAAAATCCAGAAGTAGAACTATGACTCAGTGGTAGAGAGCCAGCCTTGAGTGTAAAAGGAACAGCACCCAGGCCCCAAATTCAAGCTCCAGTAGCAGTTTGCATGCACACACACACACACACAGAGGATTGAATAAAGCATTATCTACTGATTTTTATAATCTTACATATATGTTAAATCTGTTCAGACACATACTTGCATGCATACATGTAGAATTTTTCTCTTTAAGAAGGCATAATCTAGGTTCTAAGGAGTTTACTTTTTTTTTTTCTGGCTATACTGAATTCAGAGTTTGGAGCCGGCTAAGCAGGTATTCATTCTATCTACTGCTTGAGCTATGCTCTCTAGCTCCCAAAGCACTCGTTTCTGCATTCCTTTCTCAGCCCATTTTCAGGTGAGGCATGTAGAAGAATTTATTTGATTCTTCTTCCATTAGCTTTTTGAGACTCTTAAACTTTAAAAAAATTAGCTTTTAACATACTTTATATTTACATTTTTAGTTTAGTATGATTTTGTTTCCCTTAAAAAAATTAAGTGTTTTTAGATGATGGCTTACAATATTACCCAGTATACTCTCAAATTCCTGCGTTCACATGATCTTCTCATTTCAGCCTCCCAAATAGCTGGTTGTCCATCTTTAGTTTTATCTGAAGCAGAGCTATTTATATCCCTTGGTATTTTGACGCCTGTTGCTGTAGAGAAATGAGCCAGTTATAGACAAGTGACAATGAAAGGCACATCTCTTTCTCTTTGTCTTCCAAACTTAGGCGGAGATGGATATGGTTGCATGGGGTGTGGACCTGGCCTCCGTGGAGCAGCATATCAACAGCCACAGGAGCATTCACAATGCCATTGGAGACTACCGCTGGCAGCTGGACAAAATTAAAGCTGACTTGGTACCTTTTCAGCTTCATACCATAGGATTGTGCAATTACTCTATCATCTGGAATAGTAGGCTCTTAATTTCTCTCCCAAGAAATTGGAAGTTTTAAAAATTCCATTTTATATAGGGGAAGTAGAATCAGATATTGGTTCCTGGTAGAGTTGTTGAACTAAAGTTTAGGGGCAAGTGGGCACTCCTAGGATGTAGTTTCTAAGTATTCGGTGGGGGGTATGTTATAAGGGAGTCCCTTTCTGCAGAGAACAGAACATCACTTCCAGTAAAGAAACTTTGACTATCATGTAGTTTATGTTATTGGTGAATCCTTTTCTAAGTGGTAATTAAGACATTTCTACTGAAGGAAATCCCGTCTCATCCAGATACTTGTCTTGGTTGATGTTAACTTTGGAGCTGAGTCAAGAAAGACACCATATTGTCAATCTGATGAGAAATGATTTCCCCCATCTTACCCCCACACCCAGAGATCTCTCTGAATGTTGGCATCACATTCAGTGAGATCAAAGCTGTTCATCCTTACTTATATGGCTCTTTTTTTGGCCTTAATTTTGTCCACTTTGCCTGGTCAACAGTTTCCCTCATTTCTCAAAGATCTAGAGCATCTTAAATTGTATTTTTAAACTTTAACAAAGTTTGTAACAAGCAGCTCTTGAAGTGACAGTGATAGGTCTTTCATTAACTTTGTGTAGGACAGTGAAGGAATGCTTCAGACCACCTTGGGAAAAGGACTCTGTGGGTTAAGACTTTGTAGAGCAAAGAGAGGGGTCTGAGGCCTGTACCTTACAAAAAATGAAGGTGTAGGAGAGATGCTCCTTTCATGCAAATCCACAAAGGGAATTCAATAATTACCTTGTTTGTCTCATCTTCTAGCGTGAGAAATCTGCAATCTACCAGTTGGAGGAGGAATATGAAAACCTGCTGGTAAGTCTACTTCTTCTGATGTTTGTGTGTAGTCTCTGTTTTCGATTCAGATTAGGTTCCCTAAATACGTAGTACCTCCTGAAGACAGGGTACCTGCTGATGTCACAACCCAAATCCCAGAAAGACACTTCCCTCTGTGCCATGGATTGTAATTTCATCACTACTGCCAATTTTCCTTTAGAAATCAATTTTAATCCTAGTCACTCAGGAGACTGAGATTGAGGTCTGAGGATTGTAATTCAAAGCCAGCCTGTGTGGCTTTCATTTCATCTGTGAGACTTTCATTTCCAATTAACCACCAAAAAGTTAGAAATACAGCTATGCCTCAAGTGGTAGAGCAATAGCCTTGAACAAAAGCAGCAGGGACAGTACCCAGCTCCTGAGTGTAAGTCCCAGGACCAAGAAAAAAAAAAAGAGAAAAAAGTCAATTGTAAAGAGTCAGTCGATTTTCTTTTTTTATGTTTACATCTTTATTATAAAAAATAAAACCTAAAAAAGGACACATTTTCCTATAAAGTGTTTTTTCCTTTTCTCTTTTTTCCTTTTACAGTGCACACATGAGTGTGTGTGTGTGTGTGTGTGTGTGTGTGTAGTGTAGTGTAGTGTATATTAGGGGTTATACTGTGGGTCTTGAGCTCTTGCTTGGCTTTTTCTGCTCAAATCTGGCATTCTACCACTTGAGCCACACCTCCACTCCTGACTTTTTGCTGGTTACTTGTAGATAAGAGTATTAAGGTTGGAAATGAACTTTACAACTTGGGGGTGGGGGAGGATTTGAAGGGTTGGAGGAAAAGGATAGTATGAGAAAAACAAAGGGAGGGGGTAACAATGCTCAACAAGAAATGTATTTATCACCTTACTGATGTAACTGTAACCCCACTGTACAGCATCTTTATAAGAAAATAAAATTTAAAAAAAGAGTCTAAAGGACTTTTCTGCCCAGGCTGGCTTCATACTTCAATTCTCAGACTCTTGACTAGCTGGGATTATTGGCATGAGCCCCTAGTCCAGCTATTTGTGCCTCATTTTTACCTTTTCAACATTTCCTTGTTGGCAGCATTGCTTTGTAAATAATAACTGATGGTACTTTAAATTTTGGTAAGGAAAGGAGAGAGTAGAAAATGTTTCATTCACTTTTTTTTTTTTTTTTTTGGTCCGGTCGTGGGGCCTGAATTCTGGGCCTGGGCACTGTCCCTCAGCTCTTCAGCTCAAGGCTAGCACTCTACCACTTGAGCCACAGCGCCACTTCTGGCTTTTTTCTTTTTGCTTATGTGGTGCTGAGGAATTGAACCCAGGGCCTCGAGCATGCAAGGCAAGCGCTCTACCACTGAGCTACCTTCCCAGCCCGTTTCATTCACTTTTATTGTCTAAAACTATTAGTCACAAATAGCATTATCTGAGTCCAGAACCTTTGGGGAGCAGGGATGTTGCTCAGTGGTAGAGTACTTGCCTAGCTGGAGGGAGGCCATGGATTCTATCCCTAGCATCACATTAAAAAAGAGACCCTCTGGGATGAGACTATTTGAATTGAAAATTACAGTCAAAAAATTGGGTGGGTCCTTTCCCATACCAGGTGGCCAGTGGATGCCCCAGCTAGGTTTCGGCTATTCCCAGGGTAGTTTGGGTAGAGGAAGTCCTCACCTTGGTTTACCAATGAAGTCTGCAGAGAACTCTCTCCCCTGGTATGCCGATTGTCTAATTGTCTTTTGAACTTGCCCTGCAGAAATTATCCTTTGAGAGGATGGACCATCTGCGTCAGCTACAGAGCATCATCCAGGCCACATCTCGTGAGATCATGTGGATCAATGACTGCGAGGAGGAAGAACTGCTGTATGATTGGAGTGACAAGAATACCAACATTGCTCAGAAACAGGAGGCCTTCTCTGTAAGCTGTTCCATTTGTTGTAGGCATTTGCCGCCGGTCTTGGGGGCAAAACCCTTGGGGGTTTTGAGGGTGGGAGATATGAGTGGCCTTTTAATAATTTAACTGGCCACTTGTAATTCAGTCTGGGGAAAAAAAACATACCTTTCTCAGAGCTGGCTAGTACATGTAGAGGACAGACACATTTTTCTCCTTTCTCTCTCTCTCTGTCTCTGTCTCTGTCTCTGTCTCTCTCTCTCTCTCTCTCTCTTGTTGGTTAAGGGGCTTGAACTCTGGGCCTGAGTGCTGTCCCTCAGCTCTTTAGCCCAAGGCTAGGGCTCTATCACTTGAGCCACAGTGCCACTTCTGGTTTTCTGGTGGTTTATTAGAGATGAGAGTTTCACGGCCTTTCCTACTTGGGCTGACTTTGAACAGCAATCTTCAGATCTCAGCCTCCTGCATAGCTAGGATTACAGGTATGAGCCACCAGCGCCTGGCTATCTCTTCTCTTTTTTAAATGCTGGTACTGGGGCTTGAACTTAGGGCCTTGTGCACTCTTACTTGGCTTCTTAGCTCAAGACTATCACTCTACCACTTGAGCCACCTTTCTACCTCCCTTACCTCTCCTTTTTTAAAAAGAGGGCCTCTCTCTCTGTTGCCCAGGCTAACCTCCAATTTCTGCACTTAAATGAACCTTCTGCCTCAATGTCTTGAGTATCTGGGATTAAAAACACACATCATGGGCTGGGAAGGTGGCTCAGTGGTAGAGTGCTTGCCTTGCATGCATGAGGCCCTGGGTTCACTTCCTCAGCACCACATAAGCAAAAAAAAAGCCGGAAGTGGCTCTGTGGCTCAAGTGGTAGAGCGCTAACCTTGAGCTGAAGAGCTGAGGGACAGCGCCCAGGCCCAGTGTTCAGGCCCACGACCGGGCCACCCCCCCCCCAAAAAAAAAAAAACAACCCACCACTAACAACAAAAAACACACATCATTGCACTGGGCTAAATAACTTTTTTTTCCAAGTACATTGTTAAATATCGCAGAAGAATGATTCCTTAGGTAGTGTGAGATTAATTTACTCAGGTAACCTAGAGTAGAGTAGAACTGTAGAGTGGTAGATGAAAACATGGAATTAGAAATCAGAACCAGATGAACATCTACAATTCAAAAATTATAGTCTCATGCCTATAATCCTAGCTTTTCAGAAGGTCATCTGAGGATCTTGGTTCAAAGATAGTCTGGGCAAGACAGTTTGTGTGACTCTTTATCTCCAATTAACCACCAGAAAAAGGCAAAAAGAAAAAGAAAAGTTGGAAGTGGAGCTGTGCTCAAGTGGTAGAGTGCTAACCTGAGCAAAAACCTCAAAGACAGCACCCAGATCCTGAGTTCAAGCCCAGGACTGGCGTGTGTATATACATGAGTGTGCGTGCGCGCGTGCGCGCGCGCACACACACACACACACACACAAATCTGACATTTAATATACTCTAAAATCTGGAACTTCACGAGTGCTGACATGATACCTTATGTGGAAAATTCCACACTAGACCTAATGTGACAGGTGGCATTTAAACATACAGGTGTCCCATAAATACTTTACAAAATTACCTTCAGGCTATGTGTAGAAGAAACATAAATGTCATGTTTAAACTGGGGCTCATCCCTAAGATATCTCATCATGTATATTCAAATGTTCTAAAATATGAAAACAAAAATACTCCAAATCTGAAACAGTCCTGGTCCCAGCATTTTTTTTAAATTTAATTTTATTTTATTTGTGAACATACTGTACAGAGGGGTTACAATTGCATGGGCAGGATAATGCATACATTTCTTACCAAGCATTGCATCCTC
>NW_012267248.1:7258754-7264111 GCF_000151885.1 Dipodomys ordii
TTGGTCGGCCGTGGGGCTTGAACTCTGGGCCTGGGCGCTGTCCCTCAGCTCTTCAGCTCAAGGCGAGCGCTCTACCACTTGAGCTACAGTGCCACTTCCGGTCCCAGCATTTTCAATAAGGTATATTCACTGAGCCAGCTCGCATACTTTGCATGAACTGTCTTGGACTGGCCATGTTATTGATCTGTGGGCAGATGTCCTGTCTGATCCCAAATATGCTTTCCAGCATTAAAATTGCTATGACTCTTCACCCTGGTACTACTAAACAAATACGTTATATTAAATATGCTATGACAAATAAAACATGAGTCTTTGATGTTGTTCATTTGTAAAATGCAATGTTTTCTCCAAATAATGTGGCCAAAACCTAATGGGGTCATGCTCTCAAGGGATTTTTTTTCTTTCTTTCTTTTTAAGATTCGTATGAGTCAACTTGAAGCCAAGGAGAAAGAGCTCAACAAGCTGAAACAAGAAAGTGACCAACTTGTTCTCAATCAGCATCCAGCTTCAGACAAAATTGAGGTAAGTGTCATGGAATGTTTAATTTTTTTTTTTAGGAGTTGGGAAATTTTCATAAAGTAAGGCTTTTTTAGATGAATGACTTCTTCATTTTAAACTGTGCCAGCCTTATTTTCTAGTTTGGGGTCAACAGCCTAGGTTGGGAATTGATATCCTTTTTTTTTTTGGTACAAACCAGATAAAAGTATTTTAGACTACTGGGCCTTGTTGGTCTCTTTTAGAAAAGGAAAGCTCCCATTGTGTGACAGAAGCACCCAGAGACACGTGAATGATTGAGTTGTGTTCCAGTAAAACTTTATTTGCAAATAATAGTAGTGGGCCTAATGTGGCTCTTAGGAATCAGTTTGCTGACTTCTGTGGATTATACTCTAGGCTGACATTAGGTGATAGCATTGGTATGGCCATATTGCTTCTTTTTTTTGAGCCTGTGCTAGGGCTTGACCTCAGTGCTAGAATGCTCTCTCCCTTATCTTTTTCCCTTCAAGGCTGGCCCTACCACTTGATCCACAGTTCACTTCCAGCTTTTTGCCAGTTAATTGGAGATAGAGTCTCACAGACTTTTCTGTGCAGGCTAGTTTTTAACCTCAATCCACAAATCTCAGCCTCTTTAATAGCTAGGATTACAGGCATGAGCTACCAGCACTCGGCCCATATTTTTTCTTACGTGGAAATATCGTGTGAGTTGGTAAGAGTCACTGTCATAAGCTCCAACAGCCTTCTGTGTGGATGCCTCATACATACCCATAATCTTATACCTGTGTAGAAACAAATGTGGCAAAAAGACCCTTACCCCAATGCTGTCCCAGTGGGGACTCTGTTGATTGGTCTGCATTGGTCTGCATTTTGACAAATGGTCCTCATGGTTGCTATTGTAAAAACTAGAGACTTTAATTTCTCCCACCTTATAACTTCTCCTTGGGGAAATTCTATTTTTACTCTTAGACAAAAGATTTCTCCACTTTGAATCAGCTTAAAGGCATTTCATGATGGCTTCTATCAGGCACACAGATCTATCCCAGAACACACTGGGATAGACCTTTGTACACTGAGTGGGAATGGGCAGCTGACACTTTCTTGTTTCAGGCATACATGGACACTTTGCAGACACAGTGGAGCTGGATTCTGCAGATCACCAAGTGCATTGATGTTCATCTCAAAGAAAATGCCACCTACTTTCAGGTTTGTATACCTGTTGTATCAATCTTACTTATTAGTTTTGCTTTTGAGGAACTTAGATTTGTAAACTACTGGTCCCAGTCAGTAACTCAGTCTCCTGCTTCCACATACAAAAATACTTTGTGCTCTCAGTTTTTCTTTAATCATGTAATCCAAGATAGGCACGATAGTCCTTGAAGCAGAACGTCTGAATGCTTGAGTTAGTTAACTTCCTGTCACCAGAGCAAAATACCCTGAGATAATTAACTTATAAAGAAAGAAAGGTCCTTTTGAGCCACAGCTTTGGTGGTTCTAGTCCATGATTGCTGCACCATTACTTTAGGCTTGTGATGAAGTGGCACATTATGGTAGAAGCATTGGACAGGAAAGATCCATTTAATTTTTACCAGCCAGGGAACAAAGGGAAGAAGAAGAAGGGACCGAGGTTCTGTACTCCCCTTCGAGGGTCCTCTCCCAATGATCTAATAAAGGTCTCACCTAAGGCCTATTCCACCAATGGCTTCACCACCTCCTAGCAGTACCACTTGGAAACCCTACCTTCTACACATGAGCTTTGGGAACACATTCATGATCCAAAGTATGATAATGATTTTGGTTATTGAATGACTTCTTATTGACATGGGATTGTGTTCATCTCCTAACAGTTTTTTGAAGAGGCTCAGTCTACTGAAGCCTATCTGAAGGGCCTTCAGGACTCCATCAGGAAGAAGTACCCCTGTGACAAGAACATGCCCTTGCAGCACCTGCTGGAGCAGATCAAGGAGCTGGAGGTACTTACTACCTACTCCCAGACCTCAGCAGCCACCCCTAGGGGAAGATTAACGCATCTCCACACACAGCCATTGGTGTCACTGTATGGTACATACTGAGGGCCCAAGTCAACATTTCTTTCCATCCTCCAATAGCTTTCTTTACAACAAAATTCTTTGCACAACCAACAACTGTTGATAAAGACCCCTGCTTCAGTATCTAGATAACTTGCTGAAAACAAAAAATGCAAGAATACCAATAGCTTGAAAAAAATAAGCTTAATGTTTTATCCACATGGCTTTCCACACAAAGATATTCTTTCCCTCACACTTTATTCAAGGCCACATAGCTTCTAGAGGCTTATCATGGAAAGTTCTCATATTCCCTGCTGAGGGATTTGTGGCTTATTATACTCAGCTACTGCAAGGACAGCGTATTTCATTTGTAACATCCTCTGATCTGCATCATTGTCCTTTGAAGGGTTCTGAAATCCACAGGGAGTCTGTGTTAATCAGATTTGATTTGCAATTGTAGAAAGAACGGGAGAAAATCCTTGAGTATAAGCGGCAGGTACAGAACTTGGTAAACAAGTCCAAGAAGATTGTGCAGCTGAAACCAAGGAACCCAGACTACAGGAGCAATAAACCCATCATTCTCAGGGCTCTCTGTGACTACAAACAGGACCAGGTGTGTACTTGGTTATTCAGATGCCTATCAAAGTTGTCCTCTTTACACGAAAGATTGTCAGTCTAAAGAAGTGGTGTAAGAACATTTTAATTTCTTACTGTAGTGATCAATATAAAGTAAATATGAATGGATATTGAAATGTATAAACAATAATGCTTCTTGTATCAGGTTACAAAGTCATAGTTATATATTGAAAAGCGTGTGTGTGTGTGTGTGTGTGTGTGTGTGTGTGTGTGTGTGAGTGAGTGAGTGTGATGCTGGGGATTCCTATCCTCTATCTAGGGAAGTGCTCTGTCATTGAGCTATATTCCAAGCCTCTAAGTAGCCATTTTAAGAAGCTATATAGATGCTGGACTTAATTTATGAACAAAACTGTTTATAGATACTGGAGTTTTATTTATTTTCTGGAGACTAGTACTAGAATATTTCCATTTTGTTCTAAAATTTTCAGAGGAAGTGATCTAGTGATTCTCCCTCCCCATAATCAAAGTCTAATATAAAAAACACGAATTCCCAGAAATAGATGCATGATAGGGTGAGGTTTTGCTTTCCAAAAGGATTTCCTTCTGTCCAGGTGGATCCCCCCAGGCTACCTTCAAAAAGTCATTTTCTCTAATTGGCTTACAGCATAGCTGACTTTATAGACACACCCTGTAGGTTCCAGTGTATTATTTAAAACATCAGTATTATTTAGCATCTGCTGGAGGTGTGACTCAGTAGTAGAGTGCCACTAGCAAGTGCAAGGCCTTGAGTTCAAACTGCAGTATCACTAAAAAAAAAAATCCATATTATGAAGTTTTGTAGTGATTAGCTTTCTCTAAGGGAGAAAAATAAGAACTTTACCAGCTTGCATGGTTTCATCTTTGTTTCTTTGAGAAAAAAGATAAACATGTCCACTTAGAAATAAAGCCAAATTACCTTGTAGAAAATTGTGCACAAAGGGGATGAATGCATTCTGAAAGACAACAATGAGCGCAGCAAGTGGTACGTGACAGGACCTGGAGGCGTGGACATGCTTGTTCCTTCCGTGGGACTCATCATTCCTCCTCCCAACCCACTGGCCGTGGACCTCTCTTGCAAGTAAGTTGTGGACAGTCCTAAAAGCTGTGGTCTTAATGCAAATGAGGGAAAGGAGGGTGGGTAAGTCAGACAAGAACACTCCCTTACTATAATCACTTTCCACAGAGAACCCTTCTGAAGGTCACGTTTATTTTGGCACTTTAATTTTGAAAACAGTGTGATTATGTTTAGAAGATCATAGTCAGCCAGCCAAGTGTCTGTGGCTCATGACTGTAATCCTAGCTGCTTAGTAGGCTGAGATTGGACGATTCTAGTTCAAAGCCAGCCCAGGCAGACAAATCCAAGAGACTCTTTTATCTCCAGTTAACCAGCAAAAGTCAGAAGTTGATATGTGGCTCAAGTAGCAGAGTGCCAGCCTTGAGAAAAAAACCAAGTAAGGGCAGAAGCCTCTGAGTTTAAGCCCCAGTACTGGCACAATAAAAATAATAAAGAAATAAAAAATAATGCGTTGCCATGTAGGAGGTTAGAGTGAATAGAACTTGGGGCTGGGAAGGGGGCTCAGTGGTAGAGTGCTTGCCTTGCATGCATGAGGCCCTGGGTTTGATTCTTCAGCACCACATAAGCAGAAAAAGCTGGAAGTGGGGCTGAGGCTCAAGTGGTAGAGCGCTAGTCAACAGCTGAAGAGCTGAGGGACAGTGCCCAGGCCAGAGTTCAGGCCTCACGACCGGAAAAAAAAAAAAAAAGAACTTATCATGCACTTGGAGTTTCTTCCTTCTTAGCAAGTTGGTCATTTTACAAGTAGCTATAAATATAAGTTGCTTTCAATACCATTATTTGTTCATTGATAGGGAGAACATTCTTTTTTTAATAGATTTTTTAAAAAAATTGCTTAGTGTAGAAACACAGAGTAGGGACAGAGATATGATGAGTTCTTATGTCCCCATAATCAGACTTTCAGTGTTGTAGACACATAATTCATCTCCACTGCTGCATTAGACATTTGTCAATAAAAATGTTGCTATAGGGCTGGAAAGGTAGCTCAGTGGTAGAGTGCTTGCCTTGCATGCATGAGGCCCTGGGTTCGATTCCTCAGCACCACATAAGCAGAAAAAAAAGCCAGAAGTGGTGCTGTGGCTCAAGTGGTAGAGCGCTAGCCTTGAGCTGAAGAGCTGAGGGAAGGTGCCCAGGCCCAGAGTTCAGGCCCC
>NW_012267248.1:7264161-7268597 GCF_000151885.1 Dipodomys ordii
CCCCCCCCGGAAAAAAAATGTTGCTATAGCCTGGCACTGGAGGCTCATGCCTGTAATCCTAGCTACTCAAGAGACTGAGATTTGAGTATCACTGTTCGAAGCCAGCCTGGGCAAGAAAGTCTGTGAGACTCTTTATCTCCAGTAAACTACTGGGGGAAAAAAAAACCAGAGGAGGAGCTTCCCAAGTGGTAGAGTGTTAGCCTTGGGCAAAAGAAGCTCAAGCACAATGCCCAGGCCCTGAGTTTAAGTCCCAGGATACTCTCTCTCTCTCTCTCTCTCTCACACACACACACACACACACACAATTGTTGCTGATAAACAACACATCAATAACAAAAATAATACTGCATGTCTCAAGCAAAATGATTTGAATAATCTATACTAGTGCAGATAAGCTGCTGGCTGTATTTTTGGAGAATAGATTAGTACCAATGTTGAAAGTTTGGAAAATTATACACAGACCTTTTACTTCATAAGGGATCATTTTAGGTTTTTGTGCAGTTGCGTAGAGAAGTATAAAAGTCTGACTCCAGACTACTTTCCCTTTGTGCATCCCAGGATTGAGCAATACTATGAAGCCATCTTGGCTCTGTGGAACCAGCTCTACATCAACATGAAGAGTCTGGTGTCTTGGCACTATTGCATGATCGACATTGAGAAAATCAGGGCCATGACTATTGCCAAGGTATGTTGTGAGGAGCGCATCTGCTTGGAGGGCTTGCCGTGCTGCTGATGGGAAGACCTCATCAGACACTGGGTCTTTGCCATCTTATCAAGTGAGGTCACTCAGCCTTCCACATAGTTATGATCTGTCTAATAGAACAAGAGGGTGTAGGAGTGTAGCCCAATGGTAGCGCACTAAATTAGAATGTGGAAGGGCCTGGATTTGATCCATAGCCCTGTAAAAAAAAAACAGGAAGTGGGACTTGGCATATGATTGGCTGGGAGACAAACAGAAACATTAAATGAAGTGAACTGACAAGCCAGAAGTACTTGTGGAAAAAAATCAAAGTGGGCCTGCAATGTTCTGGCACCTAGTCTTTGAGATCATGAAAAATTAGGTATTAAGTGATTCCCTGGATGCTGTAGGCAAAGGCTGATGGAATTTTTGGAAGAATACTGAAAGTATTAGTTACTCTAGATCAGATGTGATCTGAAGAATCCTAGGTGGTTAAAGGGATGGTGACAAAAAAAGTCAAATGAAGAGAGGTGTACAGAATGAGTGTCTTTGGGGGCCTCTCCTAAGCCTGTCTTCTTTGTAGCTAAAGCTTTGCTATGCTCTGCTTTATACTTGGGACTTCTAAGTAATTTTGTTTAAAGAAAAAGTATTCTGTAGGGTTAAAAAAAAAAAAGACCACTGCTGTGGTTTGTAGGAACAGTAATGGAACTCTAAAAGACTTTTCAATACAGTCCAATGACAAGATTTGCCTCAAGCTTCATCTAGTGGAGGCATTTTTCAGTGGGGATGCTCAGAAAGGGCAAATCACGTCTAAACTTTCTCTGCCTGACTTCTAGCTGAAAACGATGCGGCAGGAGGATTACATGAAGACCATAGCTGACCTTGAGCTTCATTACCAAGAATTCATCAGAAACAGCCAAGGCTCCGAGATGTTTGGAGATGACGACAAGCGGAAGATGCAGTCTCAGTTCACCGATGCTCAGAAGCATTACCAGACCCTGGTCATCCAGCTCCCCGGCCACCCCCAGCACCAGACAGGTCAGCTACATGGATGATTTGGAAAAGAGAGCCATTTGTATAAAACTAGCTTTAGAACATTTCTTCAAACATTCTATCACAGTCATGTTTTATATTGTTATAACAAAAAGCCTGAAATTGGGTAATTAGTAAAGCAAAGAGGTTTGTTTGGTTCACAGTTATGGTGCCTGGAAAGTGCAAACAGCATGGTCTCTGGTGAGAGATCTCTGAGTGCAACACAATTTAGTGTAGAAGCATAAAGGGGAAAACAGCACATAGCCAGCCAAGTATGTGAAGTATCTCGTTTTAGAGATAATCACTCACTCTCCTGAGAACCAACCTAGTCTCAAGGGACTTAATCCAGCTGGTGCGGGTGGCTCATGCCTGTAATCCTAGCTACTTAGGAGACTGAGATCTGAGAATTGAGTGAGGATCAAAGCTAGCCCAGGTATGAAAGTCTGTGAGACTCCTATCTCCAATTAACTACCCAAAAGCTATTAATAGAGCTATGGCTCAAGTAGGAGAGCACTAGCCTTGAGCAAAAAGGCTGAAGGATAGTGCCTAGGCCCTGACTTCAAGCCCAGGACCAACACATACATACATACATACATACACACAGACACAGACACAGAGACGACCCTTTCTCAAAAAAATGGCCATTTTCGCTGGCTAAGAATAATCTCATAATCTCAAAAAGTGCCTCATAATCTCATCAACTTTCCTGAGGTTCCACCTCTTAGAAGTTTTAACTTAGAGACCAGTTCCAACACATGAAGGTGGTAGGGAAGCCTCCTCCATACCATAGCATGTCTTTAAGCTGGTTGAGAACCTCGGCAATCGCTTGTGAATCATTCTGTATGCTCGGTTGGAAAAGAAAGCAAGCTCTTTCATTAGCTATCTGGCCTTTAAGAGAGAGAGAGAGAGAGAGAGAGAGAGAGAGAGAGAGAGAGTGTGTGTGTGTGTGTGTGTGTGTGTGCGCTCCAGTACTCAGGGCCTTGCACTCTTGTATGGCTTTTGCCCTCTTGGCTAGCACTCTACCCTTTGAGCCACATGTCCATGTCTGATAGGTTGAAAAAAATCATCCATACGCCAAATTTCTAGAATTAGATCTAATGAAACAGGCATACCTGTATGCAGAATGTAGGTTTGTTTGAGGTCTAGCACCCTGTGAGCTAGGAATTCCTGATATTTGTGGTCTTAAATTCATTTTTACAGTAACCAAGACAGAAATCACTCATGTTGGTGCCTGCCAAGATGTCAATCATAATAAAGTCATTGAGACCAATAGAGAAAATGACAAGCAAGAAACATGGTTGCTGATGGAGCTCCAAAAGATTCGCAGGCAGATGGAGCATTGTGAGGGTCGGATGTCTCTCAGAAACCTCCTGCTGACAGACCAAGCCTCTACACACCACATCACAGTGAAAATAAATGAGCTCAAGGTAGGTACACACAAATCCTTGGACTGAATTCACATTTACTTTTAGACTCATCTGCAAATGGAAACAAAAATAAGACCAACAAGACCTCCGTTTGCATGTTGACTGGCAAGTATATTGGTTTGTTTTTGTTGCTACAGTAGGGACAAAGGACAATTATGATCCTAAGAATCATCCAGCAGAGTATTGGTCACCAATAGCATTCAACCTTAAAAGGAATTCTTCTAATTGCAACTGTACGAACGAACCTGGAGGACATGATGCTAAGTGACGTAGACCAGATGATCTTGTGATCTCATGATCTGCATGATCTCATTTGTGTGGAATCTAAGAGTCCAACTCACAGAAATAGAAAGAACAGTGATTACCAAGATGAGGCCTGGGAGGAAATGGAGAGCTGTAGGTCAGAGGGTAAAACAACCAGTTATGTAGGCTAAGTCTAAACACCTAGTGTATAGCAGAAAAGTAGTAGATTATATTATTGTGGCTCTTGAAAATTTGCAAAGAGCTAGATTTAGGTGCTATTAACACACACACATGCACAAAAGTAACCATGGAAGGTTGGTGTTTCACATATGTAAATCAAAACAGCATCTTGTACACCTTAAATACATACATGTGATAAAAACCAGTTTTAGCCAGTGACTCACACTTGTAAACTGAGTTAGTCAGGAGGCTGAGATTTGAGGATCATGGGTCAGAGTCATCCTGGGCAAACGAATCTGTGATACTCTTATCTCCAATTAACCAGCAAAAAAACATGGAGATTTGGCTCAAAGGGTAGAGTGCTAGCCAAGAGGGCAAAAGCCATATGAGAGTACAAGGCCCTGAGTACTGGTGCACACACCACACACACACACAATTAAAGGCCAGATAGCTAATGAAAGAGTTCGCTTTCTTTTCCAACAGAGCATACAGAATGATTCACAGGCAATTGCTGAGGTTCTCAACCAGCTTAAAGATATGCTTGCTAACTTCAGAGGTTCTGAAAAATACTGCTACCTACAGAATGAGGTGTTTGGACTGTTTCAGAAGCTGGAAAATATCAATGGTGTTTCAGATGGCTACTTAAATAGGTAAGCACAGCTAAAGTAATCAAAGATTTTGCTTTCCTAATGCTCCAGTCTTGACAGGCTTCTGTGCCAGTTCTGCTCTGCTCATTGAACCTTGTGTCATACTGTGCTGATTTCCCCAGACAATTGCTTTTATTCTTCTATGGTTTAGAAAGAACATCCTCCGCCAAGGATGTTAATTCCACTATTCTGAAATCTTAGAACTGTTTTTATGTAGCTTAGACCTCA
>NW_012267248.1:7268668-7306227 GCF_000151885.1 Dipodomys ordii
GGGGGGGGGGGGGGGTGGACTGCTTTCACAGACTGTAGGGTGGACTGCTTTCACAGACTGTAGAATAGGCAAAATAAATTTCATCTGCTTTAGCATGGTTCTTGTTTATGAACAGTGCCAAGAGACAAATGGTCACAATCTACAGCATCTCAAGTTTTATCTGCCTTTCATGCTCTTCCCAGCTTGTGCTCAGTAAGAGCCCTTCTCCAGGCTATTCTCCAAACAGAAGACATGTTAAAGGTCTATGAAGCCAGGCTTACTGAAGAGGAAACTGTCTGCCTGGACCTGGATAAAGTAGAGGCTTACCGTTGTGGACTGAAGGTAACTCCATTGGTTGGAACAATGGCCATGTGTACAGGAAGTACAAAACCTCATCAAGCTGTTATGAGTGGATTTCTTTTTCTTTTTCTTGACTGTTGTTTATTTTTCCAAAGACATTTGTTTTCTTAGAACAGTTCTAGATTCACAGGAAAATTGACGAGATGTTACAAGGTCCAAATATACTGCACCTTGTTTCTCCTATCATTAACACCTAACATTTGTGTGGTATGTTTAATAGGATTAATAAGTCCACATCATTTTATTAGTGTGAGCTAACTGGTGCTTTATTCATATTTCTCCTCAGTCTCATTAGTTTTGAGGATTACTGACTTTCATTGGCCAAACATAGTTGATGTTAGTCTTGTCTTTCTACTTCTTGTCTGCTGAACAATATGGAAGTTAACTGGGGTGGAGGGTTATTTTGGGGGTGTGTGGAGTTGAGCTGATTTCATCCTTAAGGGACTTCTCAAGCCTTTTATAGGTTAAGAGACTTTATAATTACTCAGGAATGGAATGTAGCAGTTAGCACATCTCAGTCTAGTACATATGTTGGATCCTTCTATAATGGAGTAGCACAGAGAATTATGTCACTGGAGCAAATAATGGAAAATTGCAATTCAGTACATATATTTTTCTGGGTTGACAATAATAAAAGATATGCATATTCTGAATATTTTAAAGCCTTTCATGGATTGTTTTTTTTTTTTTGAAGTGCTGGAGATTGAACCCAGGGCCTATGCATACTGAGCATGTGCTCTATCACTGAATCATATTTCCAGCCCCCCCCCCCAATTAAAAAAATTAGTGACTTGGGTTTAATTTATCCTTTGTAAAGCAAAGCCTTGAGGTTGATCCTTAGGGCACAAGCACATGGGTGTGTGCATGCGTGCATGCACGTGCATGTGTGCACACACACACAAAGCAGTGACTTGTACTGTAGCATATAGTGGAAGAAAGGACTAATCTATGGGTGCTTATGTTTTCCTTTTGGCTCTTACAGAAAATAAAAAATGACTTAAACTTGAAGAAATCGCTGCTGGCCACCATGAAGACAGAGCTACAGAAAGCCCAGCAGATCCATTCACAGTCTTCTCAGCAGTATCCGCTCTATGATCTAGACCTGGGAAAGTTCAATGAGAAAGTCATACAGCTGTCAGATCGCTGGCAGAAAATAGATAAACAGATAGACTTCAGGTGTGTGCCAACTTCCTTACCCATTCTTATCCCATCTGGTGGATCGAGGATCATGAAAATGTCACTTTGTCAAGGGGCTATACAAAAAATACTGACTTAGATTATGTAGAAGTTAAGCCTAGTAGATGCTTGTTTCAAGCTTGCCTACAGACTGTGTTGGGAAGAACACAGCATGGGAGCTCTCCAGGATGTTTAGAAACTTAGAAGACACTTCACAAGCACTTTTATGCCCTATAAACTTTTATTATGACTTATTATTAGGAAGTAGGAGCTGCTCTGAGTGTTGTCCAAAAATGTATGAAAACTGCATCTTAGAAGACATCTTTACATAAAACAAGGCTCTTTTAAAGATAAAGTTTTTATGGAAATACTAACACACTATACAATTCATTCACATAAAGTATACAGTTAAGTTACACACTATACAATTCATTCACATAAAGTATACAGTTAAGTGAATTTTATGTATATATGTGTTTACTTATTGCTGAGCTGGAACCCAGAGCCTCTCCCATGCTAGCCAGGCCTTCCATCAGTCAAACCCCAGTCCTATCTGATGTGAAATTTGAACATTTTCATCATCCCCAAAGAAACCCCCATGCCCTGTAGATACCCCTTCCTTCTCCGCTTATTCCCCAGCCCTAGGCAGTCACCAGTCTACTTTGGGTCTCTTGAGAGTTGCCTATTTGAGATATTTCATGTAAATATTATTTCAAATAAATGCACTATATGGCATTTTCATAATGGTTCATTTTATATATTATAGTATTCCCAGAGTTCATGCTGTTGAAACATATTTCAGCTCTTTTTTTGTAAATCTTTTTTTAACTTAAATTTAATTGTTCTTATAAAGGTGATATACAGAGGGGTTACAGTTATATAAGTCAACTAAAGAATACATTTCTTTTTGGACAGTGTCACTCATCTTTTGCTCTCTATAGGTTTCCCCCCCCCATCCCCACCCACAAGTTGTATTTTCAACATAGTGTCTAGTGAGTACCACTGCTGCATTTGTCCACCCTTTGTCTTCCATTTCTGTGCCAACCCTTACTCTCCCCAAAACAGAAAAATAAACAAACAAGACAAAAGAAAACAAAAACAACAAAGAAAAAAAACTCCCGTTTCATTTCCTGGAATGCATTATTTATTTATTTTTCCATCTCTTTTTAATGAGTGGATAGTATTCTGTTGCTTAGCTATAACAAATTTCACTAATCCTTACATCAGTTAGTGGATATTTGGGGAAAATTGATGCTATGATTGTTGATGGGTAAGTTAAAGTGTAGGCACACGTTTTCAGTTCTCATTGGTATATACCAAGTGGAATTTCTGGGTGATTCAATATGTTACATATTTTAGAAACTAATAACAATGCTTAATAGTTGTATTGCTTTTTCCTCAGATTATGGGACCTGGAGAAACAGATTAAGCAGCTGAGGAATTATCGTGATAATTATCAGAGTTTCTGTAAGTGGCTGTATGATGCCAAGCGCCGCCAGGATTCCTTAGAGTCCATGAAGTTTGGAGACTCCAATACAGTCATGCGGTTTTTGAATGAGCAGAAGGTATAAGCCAATTTGTCCTTCTATAACTGTTTTGAGATTAATTGTGCATATACTGCATTTTCCTCTGGTTTTTATTGTAGTTCCTTGGTTCTAAGATTATATTTTTTTTTTCGGTCGTGGGGCTTGAACTCTGGGCCTGGGCGCTGTCGTTAAGCTCTTCAGCTCAAGGCGAGCACTCTACCACTTGAGCTACAGCGCCACTTAGTTCCTTGGTTCTAAATGATGTGTATTTCATATTATGCAATACCTTGCAAATGCTTAACATATATCTAGAGGAAAAGAGTCTCTGGTATTTAGGAAGGTATGCTATAAATATCCTAGTGCTGTATTAAAAGCTGACTTTTGTAATCCTAGCTACTCAGATACTGAGAGCTGAAGACCAAGGTTTGAAGCCATCCTGGGAAGAAAAATCTGTGAGACAAATTATCTTTAACCAGCAACAAGCTGAGAATGGAACTGTGATTCAAGTGATAAGAGTGTTAACCTTGAGCTAAAAACCCAAGTGAGAGCACAAGACCCTGAATTTAAGCCCCAGTACTGGTACCAAAAAAAGAAAATAATGTAATTATGAAAATAGAAACAATGTAGTATGCTGTTCATATTATACTTAAGTATCATTTTGTTTTGTTTTGTGCTGGTCCTGGGGCTTGAACTCAGGGTCTGGGTCCTTTCCCTGAGCTGTTTTGCTCAAGGCTAGCACTCTACCTCTTGAGCCATAGCTCCATGTCTTGCTTTTTGGTGTTTAATTGGAGTTAAAAAGTCTCATGGAGTTTCCTGTGTTGGTTGGCTTCAAACCACAATCCTCAGATTTCAGCCTCTTGAGTAACTAGGATTATAGGCGTGAACCACTGGTGCCTGGCTCTGTATCAAAATATCTTTATAAATTGAGATGATAAGGGCACATGCATGTATCCCACCACTTGGGAGACAAGAGGACTGAAAATTTGGGGCCAACCTGGGCTATATACAAACTCCTAGTTCAAAATAATAATAAAAATAAATTAAAGTAAAGTAAAAGTTGAGGTGAGATGACCAGAAGAACAGCAGGGACTTGAAAATAGCCCTTAACGGTAGTAATGAATCAGAGAGTCAGAGCGTCTTCTTCTCTTGCTAAATGACAGAAAATATGTTCTTCTCCTAAGCTGTAACTGAAAATACAAGGACAGTACATGTAGTAGTAAACCCAAGAAGGAAAAATAACCATCGTAAAGGAGTAGCATGACATTAAAAGATAGTTGCATAACATTTGTAAATATTTTCTCCTTTATATAGAACTTGCACAATGAAATATCTGGCAAACGAGACAAATCAGAAGAAGTACAAAAAATTGCTGAACTTTGTGCAAATTCAATTAAGGTATGTTGGTTTCATTGAGTGTTGGTGTTTCAAGCCAAGCACCAGTAGTTCATACCTGAAATCTTAGCTACTTGGGAGGTGAAGATCAGGAAGACTATAGTTCAAGACCAGCCCAGACAAATCTAAGTCATATAGCTGTGTATAATGGTATGTGTGTTTTTGATCTCAGCTAGCAGGGAGGCATAGGTAAGGGGATCAAAGTTCAAGGCCAGCTGTGGGCAAAAATACAAGACCATTCCTCAAAAATAACTAAAACAAAAAAGGGATGGTACGTAGCTGAAGTGACAGAGATCAGAGATAGAACACTGACCAAATATGCACAAGACCCTGGGTTTGAACCCCAATAAACACACACACACACACACACACACACACACACAGAGCTATATATACCACATACACACGTGTTTTTTTTTAACTTTTTTTTTCCTGCAGGATTATGAACTCCAGTTGGCATCCTACACTTCAGGACTAGAAACTCTGCTGAACATACCTATCAAGAGAACCATGGTTCAGTCCCCATCTGGGGTGATTCTGCAAGAGGTATATATGTCATTTCATAACTCTTAGTATCTGCCCTTCTGCCTTTCTATTCCCTGTTTCCTGTCTTACTTGCTATTACCTTGAATTCATCCCTGGTACAGACAGTACACTTGTAAAGTTTAAGAGCAGGCAGGTTAGGCTACCTCCAGCTTAACATACTCAAACATAATACATTTAAAGAAATATTCAGTAAAATCTGAGTGTGCTATTTGAGCCTTTGTAGAAATTGGATTTAAATTTCTGGCTATGGAGAGGGAGAAGTAGAAGTCATATAGTAGATTTCTGAAAGACAATTTCTTGCCAAAGATAATTGGAGAGTCACCCATCAGGGTGTTTAAGGGAAAAATCATGGAGTGACAAGGGTAGGATGCACATTTTGGGGGCCTTTGTTTGCTGGACTTGTGGGTTTTTGGAACTGGTACACATGATGAGAGAACTTTCCCTTTGCATAATGTCAGCTCATTATTTTAAAAAACAAAATTGTTTAACTTGCACAGAACTTTTTAAAATGAAATATGCACATGTTTTCTTCTTTTCTCAAAGGCTGCAGACATTCATGCTCGGTACATAGAGCTACTTACAAGGTCTGGAGATTATTATAGATTCTTAAGTGAGATGCTGAAGAGTCTGGAGGATCTAAAGGTAATTGTTTTCTTGGAGTTCTTCATTACAACATGGATTTAGAAAGTCACAGATTTAATTGCATTTCTTCTAAACATTCCACCTAATACACTGTGCTTGTGAGTTTGGAATTACTTCTATGTTCTAGTATTAATACTGGAAATGGACTTAGGAAATACTTGCAAAATTGTAGCCACTTTACCACAACTCAGTAGTTTCATTTGGTGTTTGGTAAAGGAATTGGCTTTATTTCTTCGTGAACTTTTGGATGAGCATACCCTGAGCTAGTTGGATATAAATCTTTCATGCCAAGTGACTAATTTTATTCTTCCCTTTTAATACTGGAATTGATTTTTATATGGAAACTTACCTTGTACCTTGAAATAAAATGAACAGCATGTTAGAAATTATAAACTTTTGATCCTAAAAGAAATTACCTCTATGTGTGTGTGTGTGTGTGTGTGTGTGTGTGAGAGAGAGAGAGAGAGAGAGAGAGAGTGAGTAGAAGATGTACAAGATGTACACTTGTTTGGAAAGAGGAAAGTGCTGTTTCTTTCTTGTGATATCAGGTGCTTTTCTTTTAACATAGTTTCTGATTTCATATCCACAGCTAAAAAATACCAAGATTGAAGTTTTGGAAGAGGAACTCAGACTGGCCCGAGATGCCAACTCAGAAAATTGTAATAAGAACAAATTCTTGGATCAGAACCTGCAGAAATACCAGGCAGAGTGTTCCCAGTTCAAAGCAAAGCTTGTGAGCTTGGAGGAACTGAAGAGACAAGCTGAGCTGGACGGAAAGTCAGCAAAACAAAATCTAGACAAGTGCTATGCCCAAATAAAAGAGCTCAATGAGAAAATCACCCGACTGACGTATGAGATTGAAGATGAAAAGCGAAGAAGAAAGACTGTAGAGGACAGATTTGACCAGCAAAAGAATGACTATGACCAGCTGCAGAAAGCAAGGCAGTGTGAAAAGGAGAACCTCGGCTGGCAGAAATTAGAGTCTGAGAAAGCCATCAAGGAGAAGGAGTACGAGATAGAAAGGTTGAGGGTTCTGCTGCAGGAAGAAGGTGCCCGGAAGAGAGAATATGAAAATGAGCTGGCAAAGGTAAGAAACCACTATAATGAGGAGATGAGTAATTTAAGGAACAAGTATGAAACAGAAATTAACATTACGAAGACCACCATCAAGGAGATATCTATGCAGAAAGAGGATGATTCCAAAAATCTTAGAAACCAGCTTGATAGACTCTCAAGAGAGAACCGAGATCTGAAAGATGAGATTGTCAGGCTCAATGACAGCATCCTGCAGGCCACTGAGCAGCGAAGGCGGGCTGAAGAAAATGCTCTTCAGCAAAAAGCCTGTGGCTCTGAGATCATGCAGAAGAAGCAACATCTGGAGATTGAACTGAAGCAGGTCATCCAGCAGCGCTCAGAGGACAATGCAAGACATAAGCAGTCTCTGGAGGAAGCTGCTAAGACTATTCAGGACAAAAATAAAGAAATTGAAAGACTCAAAGCTGAGTTTCAGGAGGAGGCCAAACGCCGTTGGGAATACGAAAATGAACTGAGTAAGGTAAGAAACAGTTACGATGAGGAGATCATTAGCTTAAAAAACCAGTTTGAGACTGAGATCAACATCACCAAGACCACCATCCACCAGCTCACCATGCAAAAGGAAGAAGATACCAGTGGCTACCGAGCTCAGATAGACAATCTCACCAGAGAAAACAGGAATTTAGCTGAAGAGATTAAGAGGCTAAAAAGCACCTTAGCTCAGACCACTGAGAATCTAAGGAGAGTTGAAGAAAATGTCCAACAGCAAAAGGCCACTGGCTCGGAGGTGATTCAGAGGAAACAGCAATTGGAGATTGAGCTGAGACAGGTAACTCAGATGCGGACCGAAGAGAGCATGAGATACAAGCAATCCCTTGATGATGCTGCCAAGACAATCCAGGATAAGAATAAGGAGATAGAAAGGCTAAAGCAACTGGTAGAAAAAGAAACTAATGAACGGAAGTGCCTGGAAGATGAAAATGCGAAATTACAAAGGGTCCAGTATGACCTGCAGAAAGCCAACAGTAATGCAACTGAGACTATAAGTAAGCTGAAAGTTCAGGAGCAGGAACTGACTCGCCTGAGGATAGACTATGAAAGGGTCTCCCAGGAGAGGACTGTGAAGGATCAGGACATCACACGCTTCCAGAGCTCTCTGAAGGAACTGCAGTTGCAGAAGCAGAAAGTGGAGGAGGAGCTGAATCGGCTGAAGAGGACAGCCTGCGAAGACTCTTCCAAGAGGAAGAAGCTAGAGGATGAACTGGAAGGCATGAGGAGGTCTTTGAAAGAGCAAGCCATCAAAATCACCAATCTGACCCAGCAGCTGGAGCAGGCGTCCATTGTTAAGAAAAGGAGTGAGGACGATCTCCGGCAGCAGAGGGATGTGCTGGATGGACATGTGAGGGATAAGCAGAGGACCCAGGAGGAGCTGAGGATACTCTCCTCAGAAGTGGAGGCCTTGAGGCGACAGCTGGTCCAGGAGCAAGAAAACGTGAAGCAGGCTCACTTGAGGAATGAACACTTCCAAAAGGCCATAGAAGATAAGAGCAGAAGTCTTAATGAAAGCAAGATAGAAATCGAGAGGCTGCAGTCTCTTACAGAAAACCTGACAAAGGAGCACTTGATGTTGGAGGAAGAACTACGAAATCTGAGACTGGAATATGATGACCTGCGAAGGGGCCGCAGTGAAGCAGATAGTGATAAGAACGCCACCATCTCTGAATTAAGAACCCAACTGCAGATCAGCAACAACCGTACCCTGGAACTGCAGGGGCTGATTAATGATTTACAGAGAGAGAGGGAAAATTTGAGACAGGAAATTGAGAAATTCCAAAAGCAGGCTTTAGAGGTATTCACAAATATTTGATCACAGCTTCACTGTTTTCTCAGTTGACCCTGTTACCATCTGATCTGCAAAGTCTAATTTTCCTTTTTGTTGCTCAACTACTTCCTGTCATAAACCTAGAAAAATGTTTTTTGTCATTTCAGTGCTCTTTGCCCCTTTTTCCTGTCACTGCATGAAATGTTAGCTTGTGTGGAACCTGTTTGGCCTGGCTTGTAAGAACTATAGCATGTGTGTAACATTTCAGATCACTTCATCTGAATGTTCCTTGCTCAGAGTGGAAGAAATTAGCTACCTAGTTTCTTCAAGATAGCTTTTGGCTAGGGATATAGTTCTGTGGTAGAGTGTCCTTAGCGTGCATGAGGTACTGAGTTTAATCTCTAGCACCAAAAAATTGAAGTAACCAAATGAAGTAGCAAGTAGTTTTTATTGGGTGATCTAGGATGTATGTGTGTGCATGTGCACGTGTACGCCAGTACCACTACTAGGGGTTTGAACTCAGAGCCTTGAGCTTTTGCTTGGCTTTTTCACTCAAGGCTAGAGCTCTACCACTTAAGTTATATCTCTACTTCCAGCTTTTTGCTGGTTCATTGAAAATAAGAGTCTTAGACTTTCCTGCCCCAAGTTGGCTTTGAATTACAGTCTTCAGATCTCAGCCTTGTGAGTAGCTAGGATTACAGGTGTGAGCCACTGTCCATACCTCTAGGATGTACATTTCAAATTTGGATTTTCCTCAAGGGAGAGCCATAAGCATTTCTCTATAAAATTTTTTAAATCACCATTTCTGTCTTGCATAGATGATTTTCTGCATGCATTATCCTGTTCTTTCTGATCATGATCCTAATACTCTTTCTGACCTTTCTTCTTTTAACCCATAATTTAAAAACTAACTTCCTGTAACTTCTGATACATTTGATCTCCATAGACAATATTTGTGTGGGGCTGGGAAGGTACGTGTATATATCTCCCTATTTGTATTCTTTTATTAAACATGTCACTATGGCTGTGACCGTTGAGATGGAGCTATAGTAGGGATGATACCTTAGAAGAAAACATGTAGTTTTCAAACCACAATTATTGTTTAAAAATAAGACAAGTCTACAGCTTCTCTTAGTTCCTTTTTTGGGAAACCCAGAACACAGTAAGTATGAAGCCATATATCACAGTGGTAACATATATTTACATAATTTTTTTGATGAATTTATAAGATAGCAAGCCGTTCAGGGAAGGCACAGAAAGGAAAACCAAGTAAACAACTTTAAATGAAGTTACATTATGATACTATTATAAGATCATAACATTGTTTTTTTTCCCATTTCTTTCTTAAATTCTAGGCATCTAATAGGATCCAGGAATCCAAGAGTCAATGTACTCAGGTGGTTCAGGAGAGAGAGAGTCTTCTGGTAAAAATCAAAGTCCTAGAGCAAGACAAGGCCAGGCTGCAGCGGCTGGAGGATGAGCTGACTCGTGCAAAGGCCACCCTGGAGGCAGAAAGCAGGGTGAAACAGCGCCTGGAGTGTGAAAAACAGCAGATCCAGAATGACCTGAACCAGTGGAAAACTCAGTATTCTCGAAAGGAGGAGGCAATTAGGAAGATAGAGTCAGAAAGAGAAAAGAGTGAGAGAGAGAAGAACAGCCTGAGGAGTGAGATTGAAAGACTCCAAGCAGAGATCAAGAGGATTGAGGAGAGATGCAGAAGAAAGCTGGAGGATTCCAGCAGGGAGACACAGTCACAGCTGGAAAATGAGCGCTGCCGACTTCAGAGGGAGATCGATAAGCTGAGACAGCGCCCCTACGGGTCCCATAGGGAGACCCAGACTGAATATGAATGGACTGTTGACTCCTCCAAGCTGGTGTTTGATGGACTAAGGAAGAAAGTGACCGCGATGCAACTCTATGAGTGCCAGCTGATTGACAAGACAACTTTGGACAAACTATTGAAGGGGAAGAAGTCAGTGGAAGAAGTGGCTTCTGAAATCCAGCCTTTCCTGCGTGGTGCAGGCGCTATTGCTGGTGCTTCTGCTTCGCCCAAGGAAAAATACTCTTTGGTAGAGGCCAAGAGGAAGAAATTCATCACCCCAGAATCTACAGTCATGCTTCTGGAGGCCCAGGCAGCTACAGGTGGTATCATTGATCCCCATCGGAATGAGAAACTCACCGTTGACAATGCCATAGCTCGGGATCTCATTGACTTTGATGACCGCCAGCAAATCTATACAGCAGAAAAAGCAATCACTGGTTTCGATGATCCCTTTTCAGGCAAGACAGTATCTGTTTCAGAAGCTATCAAGAAAAATTTGATTGACAGAGAAACTGGCATGCGCCTGCTGGAAGCCCAGCTTGCTTCAGGTGGTGTAGTAGACCCTGTGAATAGTGTCTTCTTGCCAAAAGATGTCGCCTTGGCTCGTGGGCTGATTGACAGAGATTTGTATCGTTCCCTGAATGATCCTCGAGATAGTCAGAAGAACTTTGTGGATCCAGTCACCAAAAAGAAAGTCAGTTACATACAGCTGAGGGAACGGTGCAGAATTGAACCCCACACAGGTCTGCTCTTGCTGTCAGTGCAGAAGAGAAGCATGTCCTTCCAGGGAATCAGACAACCTGTGACCGTTACTGAGCTGGTCAATTCCGGTATACTGAGACCATCCACTGTAAATGAACTGGAATCAGGTCAGATTTCTTATGATGAGGTGGGAGAGAGAATTAAGGACTTCCTCCAGGGTTCAAGCTGTATAGCAGGCATATACAATGAGACCACAAAACAGAAGCTTGGCATTTATGAGGCCATGAAAATTGGCTTAGTTCGACCTGGTACTGCTCTGGAATTGCTAGAAGCCCAGGCAGCTACTGGTTTTATAGTGGATCCTGTTAGCAACTTGAGGTTACCTGTGGAGGAAGCCTATAAAAGAGGCCTGGTAGGCATTGAGTTTAAAGAGAAGCTCCTGTCTGCAGAACGAGCTGTCACTGGTTATAATGATCCTGAAACTGGAAACATCATCTCTTTGTTCCAAGCTATGAACAAGGAGCTTATTGAAAAGGGTCATGGCATTCGCTTACTGGAAGCTCAGATTGCCACTGGTGGAATCATTGACCCAAAGGAGAGCCATCGTTTACCTGTTGACATGGCCTATAAGAGGGGCTATTTTAATGAAGAGCTCAGTGAGATTCTCTCAGATCCAAGTGATGATACTAAAGGATTTTTTGATCCCAACACTGAAGAAAATCTTACCTATCTGCAACTAAAAGAAAGATGTATTAAGGATGAGGAGACTGGCCTGTGTCTTCTGCCTCTGAAGGAAAAGAAGAAACAGGTGCAGACATCACAAAAGAATACCCTCAGGAAGCGAAGAGTGGTCATAGTTGATCCAGAAACCAATAAGGAGATGTCTGTTCAGGAGGCCTACAAGAAAGGACTTATTGATTATGAGACCTTTAGAGAACTGTGTGAGCAGGAGTGTGAATGGGAAGAAATAACCATCACAGGGTCAGATGGGTCTACCAGGGTGGTCCTGGTAGATAGGAAGACAGGCAGTCAATACGATATTCAAGATGCTATTGACAAAGGCCTTGTTGATAGGAAGTTCTTTGATCAGTACCGATCAGGCAGCCTTAGCCTCACTCAGTTTGCTGACATGATCTCCTTGAAAAATGGTGTGGGCAATAGTAGTGGCATGAGCAGTAGTGTCAACGATGATGTTTTTAGCAGCTCCCGACATGAATCAGTAAGTAAAATTTCCACCATCTCCAGTGTCCGGAATCTAACCATCAGGAGCAGCTCTCTTTCTGATCCCCTGGAGGAATCAAGCCCCATTGCAGCCATCTTTGACACTGAAAACCTGGAGAAAATCTCAATCACAGAAGGTATAGAGAGGGGCATTGTTGATAGCATCACTGGTCAGAGGCTTCTGGAAGCTCAGGCCTGCACAGGTGGCATCATCCATCCTACCACTGGGCAGAAGCTATCCCTTCAGGATGCAGTCTCCCAGGGTCTCATTGACCAAGATATGGCCACGAGGCTGAAGCCTGCTCAGAAAGCCTTCATTGGATTTGAAGGTGTGAAGGGAAAGAAGAAAATGTCAGCAGCAGAGGCAGTGAAAGAAAAATGGCTTCCCTATGAGGCAGGCCAGCGCTTCCTGGAATTCCAGTTCCTCACTGGGGGCCTTGTCGACCCAGAGGTGCATGGGAGGATAAGTACCGAAGAAGCCATCAGAAAGGGGTTCATTGACGGCCGAGCAGCTCAGAGATTGCAAGACATCAGCAGCTATGCCAAAATCCTGACCTGCCCCAAAACCAAATTAAAAATATCCTACAAGGATGCAATGAATCGCTCCATGGTGGAAGATATCACTGGTTTGCGCCTTCTGGAAGCAGCATCTGTGTCCTCCAAGGGCTTACCTAGCCCATATAATATGTCTTCAGCCCCAGGCTCCCGCTCAGGGTCCCGCTCTGGGTCTCGTTCAGGCTCTCGCTCTGGTTCCCGAAGTGGGTCCCGAAGAGGAAGCTTTGATGCTACAGGGAATTCTTCCTACTCATATACCTACTCCTTTAGCACTAGCTCTATTGGGCACTAGTAGTCAGTGGGAAATTTTTGCTATTCCTTGGATTCATCTGTTTCTACTTTATTAAATAACAACAACAAAAAAGAAAACCTGGTGCTTGCAGTATAATGATAGAACTTTATAGGCTTTAAACAAACCCATGGGTGCAATGAGTAGGGAAGGCAGTTCTGGTTTTTTTTCTTTCAGTTCATTTAGCTAGTGCAGCACACCTGGTAGCGTAGATGAAGTGCTAATCTCTTGTAAGGATAGCACACATTGAATTTAGAATTCTTCTATTTTAGCTTTTGATCAGTTCTTGAATCCCTTCTTGGCCAACATTTCTATTCTTGGAGACAATAAATTGATCTTTGATATTTTAGTCAACATGCTGTTTCTCATCTAAATATTTACATTTTCTGTGTTAGGTGAAAAATTGCACCCCCTCTCCTCACCCCCAACCCAAACCCCATGTACTTGGGCTTTAGTTTAAGAACATAGATTGTATAACCTGAATACTCTTTAATGTACTTGTTTGGTTTGGTTTTAATTTGCTCATGATAGCAGCAGCCTTTGCTTTTCTTTGGTCAAAGTTTTCTGTTTATTTTGCTTGTCATTTTCTATGTACTTAAAAAAAAGGTGTCTTTATGAAGTTTACTGTTCTAGCAATAAACTTTTGGACTTTGGAAGTTTTGTGCTTTGATTTAATGATGTTCATACATACATAGGCATTTAGCATCTTTTTATCACAAATAGGTCTAAAGCCATTTATTAAAGTCTAATAAGAAATACAATTAAAATATTTTATATTATTTTTCCCCATACAGAGGGTTAAATTCAGTGCCTTGAGGTCTTATTCCACTTTTTTGTTCATGGCTGGCACTCCACTCTACCACTTGAGCTTACCTGCACTTTTTTTTTTTTTTTTGCTAGTCATCCATCTGGAGATATTCTTATGGGTTTACCTGCTTGGGTTGGCTCTGATCTGAGATTCTTAAGATTTCAGCCTCCTGAATAGTTAGGATTAAATGCATGAGCCACCAATGCCTGGCTTAGTTTGGAATTCTTGTTAGAAGTTTGTTCCTTGAAGTTAGCTCTTTGAACTAACATAGTTTAGAAAGATGCCTATGAAAACAGGGTATTTGAGATGTCACAACCCTGTTCTGGTTTGTGGGACACATGCTCCAAAAAGCACTGGCAAAAATCACCATTATAGGCCGGGAAGGTGGCTCAGTGGTAGAGTGCTTGTCTTGCATGCATGAGGCTCTGGGTTTGATTCCTCAGCACCACATATGCAGAAAAAGCCAGAAGTGATGCTGTGGCTCAAGTGGTAGAGGGCTAGCCTTGAGCTGAAGAGCTGAGGGACAGTGCCCAGGCCCTGAGTTCAGGCCCCATGACTGACAGAAAACCCCCACACCATTATAATATTGAAAAATCATGAAGTGACTAAAAACAGGCAGTGTTTCATTTTTGTCCACCAAGAGGAGAGAACTGTCCTTGAGTTTATGAAAATGATTACTCCAAAAGAGTTCCTGGTGCTTTGTTGAAAGACAATAAATAATAAGCTTACACCTTTGAATCAAAGAGAAAGTAATGAAATGCTTCCAAATTAATTTATCACCAAATTCACTTTAACAAATACTGTTGCTTTTTTGTACTATGGAAAATACTCAAGAAAAATTACTTTGGCTCATGCTTTCAGAGGTTTCAGCCTGTAAACCTTGGCCTAGTTTCTGACACAATGGTGAAGCCATTGTTCCAGCAGGAGCAAGAGGCAGAGGCTACATATTGCATGGCGGGCAGGAAGGAGAGGCAAGGAGGAAGAGGAAGGGGGAGAGCAGTATAGAGATGAGGGTAAGAGAAGATAAAGGCCCCAAAGCCACAACAGAGTGACCTATTTCTTCCACTAGTTCCCACTTTCTAAAGGTTCCAGAACTTCCCAATATAGCAACATCAATGAAGGATCATGCCCTCCACAGTGAGCTTAGGGGAGACATTTCATGTACAAACCATAGCACCTATGTCTGGTATTGGGCTCAGTACTTTATTCAGTAGAATTATAATACTTTGTAAGGTATTTGCAGTATGAGTGGGGATGAGACATATAAAACAATCAGTGGGACAACTTCTATATGTCAGCAGTGTATGTGCTGGACACTGGCAACAAGAAAACAATTTAGATATTATTTGAGCTACCCAAAGCTTTTTTTGTCCTCCCTAATCTCAAGGTTTGAATTCAGGACCTGGTCATTGTCCCTTAGCATTTTTTGTTGTTTGGTCAGTCATGGGGCTTGAACTCTGGGCCTGGGCACTGTCCCTCAGCTCTTCAGCTCAAGGCCAAGTACTCTACCACTTTAGCCACAGTGCCACTTTTGGTTTTCTGGTGGTTTATTAGAGATAAGAGTCTCACAGACTTTTCCTGCCCAGGCTGGCTTTGAACTTCAATCCTCAGATCTCAGCCTCCTGAGGAGCTAAGATTACAGGTGTGAGCCACCAGCACCCAGCTCCCCTTAGCTTGTTTTTTTGCCCAGGGCTGGCCCTCTGCTACTTGAGCCACAGCTCCACCTCCATCTTTCTGAGGGTTAATTGGATATAAGGGTCTAAAAGAATTTTCCTGCTGAGGCTGGGTTCAAACCACAATTCTCAGATCTCAGTCTCCTGAATAGCTAGGATTTTATTGGTATAAGCCACCCATGTCTGGCCTAATAGTTTTCGTGTTTTTTTAAAGGTGTTCAAAAATTTTTCCTTCATAGTTCCTTCATGAGAGTAAACAAAGTGCAAAGGGAAGCACACATTTGACAATCAAGCTTGATATTCTGGCAATTTAAACTAGATGTAAAGACAAAAAGATTAAGACCCGATTCCAGGTCTTAAGAGCAGTCTATCAAAGCAAAGCACCCAGTGACTACAGGGGAGATGTCAGTGGCACACAGGATGGTAGTTTGATGTGGATTCCCTTGAGTATTAATAGGAATTATGGTAATGGAGTACATAATATTAAATTTTAAAACCTTTGTCATACTTCTTGATTCCACAGTAAACGACAAAACAGGCATGGAAAGAATGCTCACTAATAAATTTAGAAGATGTAATACTGTGTGAGAACCATCATTGACAATTTGTAATACCACATTTGGTGAAGAGTTGTGTGAAATAGTTGAGGGTCTCAGGATATGTCAAAATATGGCCAGAGACCACTTGCCAGTTACCAAGCTGGTCATTGGCTGAGATCTGAGGCAGCTGGGCAGGAAAGCCCAAGAGACTCTTATCTCCAATTATCCAGCAGAAAACTGGAATTGGCACTGTGGCTCAAAGTGGTAGAGCGCTATCCTTGAGCAAAAGAGCTCAGGGACAGTGCCCAGGTCCTGAGTTTAAGCCCCAGGACAGACAAATATACGTATATGTGTATATATGATATTATATATGAGAAATTACTTCATTTACCAAGGGATTACAGTTAACACTGTTAACAGGATCTAATATATATATATATATATGTATATATATATATATATATATATATATATATATAGTCTATGGGATATATAATAAAAGATACACATTTTCTGTGTGGTGTTCCTGAAAAATATACCTAAGCTAATCAATGAGAGAGAAAACTGACAAATCCCAGAATGAAGGATTTTATAGAAAACTGGACTAGACACATTCAAAAATCATTGACAAAGAGGATGATAGGGGAGACTGTTGTAGATTAGAGACAGTAACCAATTATATGGGTCATAGGGTAAAACATAATGAATGTTTGAAAGGAATTTAGGGGACAAAGGGAAATTTCAACTATATATTAGATGATTTTATGAATTTTGTCATCCTAGATTTGTAACCTAGGATAATGTGCTGAAGTCAAGCATACTATTATTTAGGGGCGAAGATTCTGCAATTTACCTTCAAGAAATTTAGCAAAATAAATGTGAGACTGTGTGTAGAGAAGAGAAATTAAACTGTGGCGAAATGTTAACAGTGCTCTGGAGGATGGCTATACATGTTCTGTGTTCTTTAAACTTTTTGTGGGTGTTTTTTTTTTCTGAAATTATAATTTCTTTTTTTTTTTGGGAGGGGGGGTCCAGTCGTGGGGCCTGAATTCTGGGCCTGGGCGCTGTCCCTCAGCTCTTCAGCTCAAGGCTAGCACTCTACCACTTGAGCCACAGCGCCACTTCCGGCTTTTTTCTTTTTGCTTATGTAGTCCTGAGGAATCAAACCCAGGGCCTCAGGCATGCAAGGCAAGAGCTCTACCACTGAGCCACCTTCCCAGCCCCTGAAACTATAATTGCTCTGTGTGTGTGTATGTGTATCTAAGTGTGTGTGCGTGCACCAGTACTGGGGCTTTAAATCAGGTCCAAGGTGCTCATGAATGGACTTTTCTGCCTAGGCTGGCTTTGAACCTGGATTCTCACATATCAGTCTCCTGAGTAGCTAGGATTACAAATAGGAATAGGCCAGTAGCTTTTTTTTCCCCCCTAAAAAAACAAAACAAGTGCAGTGTCGGTGGCTCACACCTGTAATCCTAGCTACTCAGGAGACTGAGATCAGAGGCTCAGGGTTTGAAGGCAGCCCTGGCAGAAAACTCCCATGAGACTATTATCTCCAATAAACTCCTCAAAAAGGCTGGAAGTGGCACTGGGGCCCAAGCGTTAGAGCTGGCCTGGAGCACAAACACTGCTCAGGGACAGCGCCCAAGGCCTGGAGTTCAAGACCCAGGACCCGCAATACAAAAACAAAAGACAGTTGAAGAAGGTGGGGATGCCATTCAAAAAAGGCCAGGGACAAAGACATCCATCTACCCAGGCGAGGAGACGAGGCAGGAAGGCCTGGGAAGGCACCAGACAGGAAGTGTCAGAAAGAAGACAACTCCAGCTCCCCGCAGCGCTCTTCCCAGGCTCTCGCTGGTAGGCTGTTGAAGTCACGTGGCTCCGAGGCCCCGCCCACACCTCCCAGAAGCTCCCGCGCTCGCCGCGTACAGTTCGCCTCCTTCCTGGGTGGTGAAGGGGCCGCGGCCATGGAGGACGAACCCCCTCCGATTGAAGAGCGGCGGCGGCTGCAGGTAGAGTTGAGCGAGTTCGTAGAGAAGTGTTGCCGGACGCTGGAGGAGGTGACGACGTCCCTGGGCTGGAGCCTGGATCAACTGGACCCCGGGGAAGAGGAGGCGGCGGCGGAGGTGAGGGCGCGGCGGCCGGGCCTCTCCGGGGACTTGGGGCCCGCGGTTTTTCCTGAGGCGGCGCCCCACCTGCGGACCCACGTCGGGCCGCAGGGTCGAAGGGGGACGCCGGGGGGGGGGCCGGGCGGCCGGACGTCTCGGGGTTCTGGGCCGAGGCGCACCAGGGCCACCCGGTGCGGCCTCCTTGGGCCCCGGCGACGCGGGTGCGGCCTCCTTGGGGTGCTCGGGTTTGGGGAGAGGGAAGAGCCGCGCGTGTGGGGAGAACGGCACCCCCCCCCCGGCGTTAATACAGAGGATGAGGGGGCCTGGGCGATGGGCTCTGCCATCTGGCAGCAGATTCGGTGTCAGGAGAGCTGTGAAGCCTTCTGTACCTTAAAAGTCTGGTGCTTTTGACTTGGACATTAGTGATCCTGGGGTTCTTAAAGGATGTCCCTAATAGGTAGTTAGTTACTATCGCTATAGTTAACGATTTTACCTAGATTGCAGAACTGCTTTCTTTAAAAAAAAAAAATGTAGGCCGGTGGCTCACGCGTGTAATACTAGCTACTCAGGAGGCAGGGATAGGAGGATCGAGGTTCGAAGCCAGCCCGGGCAGGAAAGCCCGTGAGACTCTTTAAGTAAACTACAAGGGAAAAAAAAGCTTCAAGTGGAGCTGTGGCTCAAGTAGTAGAACACTAGCCTTGAGCAAAAGAAGCAAGAGACAGGGCCCAGGCCCAGAGTTCAAGCCCCAGGACCGGCAAAAAAAAAAAAAAAAAAAAAAGTAGTAAAGTGTATTCCAGGGAGAAATCCCTTGTTTCTGTTTGTGATAGAGTGGGATGAATGGGAATAATTCAACGTAGAATAATTTTAAGGTTTTTGGTTTTTTTTTCTGGAGAAGCTGTAATGATCTCTGCCAGATTAAAGTCAAATGTCTGAATCCTGAGTGGTGTTTAAAGTGTATTCGATATTTATATAAGCCATTCACTGTTCTTAAAACTGCAGTGGGATTTTTTCTTTTCCCCCAGTAGGTCATGGGGCCTGAACTCTGGGCCTGGGCGCTGTCCCTCAGCTCTTCAGCTCAAGGCTAGCACTCTACCACTTGAGCCACAGTGCCACTTCTGGCTTTTTCTGCTTATGTGGTGCCGAGGAATTGAACCCAGAGCCTCATGCATGCAAGACAAGCACTCTACTACTGAACCACCCTCCCAGCCCGGATTTATTTTTTTATTTTATTTTTAAAATCTTTGCCAGAACTGGTGCTTGAACTGAGGGCCTGGGCACTGTCCCATAGCTTTTATGCTCAAGGCTGATGCCCAGGCCTTGAGTTCAAGCCCCAGTTCTGGTACATATTTTTTAAAATCCCACTGGTAAATGATTTCTATAATTCCTAAAATAAATGCAATCCAGATAGTTAATGAATGCCCATTCTTCTGTGGTATGAGTACTGAAGTTTAGTGGACAGTGATCATTTCTTTCCTCCTAGAGCTGCTTGTCTGGTGGTAGTGGGGAATACTACTGAGAAAGCAGCCATGACAGTGGTGGATGGAGTTGGATGGTTATAGTAAAAGTTATTGTATTCTATGAATGGTCAATAAAGGTGTCCTGGATAAAATAAATTCTAAGTTGATAAGTAAAATGAGTAAATGAGCCAGGTGACACACAGAGGAAGTATCAGTATTATGTGAAGTTCAGACAAAAGGGAGTTAGTGACCAGACAGGTAACATCAAATAGTTTTGCATTTGGGGCTTGGGGGAATGACGCAGGCCCACCTGAAATTCATTATCCTCTTGCCTTAGTCTCAGGTGGAGTTTTACAGGCTTTTGCCACCAGGACCTGCAACAGGTCAGATCTTAAAGGGTCTTGTTAGCTGTATTAGAAAATCTAAATGGATTGATTTATGATTGTAGGTTTGAGCTCAGGGCCTTGTGCTTTTTAGGCAGGCACTCTACCACTTGAGCCATGCTGGTAGCCCTTTTTGGTTTATTTTTCAAGTCAAGTCTTTCCTTTTCCTGCTGGCCTGGGCTACAGATCTTGTTGCCTATCTTGAGTGATTAGTTGGGATAACATATGAATCTCTGTGTCCAGCTTGTTTTATTGAGATGGTGGTGCCTTGCTAACTTTTTGCCTGGAGTGGTTGTGAACCCTAAGCTTCCTAAGCTTTGCCTCTTCAGTAGCTGGTATTACATATGTGAGGCAGGTTGCCTAGCTAGATTTAGTGGGGGAAGGGGATTGTTCTGGTACTGGGGCTTGCTCTTAGGGTCTGGATGCTTTCCTTTAGCCTTTTCTGCGTAAGGTTGGTGCCCTACCAAACCACAGTTCCACTTTTGGCTTTTCGCTACTTAACTGAATAATTATATGCCTGTACAGGCTGGTTTCTAACATCAAGCTTCAGATTTCAGCCTCCTGAGTAGAATTATAGGCATGAGTCATTGCCCAGTGAAAAATAAAAAAATAAAAAAAAAAGAATTAGTTTAAGCCAAGGCATATCAAAATCCTACTTGCATTTTAATAAAATAACTGCTTAAATTTATTGAATACTTTCAGTGTACCAGTCTCTGTTCAAATTACTTTATGTGTATATACATCTCCACAATAGCTTTGTGAAAGAATACATTCTAATGTTTACATTTTGAAGATGATGAAACAGGCCAAAAAAGGCACATTTCCTTGTCAAGTTTTGCCTAGCGGGAATTCAAAGTAGCGGCATTATGGAGAATAGAGTTGAGTACAGTAAGATGAAGCATCAATGGGGAGTAGTTAGGAGATGGTAGTGTAATCCAAGAGAGAAGGTATATCCTGAACTGCGGGGTGGCAGTGAGACTAGAGCTCACTTTGGAGGATTTCAGAGAGTAATTTAGGAGGATTGACAGGCCTACGTAAATGAGTAGATGAGCGATGGTGAAAGAGGCAGTTTCTTGCCTATGCAGGTAGAACTTTTCACTGAAATGGGAAGATTCAAAAGAAACACATTTGGGTATTAGGAGACCATGAATATATTGAATTTAGTTTTGTTCATGTTGAATTTTTAATGATTTTCTAATGGTCTAGGTTTTGGGAGTCGTCACTGTGTAGTTAGAATTGAAGCTGTAACGTTCATAAGCACTTACTGAGTGACAAGAGAATGTTAGACTTCTCTGAAACACCTGTATTTAAAGGGGACAAGCTGAAAAAGAAAGAGATCTTCAGAGGAACCAACTAGAAAGATCTAAACAGGTAGAAATAATATGGAAAGTATATCAGGAAGACAGAAATGGACAAGTGGATCATGAACTTTCAAAAGTTCAAATCTCTCCACCTCTTGCACTTAATCTTCTCCCTACCAGGGCTTGAACTCAGATCGCTTTCTCACCTTGCTGGCTTATGCCTAGAGCTCTACTATTTGAACCATACCTATAGCCAAGAGTTGAAATATTATAAGGGCTTTGATATGGTCTTTGACTTTCGCATAAAGAAGGTTGCTGGTGACCTACTAACTGGTATCAGTGAAGTAATGGTGACAATGGATGAGACATAGCTATGGTAGGTGCATGACAGTGAGTGTAATCAAATTTTTCACAAAGTTAGGCTTTGAAGGAGGCAAAGGCTTTAGAGGGATGTGGGATTGAGGGAGATATTTTGTAATAATTTTAAAATTAATTAAAAAATATTCTTTTCCCCCGTTTCTCTTTAATTTTTATAGGATCAAATTGTGATATGCCCTTATGATTCCAATCATCAAATGACTAAGTCATCTTTAGCAAAGCACATGAAATCTTGTAAATTGAGGAAACTGGGCTATACAAAAGAAGAAGAGGTACAATTTATTACACATGTCACATAATTCATGTGTTATTAAGCTAACAATATTTGCAAGATGTATTGTGTACTTTTCTGACATAAAATAGTAATCCTTGTAGGGTAGATTGGCACTTGCCTAATTTCACATACTTAGTATGATAAATATTTAAATGGCACTGTCATTATTAGTTTATATTGAATCTTAAGCTAATCAATTATTCAATTATCTAATCCTCAAGAAAACTAAGGATTTTTTTTTTATGATTTAGGATGAAATGTATAATCCTGATTTTTTCTATGAGAATGTGAAGGTGCCTTCCATTACTTTGAGTAAGTATTATGTTATTAGATCATAACTTTAAAATTAATTTTAGTATTAGTTATCAAAAGAATGGATTCTAGCCTGTGGCTCATACCTGTAATCTTAGCTACTCATGAGACTGAAACTTGGAGGATGGAAGTTCAAAGCCACTCTGGATAGATGAGTCTGCAGATTCCATCTCCAATAGACCAGCAAAAATGACAATCTGGAGGTGTGAATCAAGTGGCAGAGTGTCGCTGAATGAGAGATCTAGGTCCTTGGTTCAAGCCCTAGTAATGGCAAAAAGAAAAAAGATTTTATAAGCATGCTTACGATTAAGAGAGTTAGCTCTTGAGAATATAGAGTTAATGTACAGTAAAACTAATTCTTATAATCTGAATTTAGGGGCTAGACTTAGATTAATAGGCAGTGAAACCCTGAAAAATTTTGTACAGTGGAGCAGATACCTTCCTTCTTAGTTATAACAAAAATTTGAGCCGGGCTCCAGTGGCTCATGCATATAATCCTCATGACCACCACCAACAAAAAACAACTGAGCACACAGCATAGATTTACAATAAAAATGAGATGGGATATTTTTCAGGTATTCACTGCATGTGATTTAAGTCTTGAACTCTAGACACAAAATGCCCAGGTTCGACTCCTGGTTTTGTCAGTAATGTGTGATTTTCAGCAAGCTAGTTACAACTGTTTGTTGCCTAAATACCTTTCTTTTGGGTCAGTCATGGGGCTTGAACTCTGGGCTTGGGAGCTGTCCCTGAGCTCTTCAGCTCAAGGTGAGTGGTCTACCATTTGAGCCATAGCTCCACTTCTGGTTTTCTGGTGGTTAATGGGAGAAAGAGTCTCACGAGCTTACCTGCCCAGGCTGGCTTTAAACCATGATCCTTAGATCTCAGCCTCCTGAGTAGCTAAGATTACAAGTGTGAGCCACTGGCAGCCAACTTGTTGCTTAAATACTTTTATAAAATGAAAATGGTGATAATAGCTTTTAAGATTAAGTGATTTATCTAATATACTTAGAATAGTGCCTGATGCTTAGCTGTGTTCCAAGACATGTTACCTCTTCCTAATTGCTCTCATTTGTAGCTGCTATTCCTACATGCCTAATTATTGTGTTTTCTAAACTGCTTGAAATCTGGTTACCTAAGCGCTAGAGAAATTGGAAAGAATCCTGTTATTTAGATTATATTGGCATATTGATTACATGGATATTTTCTCTCAAGATTCTGTAAAGTCTGTAAATGTGCCCAAAGGCCTTGGATTAGAAACCAGTTAATTACTTAATTTTGGCCACTGTGTTTCATAATATAATTGTGAATTTTTTTTTGGCAGATAAGGATTCACAATTTGAGATAATTAAACATGCTAGGACCACAGCTGGAAAAGATGGTGATTGTTACAATCAAAGTAAGTGATCTCATAGTTTGAGCTAATGAATGAGTCACATTATTTTTCTCCTACAAACATGTTGCTAATTTCCTTTAAGGAAAACCTTGGGAAATGGTTAAGAAAAAGTTAAGTTTTATATTTAACATTAGGCTAATTGGCTTTGCTTCAGATACATTGGTTAGATATTTCCTGCCCAGACATACCATGGTCTTAGACATTTAACAGTAGGTTCCATGGTTTGAAATTACTAACTGATTAGATTGCCTAATAGGCAATTTGCCATTGAGTGAGATTCTTTTACTTTTTTGTTTTTAATTTTTCCATGTCAGTTCTGTCCTTTAGCTTTTTTGCTTAAGGCTAGTGCTCAACTTACCCTTTGAGCCACAGTTCCACTTCCAGCTTTTTTGGTAGCTATTTGGAGAAGAGCCTCAGACTTTCTTGCCCAGGCTGGCTTTGAATTTGATCCTCCGATCTCAGCCTCCTGAGTAGTACGATTATAGTCAGGAGCCACTGGAGCCTGGCTAAGGTGAGGTTCCTGCCCTCAGAGTTCCTCTCAAGAATGTTAAAATGTAAAAGAAAAGAAAAGAGGTGGCATAGTTGTCTTCGGTATCACTTAGCATAATTTTTAATTTTGGGGGGGTTTGACCCTTTTGTGATAATGAATGCCACGGGTATCTTCCACTGAAAGGGATACGTGGTGTTTAGAGGAGTTTTGGATCGTTCGGTGTTCAGCTTTGGAGTTTCTTCCTGAGACTTACATAGAGACTAGCTTAAAATTTTGAAAACTGGCAGTGTGGCTCAACTATATTAAGCACAAGGCCCTATGTCACAAAAAAAGGTAAGCAAGTTAGTAGTTTAGAATTTTGGTCCTAGGTATAATATGTGGCCAAAGCATGACTGATTCCTTTTAGAAAGATTTCTGAGTTTTTTGGTTGAGCCTTCTGTAGGTAGCTTTCTCTGGACAGCTTTCCTTTTTTTTTTGGCGGGGGGTGTGGGGGACCGGTCGTGGGGCCTGAACTCTGGGCCTGGGCGCTGTCCCTCAGCTCTTCAGCTCAAGGCTAACGCTCTACCACTTGAGCCACAGCGCCACTTCTGGCTTTTTTCTTTTTGCTTATGTGGTGCTGAGGAATCAAACCTAGGGCCTCTGGCATACAAGGCAAGCACTCTACCACTGAGTCACCTTCCCAGCCCCTGGACAGCTTTCCTTTTTCTCTTTGCTCTCATCAGGGTGTAATAACAGTTCTTTTTCTCTCCTGTTGAAGTTAGTCTCTTTTTTCTGGTTCTGGGGATTGAACCCAGAGCCTTATACACAAAGAATTACTCTGAATGGACAGCTCTTTTGATAGATGAGAGGAGCTGGAGTTTAGTGGTAAAGTACCTACCAAGCAAGCATGAAGCCCTGAATTCAGACTTTGGAGTGTGAATTAAGATAACATTGCTAAGAAAAACTATTTCTATTTGATTTGTAACCCTTGTTTTGAAACTTTTTTATATCCTTTGTAGAGTGCTTCCAATTTTACAACAGAAATTCTTCTTATGGCTTACTTATGCCATAGATGTTTTTAAACCTTTGGCTTCGGGACAAGAATGTCTGAAAATATCTTCTTACTAATTCATTTGTTTTGAAAGGAGAATGAAAATTTTTGTATTTACCTATGTAATTAATCATTTGTTTTGTACATACTGAAATTTTCTTAATGAGGTTGTGTGTGTTTATTGTATTGGTTGTATCAAGTCCAAACTCTGAATCTATTAGCCTTTGTTCAAGTTTCAGTGGTTTTCTCTACCCTTTAGCTTCACACACAGTAACTGAGATTCCAACTTACATTGTCAACAGTGACCTCTGTACTTAGAGGTTTGTCAGTATTCTTTTTTTTTTGTCGGTCGTGGGGCTTGAACTCTGGGCCTAGGCGCTGTCCCTCAGCTCTTCAGCTCAAGGCGAGCGCTCTACCACTTGAGCTACAGCGCCACTTCCGGTTTTCTGGTGGTTTATTGGAGATAGGAGTCTCACGGTCTCTCCTGCCCGGGCTGGCTTTGAACCGCGATCCTCAGATCTCAGCCTCCTGAGTAGCTAGGATTACAGGCGTGAGCCACCAGCACCTTGCTGTCAGTATTCTTAAACATTGAATATTCAGCTAGTCATACTTTAATTTCATAAAGTATTTTTGAGCCTGGCCATGATTTAAAGACCAGTGTATTATAATTTATAGAAAGTTATTTTACACCTTCAATTTTAATGTTACAGAATTGTTTCTGTATGAATTCTTCGTAAAATTCTGGATTTGTAAATTGTGGCATTTCCTTTTACTAAATAATGTTTAATACCATATGTCATGTGTTTGAGATTCCCTGTGATGATGGCAGAAGTGATTTACAAGGAATAAGAATTAGGAGCTTTAATTTTGGGGTAATGAGAAGCCTTGGAGATGGCTGGTGATGACAGTTGTGTAGCAGTGTGAACATACTTATTGCCTCTGAATTGTATGCTTAAAAATGATTAAAAGGGTATAGCCTGGCCTAGTGCTGGTGCCTCACACCTGTAATTCTAGCTACTCAGGAGGCTGAGATCTGAGGATTGTTTTTGAAGTGAATGGGGCAGGAAAATTCTTGAGACTCTTATCTCCAGTTAATGACATAAAAAGCAGAAGTGGAGCTGTGGCTTAAGTGGTAGAGCAAAAGTTGCTCAGGGACAGCACCCAAGGCCAGAGTTCAAGACCCAGGACTGGCAAAAAAAAAAGTGTGTGTATGTGGTGGGAGTGGTAGCCAGGTACCAGCAAGCGGCTTACATAATCCTAGCTACTCAGGTAGCTGAGATCTTAGGATGGTGGTCTGAAGCTAGCCCCTGTCAGGAAAGTCTGAGAGACTTTCTTTTTTGGTCAGTCGTGGGGCTTGAATTCAAGGCCTGGACACTGTCCCTTAGCTTTTCTGCTCAACACTAGCACTCTGCTACTTTGAGCCATAGCTCTACTTCCAGTTTTTTGGTGGTTCATTGAAGATAAGTCTCTCATGAACTTTCCTGCCCCCGGCTTTGAACCATATTCCTCAGATCTCAGCCTTCTGAGTAGTTAGGATTATAGGCATGAGCCAATGGTCCCCAACTCAGGGACTCTTACATCCAATAAACTATTCAGTCAGACTCTGAGACATTCCAATAAAGCATTCAGACAAAGCTGGTTCTGTTGCTCAAGTGTTAGAGTGCCAGCCTTGAACAGAAGAAACTTAAGAACAGTACCAGGCCCAGAGCTCATGCTCCCCCCCCCCCAAAAAAAAAAAGATTAAAAGGGTAGGATGCTGAGGTTTGAGGATCACTGTCTGAAACCAGCATAGGCAAGAAAGCCCATAAGACTTCTTTCTTCCAATTAACCACCCAAAAGCTGGAAGTGGAACTGTGGCTCAAGTAGTAGAGGACTAGCCTTGAGTGAAAAAGCTAAAGGACAGCATTCAGGCCTTGAGTTCAATCAAGCCCCAGAACTGGTGGGAAAAAAAAAGGAGTGCAGAGGATGAACTATATGTTTTTATATTTTACTACCATTTTTAAATACCAAAAAAGGGGGCACAATTATAGCACAAAAATTATATAAGAAACTTGCATTTTGAAAATTCACATTTTATGTAAATGTAAGCTTATTTAAAAGTATGTTTTTGTCAGAATATCTGTGTTCTGAAAGATTTGAATGCAGTTTGTTGCTTAACTTTTCCTGTACTTTTTCTTTTTCAGTAATTGGGGTGAGTATAAGAGGAATTAGGAACCTGAATATACTCCTTATTTAAAGATATGCAGTATCCTTTTTGCAAATATCCTTTTAAAAGTATCATTCATACTTTTCAATCTTAATAGCTGTCAAAATATTACAGTCTGGATTTGGAATTTTTGTTGAATTTTAAGACGTTTAAGTATTGATCTTTACCATATTGAAATTCAAGATGAGTAAATCAAAGAAAATGCCAAAATATTTTAAGGAAATTATATTTCTTTGTGAAAGATTACCAACATAGGTTTATGAGGAGCTTGTTTATAATACATCGTTTTCTAAGTTTTGTCTTTTCCCATATTTTTATAGCCTATATTCAAAAGAAATTAGTTTTTCAGAGCTAATTTTATATTACAAAATTAAATGTTTTAACAGCTGGCTACCTAAAAGGACTTTTGATATACTTTCCAGTATTAAAGTGGAACTGACTGACTCAGAGGGAACCTTTCTTACTAACTCCAAACTCCTTGTCTAGTGAAAGTAGCTGTGTATCATTATCTGTAGTTGCTAGACAGTCCCAGATCCAGTGTAGCTTTCTTTAATTTGTGGACTAATGTAAAGTACCTTCCTTCCTTCCTTCCTTCCTTCCTTCCTTCCTTCCTTCCTTCCTTCCTTCCTTCCTTCCTCTCGCTCTCTTGTTTTAACTTAGTTCATAGTATGTCTTACTCCTTTGCCTTTGTCCTCAGAAGTTAAGGAGATTAGACTTGATCTAATAGAAGTAACTATTTAGAGATTTGATCTATGTACATTGTTTTTTGAGTCAGAGTTAATACTTTAGGATAATCTAGCAAACATTAGAAAAATACCTTTAGTAATTTATGTCCTTTGTTTGCATTAGAAAGGTTGTTTTAAGCTACTTTATTCATAATTATAGAAATTTTATTTCTTTGAGAACATGTGAATCTCAAAGCAAAAATTTTCTTCAGTGCTTTATAAATACATCATATTAAGGTATTGAATTTACTTTTTTCATTGACAAGCAGATTTTAGAAAGTCCTATAAACTATCAAAGAGCACTACTGTTACAACTTTTCAACTACTTTGGTTAGGCCAGTAAGCTTTCTCTTCAGGGAGTTAGAATGAGTTTAATTTCACTTAATATGTGTTTCTCTGGTGTAAGGAAGTATTTGCTCTCTTTCTCTTCTCCCTTCCTTTCTCTTCCATCCCTTTCTTTCATCCCTCCTTCCTTCCCTTCCCTTCTTCCCATCCTCTTTCCTTTTTTTTTCTTTCCTCGTTGACCTCAACCCACTGAATAGCTCAGGCTGGACTTGAACTATCTTTTCACGTCAGCCTCTTTCAAGTACAGGAATTATAGGTGTATGCTAACACACCTGGCATACACCCAGTCATTGGACAAGAAGGTTGTATTTTCAGTATTGAATATATATTAATGTCTCAAAAAGACACTTTTTACAAATGTTTGTATTGCCATAGTTTTTTTTTTAAATAACTGTAATGTGTATTATTGAAAACATTTTTCTTCCACTTTTATGAGGAAAACTATATACATGGGAAGTAATATGCATTTTGTAGTATGGATAATCTTAAAAATTACCCAAAGGACTTTCTTAACTGGGTGCTGTGATGTACACCTCTAGTGCCAGCTATCTGGGAGGCAGAGGCAAGAGATACCTTGAGCCAACTCAAGGCAAAGTAGTAAAATCTCATAACAGAAAAGGTTTTCTTACAACCACTTTTTTTCTTAATACTTATTATTACTGCTTGTCTTCATGGGATCTATCTTAACAATGTTAAATGGTATATACTTTCTGTGGGTATAACATTCAGGATAGTTATTGTTTATCAGTTATTACATAGGTTGATGCTTTGTATATTTAGAGATTACTGTGTAGAAACAGTAGGTGCTGTTACGTCACATGCATAAAGTAGTAGATTTTAAGTCTATAGTGCTTCATATATTGTTTATTATTGTGGCTTTATTTTTACCTTAGGAATGTATTCTTCATTGCCTGTTGAAGTTCCTCTGAATCACAAACGGTTTGTTTGTGATCTAACTCAAGCTGATCGTCTTGCCCTGTATGATTTTGTTGTTGAAGAGACAAAGAAAAAACGCTCTGATTCCCATATCATTGAAAATGACAGTGATCTCTTTGTTGATTTGGCTGCCAAAGTCAATCAAGGTTTGAGATGAATATTTGTTTCTTATTGTTATATCATCCTGTGTGTTCTTAAAATGATTTTGTTATACTGCCACTCTGAGTTGGGGAAAAATGTTTGTATCATTTGAAGTTGGCATATTAAGGTGGTGGCGGTGGTGGTGATGGTGTGTGGGTGTGTATGTGTGTGTGTGTGCATGCAGTGTGTGTGCTGTGAGGCTTAAACTCAGGGCCTTGAGGTGCTGGACTGTCTGTGAGCTTTTTCCTCAAGGCTAGCACTCTACCAATTTGAGCCACAGTGCCACTTCCAGTGTTATACTGGTTAATTGGAGATAAGAGTCTCAAAGACTTTCCTGCCCCAGCTGTCTTTGAATTGCGATCCTCAGATCTCAGCCTCCTAAGTAACTAAGGATTACAGGTGTGAGCCACCAGCTTCCTGCTACTCAGACTTATATCTTCTTTCTGTCAGAATAATGCTATTTACTGTGTTCTTACTTTAGTCTGTGTATCTAGACACTCTCATGCTCAATGGTTATAGAGATAGGAGATGATGTAAACATGGGTGTGTGTGTGTAGACTGTTTTGCATATTATCTTGAAACATTGAAATATAGGGTGATTGTGATGCTTGTTATTCCTGGTAGTTCTTGAAAATTTCAAAGTTCCTAAGGATATGATAAAGCTAGTTATCAGTGTCTCATGCCTGTAATCCTACTTACTGAGGAAGCTGAGATCTGAAGATGGTTCAAAGGCAACCCAGGAAGGAAAGTCCATGAGACTCTTATCTCCAATTAACTACCAAAAAGCTGGAAGTGGTGCTGTGGCTCAAAGTGTTAGAGCATTAGCCTTGAGCACAAAAGCTCAGAGAGAGTTCCTAGGCCCTGAGGTCAAGCCCCTGACACAAAAATCCTAAGGATATAATTGTATTTTTCATTAGATAATAGCCGAAAGAGTCCAAAGTCGTACCTTGAAATCCTGGCAGAAGTGAGAGATTACAAAAGAAGACGCCAGTCCTATAGAGCTAAGAATGTTCACATAACCAAGAAATCATACACCGAGGTAAGTTTTACATTGTCTTGGAGACTAAGATCGAGAACAAAAGTTCCTTGTAGATAATTTTCTGATCTATTTTATGGATTTCTTCAACTCCTGGGAGGTTTTGTGAAGAAAAGTGTGTCCTGGATGGTTATAACCTAATCTGAACCTGATTGCCATGGCACTTTTAGACTCACTTTTACTATGCAAAGGCTTTTAGAATACCAGCCTTATATAGAGAAAGGTGGTACAGACTTAAAAGTCAATTTTTGAGCTATATTGTGCATGATGAAAGTATAAGTTTTCAATAGACCTTGGTTCAAGGTGTTCTGTTTAAATTTTGGTTGTACTGGGGTTTAAACTCAAGGGAGGTACTTTGCCACTTGAACCATACCTCCAGCTTTTTAGCTCTATTTTGAAATAAGATCTTGCTTATTCTTTAAAGTGCATACATGTCATAGTCTGTTAGGACATGGCTTTTAGTAAATTTTTGGTTATTAGCACTGATTGCTTTATAGTAATTAATTTCCAAACAACTTCATTTGACATGTGGTGCTTATTTCTCCTAAGGTGATTCGAGATGTGATAAATGTGCACATGGAAGAACTCACTAACCATTGGCGAGAAGAGCAGGAAAAAGCAGAGGATTATGTTGAGAAGTACGACAGTGTCTTAGCTGGCCTCAAACTCTTGATCCTCCTGCCTCTACCACTGAAGTGCTTGGATTACTGATGTCTTAGTATTTTATCTTTTTAAATATATTGCTTAAAATTGTTAATCTTAACATTTCCAAGACCCATGTACTATACTGTGATATTGTCATCAGTGCTCAGGATCGTTATACTTTAAAAAGACTGAATTAATTATACTTAAGAAGGATTAAAGGAAAGGACAAAGAGTGTTTCTTGCCTTCTCCCATCTCAGATTGTAAGTTCTTGTTACTAGGGTAAGGAAGAAATGGAAAGTTAGTGCAGCACTCATGCCTTTTCAGAGATGGAAGCAGGATGATGAGGATAGGAGGCTAAGAATTCTTACATTCTTACTAGCTTTACTGAGTAGAATCAGTGTATTTAACTTATTGTTGTGCTTTTACCCCATTAGTGCTCTCTAACCAGATAAGATACTTATTTGTAGCCCAATTAATAATATACTGTGACTGCTTTTAAAGCTGAAATAGCCCCAGCTAGAAATGATGGAGAATATTTGCAGTCCAAGAAGATCCTCTTCAATTACTCCAATTTCCTAACTTCTTACAGTTATATAAGTTATTAGTTATTATTTGTGTGTGTGTGAGTGTGAGTGTGTGAGGATGAACATGTGCACATGCATATGTGGTAGTATGTATTGGGGACTAAATTTAGGGCCCCATGCTCTTGCTTAGCTTTTTTGCTAAGATTGGAATTCTGCCACTTGAACTGTACCATCATTTCCGCTTTTTTTTTTTTTTTGCAGTTTTTTGGAGGTAAAAGTCTTCTAAACTTTTCTGTCTGGGTTTGCTTTGAACCTTGATTCTCAGATCTCAGCCTCCTAAGGAGCTAGTATTAGGTTTGAGCCACCAGTATTCAGCCATTTCTGTAATTTTGACTTAGTAATTTATTTTAAATTTTCTCTCATGAATTCAAATAAAACCAAAATAAACTTACTCCTTAGAAACTTTTTTAAAGGAATTATACAAAAATTCTTCTATGACCTTGCTAGTCTTCTAAATTTTTTTTTTAATTTTAAAGGACTTACACAAATGTTATTCTATGACCTTGCTAGTTTTATGGAAGAGACATGGAGCATTAAGTGAAGTATGTTACAGGAAGGAGCTATATTTTTTAAACCTCCCTCATGAAGTATAAAGTTATTTGGACCCTGTTAACTGTTTGTATGATACAGAATGGTTTGTTAGGTTGCTATCTGTGTGTAGCAGGGATTGGTGATGAAATAGAATGACTAACATTTCTCTCTGTGTTTCAGGAACGAAGAGAGGCGGTCAGCCTCAATAGATTCTCGACAGTCTGGTGGAAGCTACTTTGACACAGAGAGTTCACGATATAGAAGGGATCGGAGTAGGAGTCCACATAAACGGAAAAGAAATAAGGATAGGGACAAAAACTCTGAGTCAAGAAGGAGGAAAGAGAGGTAAGTCTAACCCTATTCACCCAACATTGAATTGATTAATTTTGAAAAGCAGACCAGAACAGGGATACAGGTGGACCCATTGCAACAATGAGATATACAAGTCATGTTGAAAAACGAACTTTACAACTTTGGTGGGGGGGAAGAGGTGAGGACTTGTTGGGGGGGCGGGGGGAGGATGGGAAGGGATGGGAAGGGGAAACACAGGAGGTGGCTACAATGCTTGATAAGAAATGTACTCATTATCTTGCCCATGTAATTGTAACCCCTCTGTACAGTATTTTCACAATTTTTTCACAGTTCAGATACCACCCTCTGGTGATTTAGTTCTCTGTGTGTACATTAAGATGTGGGTTACCCTTTCCTGTCACTTACTTGCTTCTTAGCCAACACACAAGAAAGTTTTGTCTGGCTAGAACAATAATTTTCTTAAAAAGATGCATACATTATTTCTTCTGCTCTTTACCTCATATCCTCCTTTAAAAAAAAATCTTTATGTTCTTGCTCATTCCTCAGTTGAAGTATATTTAGTGTCAGAAAGAAATCCAAACTTCAATTCCAGTCATTTTTGCCCTTATTATTAACTTACTAGCATAATTTTTTGATACTTGAAAAATATGAGTTAATAGGAAATGCTAAATTTAGATCAGTTGAGATCTATTCCTGTGTGCCAGCTGCTTACTTGGCTTCTGCCTGGATCTCATGTTCATCAGCTAAACATCTTTTTCTCAGTACCCTTTCTCCCTATTATTCTAGTTAGTGGGATGATCTTCTTGTGTCTACCTCCTTATCATCTGGTCTGGTCCATTTCTAGCTTCCTGTCAATTCCTGAAGACATCTTATGTTCTTCCTCCTATTGGTTCCTGTCATTGTCTGTCTGGAACATGTGGTAGTTTCCCTACTTGTTCTTCATGTCTCTCCTATGTGAATCCATCCCTTCTGTCTGCCAGAGTAATTTTTTTGTGTATATACCAGTCCTGGGGCTTGAACACTGTCCCTGAGCTGCTTTTGCTCAAAGCTAGTGCTCTACCACTTGAGTCAGAGCTCTACTTCCAACACTTCTGGGGTAGTTTATTGGAGATAAGAGTCTTATGGACTTTTCCTGTCTCAGCTGGCTTCAAACTGCACTCCTTAGATCTCAGCTTCCTGAGTAGGTAGCTAAAATTACAGGTAGGAGTGTCCAGTTCCCACTTGCCAGAGTAAAATTTTAAAAGCTCATTTTTGATGAATTTTCTGGGAATATAGCTCAGAGGTAGAGCCTCAGATTTGATTCTCCTATCATCACAAAAAGAAAAAAAATAGTAATCACTGGCAACATTCACTGTCTTCAGAATGGCTCCCAGTATTTCTAAGATTAGAGATGCTGCCTATTTTGCTGACTCCATGAAGGTAGAATTACTTAGAGACCCACATCTATATCTACATCTACATCTCTGCTTTTGTACACATTTTATTTTTTCTACTTTCTTTTTTTAAGCCTGCTGGGGGAATTCTTATCCTTTAAAACAAGCTCTGTCATCAGGCTCTGGTAGCTTATGCTTGGAATTCTAGCTTCCTAAATTTTGGGAGGCTGAAATCAAGGATTGCCTTGATTAAAACTCTGTTCCTCCAAAATAAATAACAACAACAACTAAACAAACTTTAGAGGGAGAATGGAAGCTAAACCCAGATCTGTCATTTCCTGAAGCTTTTTATATTCATTTGAGCAAAGATTCCTCTTTTTCCTTCTGTAATCATACCACCTTATGCCTATCATTGAATTTCATAGTCATTATTTTCTCTTCTAGACTAAGCTCCTTTGAAGGCAGAGTGCATGTCATACTGTTTTATATGCATGGCACCTGTCAAATAATAGGCTTCCATATTATGATATCCTATCTTTTCAGGGCCACTGTTAATGAAGAATTAGTAAAGCTTTGCCTAATTGTTTGGTATTTGCTCATCATACTACCATCTAGAATCCCTTCTGATTCATATGATATAATTATACATATACAAGTTAGTTCATGCTAATCTTCAGAACTTGTTGCTTTCACTTGAAACTTCTTACTGCTTCTTCTATCTGTTCAGTCCCCATAGAATAAATACATTTGAAGTCCTCAAAAACTAAATGTGAAATAAATTTCCTTTAGACAAGATAAGTATTAGCAGGAAATAATTCTTAATAGTATGAACTAAATTTTTGATATTCACCCTTAGATGGAATGAGTTGAGATAGGAGGCAGAGTAAAAAAAAGTCAATTCTTTAATTCTTCATGTGACTCTAAAATTCTATTTGAAATGACTCTTAGGTTCTATCATGTACATTCAAAGTTAATGTTAACACAGAACTCCAGAACATGCATTTATTTTGCTCATGCCTATTTTAGTTTTGTTCTTAGTTTATAATTGATTTTCCTTATTTCGTCTTAAATTACCTAGCTGTACACTGGTGGCTCACACCTGAAATCCTATCTATTCTGCAGGCTGAGATCTGAGGATTTTGTTCAAAGGCAGCCAGCCTAGGCAGGAGACTCTTCTCTCTAATTAACTAGGAAAGAGTCAGATTGAGCACAAAAGCTCAGGGACAGTGCCTGGCTCTAAATTCAAGCCCCACGACTGCAAAAAATGAAACAAAACCAAGTTACCATTCAGTTCTTAATTTCTTATAGCTCCTGCCTAATAAAAGTACATTACTATTGAATATTATTTCAAAGCTCAGATATTATAATGCCCATTATTTATAATATGTTCTAAAATACTTTTTTTATTCCAGAGATGGAGAAAGACATCATAGCCATAAAAGAAGAAAGCAAAAAACCTAAATGAAATGCTTATGTATGCATTATGTTTATGTCATGATAGTTCAGTAAGCTGATACTTTAATTGTAATTGCTTGTGTAAATTGAATGTGTTTATGATCTATAGAGTGCTTATCATTTTTCAATAAATATGCTTCACGCCATGAGTTTGCAATTATGTATTTTGTGTGTTTCAGTACTGGGGGCTTAAACTCAAGTCTTTAATGCCTTTGCTCAGGTTTCTTCTTCACAGTTGTTGTTCTACCATACTCCCATACTTCTTTTGGGATTTGTCTGCTCAGACTGGTTCTGAACTGTGGTCCTCAGATCTCAACCTTCTGAGTAGGTGTGAGCCACAGTTGTATGCCCAGTCACAGTTATGCCTTATAACAACTTCATATTACTAGTATCCTAATAGATGGTTTTGTTTTTGGTCAATCATGGGGCTTGAACTCACGACCTGGGTGCTATCCCTGAGGTCTTTTGCTCAAGGCTAGTATTCTACCACTTTGAACCCCCCAGCTCTACTTCTAGTGTTCTGGTGGTTATTGGAAATGAGTCTCATGGACTTTGCTTCCCTGGCTGGCTTTGAACCACGATCAGATTTCAGCTCCTAAGTAGCTAGGATTTCAGGTGTGGGCCACCAGCACCCAGCTGGTTTGCATTTTATTAGTGATTTGTTCATCCTTTTTGGTCATTTATGTACCATAAAATTATTTATTTTGTTGGCACTTGTGGAGCTTGAACTCTGGGCCTGGGAGCTCTCTGAGCTCTTTAGCATTCTGCCACTTGAGCCACAGCGCCACTTCCAGTTTTCTGGTGGTTAATTGGAGATAAGAGTCTCACAGACTTTCCTGTACAGGCTGGCTTTGAACCGTGATCCTCAGATCTCAGCCTCCTGAGTAGCTAGGATTATCGGCGTGAGCCACCAGTACCTGGCAAAACTATTTGTAAGTTATATTTAGCTGGGCATGGTGGTACACACCTACAATCCCAGCCACTTGGGAGGCAGAAGCAGAAGGATTGTAAATTTGAGGCCAGCCCAGGTAAAGTTAATGAGGCTCTATCTCAAAAACAGGCTCATGTCTGTACTCCTCCCCACTCAGGAGTTTGAGATCCAAAGGATCTTGGTTTTGGAGCCAGTCCAAGCAGAAAAGTCCATGAGACTAAATTTCCAAAATACCCCAACAAAAAGCTGGGCTGAGGGTATGCTTGGAAGTGGTTTAGCACAGAGTAAATGAGAGGCTCATGAGTTCACATCCCAGTATAAGTAAAAAAAAATAAACAGCAAAATACATACGAAAGGATTGGGGCACAGATCAAGCGTAAGAGAGCTTGTCTAGTGTATATGAGGTCCTGAATTTAACCCGTAGTACTGAGAGCGTGTCAATATTTAAAATGCTATTTATATAACTATAAATAACATAATCTGTCTTAAGGGGAATAGCCTAAGTCTGTATTAATGTGGATTTGAAAAGCATAATGTGAAGTGAAACTAGCAAGTTGTAGAAGGATAAAAATAGCTTAGATCAGACCTTCAGTGTCACTGGTGTATGGTTCCAAGAAGACCACTGCATGCAAATCTAAAAATTTCACTTTATCAAATAAAGCTTCTTTTACCTTGCTTTTGGGTCACTGTTCACATCAAGTGAGCTTCATGATGAATATATGGGAATTTGTGTGTGTGTGTGTGTGTGTGTGTGTGTGTGTGTGAGTGTGTGTGTGTGTGTGTGTGTGTGTGTTTTGTCCCAGACTGAGACTCAAATTCAGTATCTGCTGTTCGTTCATTAACTGACACTCTACCACTTAAGCCATGCCTCCAGCCCCTATTTTTTTTCCTGCCAGTCCTGGGGTTTGAACTCATGGCCTGAGCTCTGTTGCTGGGCTTTTGCTTAAGGGTAGCACTCTACCACTTGAGCCCTACAGTACCACTTATGGCTTTTTCTGAGTAGTTTATTGGTAATAAGAGTTTCACGGGGGGCTGGGAAGGTGGCTCAGTGGTAGAGTGCTTGCCTTGCATGCCTGAGGCCCTGGGTTCGATTCCTCAGCACCACATAAGCAAAAAGAAAAAAGC
>NW_012267248.1:7316059-7316352 GCF_000151885.1 Dipodomys ordii
ATTCTAATTTTTTTTTCCCGTTGTAGTATAGCTCCTTCTTCATTTTTGCTGCATGCAGGATTGTTTCCTTATTATTCAGATCCATCATTTTTACTATAATGTGTCTAGAAGTGTTTCTCCTGGGATCTTGCTTGTTGGGTATTCTGTACGCTTCTGTTATGTAGGTAAGATGTTCCTTTTTGAGGTGGGGAAAGTTTTCACTGATTATCTTGTTGAATAGGTGTTGCATTCCCTTGCTCTGGAATTCCTCACCTTCATCCACTCCAATTATACGAAGGTTGAATTTCTTGGCA
>NW_012267248.1:7316402-7317881 GCF_000151885.1 Dipodomys ordii
AAAAAAAAAAAAAAAAAGTTTCACGGACTTTCCTATCTAGGTTGGCTTCAAATCACATTCCTCAGAGTTTAGTCTCCTCAGTAGGCTTATAAGCATGAGCCACCAGCTCCTGGCTTGCAATTCAATTTTTTTTTGTAACCAGCCATGCCTGTGTTAATTCATTCACATATTGGTAAAGAACTACAATGTGCCAGGCACTGTGCTTGGTTCAGGGCTGCACCATGCTTGTTAGGTACAGGCTTCCTGACCACGTTGCTAGTTTTCTCAGAGTCTGTAGCTGTGAGCTGGCACCTAGGTATCCTTGGCCTTTAAACCTACCTCTAGTGGGATTACCTCATTTTCCCAGGGCCCCATTTCTATTGCAGGGAGTGTTTTTAGGTTTGGGGAGGCAGAGCATGTAGGTTTTTGTTACTGTTCCTTTAGCAAATGAACACTTACGGACCACTCATTGAATGCACTTGGACACTGGTAGGCTCTGGAGAATCAAAATGGAGTAGTAGACTAGCTTATGCTCTACTGGGGCAGGCAGTCAATCCTTCCAATTTGGGGGTTTGGAGAAGCCTTCTGGAAGAGGTGACACCTGACTGATATTCTGAGTCTGACTGAGGTCACAGGAAGAGAAGGGGAAGGCTGTGTGGGTTAGGGATAAGAGAACTGTGAAGCCAAGGCCTTTCCCATCTCCTACCCCCCATCCCCTGCTGGTTTTTATCATTTTGCAATGGAATCTTCCCAGCCCTATGAAAAAAAAAAATGCTGTTCTTCAAAAGTGCAAGTAATCATCCAAAAACATCTGTACTTGTTTCAAATGGAAGTGACCACTGCCAGGAAAACAGCAAAGCTGTTTGGTCAGGGCCCATTCTGTATTTACTGCTCCATCTTTGTTTAATTAGATTGGTCTCTCAATGGCTTCCCTTGAGTTGCAACAAATCACCCGTGGCCGTTAGTCCCCAACATTCGAGAAACGGCATGAAAGGAGGTTCCACAAGAAGCCAACTGGCAAGCTCTCTGCTATTGGTGGGACAATCCTGGAATTGAAGTAGTAATTCTAGGTCCTAATTCACCCTGCACCCTTATGGGTTCTTTTGGTCATTCCAAGAAGGGACAAGAGTAGCCATTGCTCTGAGTCTTGTTTCAAGGGGGGGTGGGGGGACTTGAGTCTTGGGATCTCTGATAATGGTGAGTGATTGACTCCTGAGTCTTGGCATCTTTCCTTCAGACTCTGGGGACATCTTAGCCATTGGGTCCAATGGCTCTCTCCTGGCTGTACACTGGAGACTTTGGGGGAGCCTTACAAACATCCTGCCAGCTTTTCTGGAAAGTTTGTGCCTCAGCATCAGGACTTCCTTTTCTGCTTGTTTGTCCATTTGTTAGTTTCTTTCAGTGCTGGAGATCTTTCAGGGATGGCATCATATTCCAGCTGGTATTTTAGTTATTTAGGTGCATCTGATAGCCATTCTGGCTTTTACTTCTTAAATTGGG
>NW_012267248.1:7317931-7318964 GCF_000151885.1 Dipodomys ordii
TCCAAGACTATCACTCTACTGCTGAGCCGCCTTATCAGCCTGAGCTCCTGCTTACTATCAGGTGCTGGCAGCCTGTGTTGCCCAATTCCCAGCCTAGAGTATATGGGTGGGGTTTTGGTGGGGTTTGGGCTTCTCTTGTCCTGATCCTCCAGGTCTTTTGTTGTCACAGGTGTGCTTCCTGGGGAGTGCTCTTCCCTGTTTTTCTCCCCTCTGTTGAGGCGTATGCTCAGCTTTTGACTTCAGTTGGGAGGAATTGGTTGTGTTGTTCAGGCACCGGATCCCCAGGCCTGGTTCCGGGCCCCCGCCTGGAGCGCGTTCGTTAGGCTTGTGCTGATGTGTATACCATCTAGTTTATGCAGCCTGGAGGACACAGTTAAATATCTTCTATTGTTGGTAGTCTTGACCCAGGGGCGCTGTTCTTGGCTTGGGCATTTAAGCTCCCTTCCGGGGGTGCTCTTGCTCTAGCCTGGCCAGTGGAGTGTGCTCCACGGGCTGGTGGAGCTCTCGAACAGTTCCTGGTTTTAGTGGGTCCTGTGGTCCGGGTGTTGGGGTAGGGAGTCTAGGTCAGGGTCTGGGGATTCCCTCCAGCTCTGGTCTCCCTTGAGGGATACACTGTCCCCTGTGGGGTACTCACCCTGGAGCTAGTTGTTTCTGTGTGGTGTAGGTGGTCAGTTGTTGTTGCAATCCGAGTTCAGTTGGGGTGGTTGCGGGCTGGGTTGGGCGGTGGTGGCTCTGTGTGATTCTTTTCTGTCTCTGCCTCTATCGAAGCTGTCGGGTCCACAGTGTCCACGCTCAGGCGGCTTTTGCGCGGGTGATCTGCAGGCAGTCCCCTGTGTCTCTGGGATGCCGGGTTGTAGAGATCCGGTGGGTCTGACGCTGGTGCCTCAGGCGGCTTCTGCACGGGTGATCTGCAGGCAGCCCCCTGTGCCTCTGGGATCCAGGTGGCCCGCTGGGTCCTTGCCATTGTGATCGGGCGGGTCTGGTGCCTCAGGCGGCTTCTGCGCGGGTGGTCTGCAGACAGCTCCCTTTGTCG
>NW_012267248.1:7319014-7319240 GCF_000151885.1 Dipodomys ordii
CCATCTATTTTATTTGCAAATATAACCCCAATGCATGGGCCACACTAGAAACTCAACAAATGTTTATTATTGAATAAATGAATGAGTAGCCTGTGATTCTGTTATTTCTTATTTCTATGTCCTAAGCTTATAATTAATTCTTTGTAAATAACTTGCTTCTTCTTTGCAGCTTTCAATATCCTTTTTTTTTATTGTAAAGATACTATACAGAGGGTTACAGTTACAT
>NW_012267248.1:7319327-7325657 GCF_000151885.1 Dipodomys ordii
GAGATAGGAGTCTCACGGTCTTTCCTGCCCGGGCTGGCTTTGAACCGCGATCCTCAGATCTCAGCCTCCTGAGTAGCTAGGATTACAGGCGTGAGTCATCAGCGCCTGGCTTTTTTTGTAATTCAATTTTTAAGAAGCCTTTTTGACCATGCTTGGTTAAAACCATGTGTAATAAATTTACAACTAAGGTGAGTATTAAACTCAGGGCCTCACACTTGCTAGGCAGCTACTTTGCTACTGGATCATGCCTCTAGCCCTCTTTTGTGTTGCTTATTGTTGGAGTAGGTTTTTGCTTTATGTTAGTGCTAGCCTGAACTGCAGTCCTTGTGCTTTCTGGTGTATTGGGACATGTGCTGAAGATAGTAATTAGAGGTAAGTTCCCGGAGAATGTTAAGTTGTAAATCAGCCAGGTGTTGATGCACACATCTATACACTATAATCAGTTTTTGGGCAGAGGTGGGAGGATTGCAAGTCTGAGGCCAGCCTAGGCTACTCTGTCTCAAAAAAGAGGGAGAAGGGAGAGAGGAAGAGGGAAAAAATGGAATTAACTGGGAAAAGCTACTTTATTCACTCCTGACCTCCTCTACCAAACCCCACCTCCAATCATCTGGAGCATGAGGAGATAAGGGTATATTTTAGACCACCATCACAAAGCAGTGAATGCTTAAAGTGAATTTCAGTAGGGGAGCCATTTGTAAACCAAGGGAAAATCAGAAAGCTCGAATATTTAGACTGGCATTGGGTGATTTACATATTGGCCAAGTGGCTCTTAAGAGCCCAACATGCTGATTATATTAAGTAACTGAACTCAATGCCAGATTTTTAATAGACCAGTAATCTCCGATTATTTGTCATTTTCAGATCAGCTGACTTAAATTTCAAGCCCTTTCATGAAAATTAGCTGTTAAATGATAAATTGAGATAAAATACTTTTAAATTGGCATTGAAGAGTATTTTAATGTCCTATGTATTGTACAGATGAGATTTATCAGATTTAAGGGACTTTGAGCTAAATTCATCTTCACTAAGGTGAATTTACCTTTATTTACTACATGACTTTACTATTAAAAAAAAACAAACAAGATCATCTAAGAAAAGGTTTTCTACCTTAGCATGCAGCGTAACTTCCTCAACTTTAATACCTAAACTTGCCTTTAGTCCTTGAGTTTAGTAACAGAAGGCAAGAAGCAGTTCTATTCACCATGCTAAATGGAGAAAAACCCTAGGAAATCCTGACTCCTGACTCTCACATCTCCATACTAATGTAGGGATCTGGGATGAGGTTGGTTAACTCTATGAAGCTTAGTTTCCCACAGTCAAGGAACTTTAGTAACCCACTTTATGCCTGGGCTCCATGCCATGATTATCAGTCTAGAATAAGAAGGGTAATTAAGGGATCTTTTAAAAGCATACTACTGTTTGCAGACATGACTACAAAACACTACTGAGTAAGAATTTCTCACATTTGGGAAGCAATAGCTTTGGTCAATGGTGTAGTGGAGGTCCTCCCCTCTTGGTAACCTGGAGCAAATTCCCAATTTACGTGCTTCTCATTTTTCCATAGATTGAGAATAACTGTATGAAAAGGTTTCAATTGAATATTGAATATGATTTACACAGTGTCTGACATGGTAAGTGCTAAAAATCTCTGCCATTATTACCATTTATAACAGGTGTGAACTTTTTTCTACTCTGAATCTCTTTTTTTCTACTCTGGATTCTATTGGTTTTGTTTAGAGACCCACCTGGATGCCTCTTACTGTGCTTACAGTAGTATTCCCACACTAGTATTGGCATGTACTCCATACATCACTTAAGAGTCTAAAAATGGATATATGATAGATATTTTTTTTTTGCCAGTCCTGAGGCCTGGGCATGGTCCCTGAGCTGCTTTTGTCCAAGGCTAGCACTCTACCACTTGAGCCACAGTACCACTTCTGGCTTTTTCTGTTTATGTGGTACTGAGGAATCAAACCCAGGGCTTCATGCATGCTAGGCAAGCACTCTACCACTAAGCCACATTCCCAGCCCAATAAGAGTGTTTTGCATTGCCTGCTTCTAGGCCATATGTACAGCTGGAGTGGTACATAAGTGGCATCTAAGGCTTGAGGATACATGGTGGCTTTCCTTTAGTGAGTGTTCCTATTATAAGGTGTGCACTTTGGGGTGCTTCTAGAGCAGGTTACCTGGGAACAGTCTGAGGCTGAGTTTGGATGTAGGAAGTTCACCAGGGAGTGCTCCCAGGACCAGGCGCTGTGGGATGGGGCAGGACTGGCCAGGGGAAAGAATTGCACTACATATATGGTCATGGCAAAGGCCTTAGCCTTAACAGGAGTTAAGGCTTCTGCCACTGGGATGGTCCTGCAGAGTTGTCCCCAGCAGGCTTTATGTTCCCACCTCCACACTCAATACTCCATTCTTCCTCCAACATCCCAAAGGGGCTGCCACCTTGGGTGGTATCTTCCTTTGAGCACAATTAAGTTGGAGGGCCATCTCAGATGGGAGTTGTCTACAGTTAGACTCTTGGCAGCTGTGTGTGTGTGTGTGTGTGTTGGGGAGCATCCATTCTCTCTCTCTCTCTGTCTCCATCTCCATCTCTCATCTCTGTCTCTGTTTCTCTCTGCCTCTCTCTGTGTCTGTCTCTTTCTACCTTTATTTTTCCCTTCATCCCCTTATGTCTCCATGTTCCCATCACCAACAGATTTTTAGATCTTTTTTTTTTCAGTACTGTTGATGGAACCCAGGACCTTATATATAATCTTATTACCAAGCTCTATCACTGGTTCCCTCCCCCCCCAAATATTGATTGATGCCAAAATCCTGTAATCTTCCATTCTCAGTCTCCTGAGTATCTGGGACTACCCCAGTAGGTGCATGCCACCTTGCCTGGCCTTCCTTGCTCTCTTGAAGTAATATACACTATGAGTCATTAAAATGATTATTGGAAGCAAGAAGGAAAATCTTTCAGAAAATTTCTGAAACTTACAGGGCTTAGTATAACAGTAGGAAGGAACAATGAACTCAGAAGGCTGAGATCTGAGGACCAGAGTTTGAAGTCAGCTTGAGTGGACAAATCAAAGAGACTAATCGCTGAAGTGGAGGTTTGGCTCAAGTGGTTGAACAGTAAAGCTGAGTGAGGTTGAGTCCCTGGGTTCAAGCCTCAGTACCAGCACAAAAATAAGTAAAATAATTTTAAAATGAATACAAAAGCAATGTATAAGAAAAACAATCACAATGGCTGCTCTGAGAGCCGTAAAAGGCAGCTGTCTTACTTGAACATAATGTTCTTTTACTTGTTTATCTAGGAATTTCACTTTCTCAGCGACTTTGCAAGCCAACAACTTCAAAAAAACAGGTGTGTTATTGCTGGATTGAGAACAGAGGGAGACCAAAGCCACCCAGGAGAAAAGAAACTAGTTGTCCCTTCCTTTTTGTTTCTTTACTCAGCTAACAAGAAAGATAGATGCCGTTTTCATGTGCTTCTTTTGCTCAAGCTGGGGACTTACTAGATGACAGACATAGATCCAGTTTTTTGTGGGGTGAGTGAGGTAGGTGGACTACTCTCCTAGCTTGCTTTCCTGAGCTGTAGCAGTTGGAAGATAAAAAGTATCTTTTCTGGTTCCATTGCACCAAGAGGTTAGGAAGAGATGCTGAGGCACCCAGGAGAAGGAAGTGGGGCTGCCCACCTCTGCTGCTGTTCACTAGTGAGCTTTAGTCTGGTTTTTGGTGGCAGCCTGAACAGATGCCAGCAGGATGAGGGATATGTACTCTTGGTGCGGTTCTGGAGCTTCCACTTCTCAGGGAGATTTCCTGGTGTTCTTTGAGCCACAGTGACAGCGGCCTTGTCATTTAAGTTGTGTGGCCCTGAATCTATATCACTCAGCCACTTCTTGATTCCCATATACCTGGTTGTGACAGATGTGGCCACTTGCTTGGCAGGCCACCACTGGTGGTGTTGCTCTGGGAGTTATTTTGGAAAGCTCAGCCTAGAAGCCAGGCCTTATCCTTTCAACAATAACATGTATCTTCTGATTGACCTGTTGCACTCCAGGTACTGCAGCTTCCCTTGATTGAGTGCTTCCGCCTCATAAGAGGGAGAGTTGGGTGACAAGGTTGAAAGGGGAGACATCAACCAAGATGCATTGTATTCATAAACTGCTGTGTTAAATGGCAGCTCCTTTGCACAACTACTTAAAGGTAATAAAATAAAAAAAAATTAGAGGGTGATTTCTTCTATTGGCAACTTAAAAGTAGCTAGTGAAGAACTGCAAATGACCTTTGCAGACAACCTATGGAGTAGACTTGATTTTTACAGCAGCAGAAATCAAGCTCTGAATACTCTGGTTTCTCTTCAGATCGTATACATCTTTCACCTTTTACTAAAGATTTTCATGGAGAGAAACAACTCTGAGTCATATCTCAATTTTTTGAGGCTTTGTTTCACCAAGACCATAGAAAAAAAAATTTTAAAAAGGGCTGGGAAGGTGGCTCAGTGGTAAAGTGCTTGCCTTGCATGCATGAGGTCCTGGGTTTGATTCCTCAGCACCACATAAGCAGAAAAGGCTGGCAGTGGCACTATGGCTCAAATGGTAGGACACTGGAGAGTTTTATCTCATCCATTCCATGCCATGTCCACCTTTCTTCCCCATTCCATTCATTTACTTATAGTAGCCATGTATAAATAGCTTCCATCTTCTGTGGTTCCAAGGTAGTCTCCAAAAGTTCGTGTTAGAAATTTAATCTCAAAATTAATATTTTAGTGCGATTTGGAGACGGAGCCTTTAGGGAGGTAATTAGTATTAAATGAAGTAGGAAGGACTGATCCCTCATGATGGTCTTAGTGACTTTTTCGAAAGAATAAGAAAGATGTGGGCTTGCGTGCTTGCTCTGGCTTGCCACAGGTTGCTCTCTGCCATGTTATGATGCAGCTGGAATGCCTTTACCAGATTCCATTACCATGCTTTAAAAGTCCCAACCTCCAGAACTATGTGCCAGATGAACAACTTCTCATTGCTGAGGACCACACCCAGAATCTCACACATGCTAGACAAGTGCTCTACCACTGCGCCATATCACCAGCCAACTTCTGTTCCTTACATTTATCCAGTCTCAGGTATTTTATTATAGTACCAGGAAATTAATTAAATTAATAATTTATTAAAGAAGAAGAAAGATAAGATTTTTTTTGAGAAAACTATTTGTTTAGAGATGAGGTAGCTGTGCAAAACTTGTCCATTAAAAATTATTTTACTTATTCTTTATAGAGGAAGTCATGTATAACAAGCAGAGTATTTTTATTGGTGAAAGTCCTCAATGACTAAATACAGTATTTTTGTCTTTTAAAAGCACATTATGGGTCTGGGAAGGTGGCTTAGTGGTAGAGTGCTTGCCTAGCATGCATGAGGTCCTGGGTTCGATTCCTCAGCAGCACATAAGCAGAAAAAGCCAGAAGTGGTGCTGTGTCTCAAGTGGTAGAGTGCTAGCCTTCAGCTGAAGAGCTGAGGGACAGTGCCCAGAGGTCAGGCCCCATAACACACACACACACACACACACACACACACTATGGATGGGTCCTAGTTGCTCACACCTGTAATCCTAGTTACTCAGGAGGCTGAGACCTGAGGATTGTGGTTCAAAGCCAACTTGGGCAAGAAAGTCCATGATACTCTTATCTACAAAAATCTAGAAATAGGGTGGTGGTTCAAAAGCCCAAGTAAAATGCCCAGGCCCTGAGTTCAAGCCCCACATATCAGAGAGGCCATGTGCCATATGTCTCTGTGCTCTTGGTATAACCGCTCAAAATGATTTGCTCTTGTTCCATCCATTTCCTTGCGAATGACATTATTTTGTCCTTTCTAATGGCTGCATAATATTCCACTAGTATAATATTGGCTTTTGATCTGTTGAATTTTATTGTTTTAAGGAATGTTCCTTATATTTCTATTATTTTCTCCAGAGCTTTTAATGCAAATGGGTGTTGTATTTTATCAAAAGTCTTTTTCACATTAGTGGAGATAATCCTGTGGTTCTTGACCATGGATCTGTTGGTGTGATGCATTACATTAATTTATTTACATATGTTAAACCATCCCTGTATCTCAGGGATGAAGCCTACTTAATCATAATCTATGATTTTTTTTACATGATCTATAATCATAATCATAATCTATGATTTTGTTGGCTAAAATTTTATTGAGGAGCTTTGCATCTGTGTTCATCAAAGAGATTGGTCTGTAGTCTCTTTTTTGTTAGATCTTTGCCTGGCTTGGGAATGAGTGTGATATTGGCTTCATAGAATGAGTTTGAGATTTCTCCCTCTCCTCCTATTTC
>NW_012267248.1:7326012-7328311 GCF_000151885.1 Dipodomys ordii
AAAATTCATTCATTTCTGCTAGCTTTTCCTTCCTTAGTGAGTAGAGATTCTGGAAATAATTATGATTGTTTGGATGTCTTGGATGTTTGTTGTAATTTTTCCTGTGCCATCCCTGATCTTATTGATTTGGGTTTCCTCTCTTCTTTTTCAGTTAATCTTGCCAGAGGTCTGTCAATTTTATTCTTTAAAAAAAAACCCAGGTTTTTGCTTTATTAATTTTATTTATAGTTTTCTTAGTCTATCTTGTTAATTTCATCTTTTTGTGTGTGTGTGTGTGGGGTCTGGTTGTGGGGCCTGAACTCTGGGCCTAGGCTCTGTCCCTCAGTTGTTCAGCTCAAGGCTAGTGCTCTACCACTTGAGCCACAGCATCACTTCTGGCTTTTGTCTTTTTGCTTATGTGGTGCTGAGGTATCGAACCTAGGGCCTCAGGCATGCAAGGCAAGCGCTCTACCACTGAGCCACCTTCCCAGCCCCTAATTTCAACTCTTATTTTGGTTATCTCGCTCTGTCTAGTAACTTTTGGTTTAATTTTTTTCTTGTGTTTCTAGCAGTTTTAGTTGCATCATGAGATTATTTACTTGGTCTGTCTTTTCTTTTTTCTTTTTGTCTTTATTTTCTTAATGTGTGCACTGAGAGCAATAAATTTGTCCCACAGGACTGCTTTTGACGTATCCCACAGATTTCTTTGTGATGTTTATTGATTTCATTGAATTGTAGGAATGTTTTAATTTGTTCTTTAATTTCTTCTGTGACCCAGGTGTTGCTCAGAAGTGTGCTGTTCAATCTGCATGTATTTGAGCAATTTCTACAGTATGATCTGTTATGGAGAACTAGCTTGATTCCACTATGTTCAGACAGAATACAAAAGATGATGTCGACCCTCATGTATTTGCTTAAATTATTTGTATGAACTATGATATGTTCTATTTTGGAGAAAGCTCCATGGCTACTGAGAAGAATGTGTACTGGGTGGTAGTTGCATAGAAAACTCTGTAAATGTCAATTAAGTCCATTTGACATAGGTATCTAATTTGGAGGCTTCTTTGCCAATCCTCTGGTTGGTAGACCTGTCCTTTGGTGAGAATGGAGTGTTAAAGTCTCCTCATATTATTGTATTTGGATCTATTTTTTCCTGTAAATCTGGAGTATTTTCTTAACTGTATTTGGGTGCTCCAGTGTTTGGGGAGCATAAATTGATAATGGTGGTGTCCTCCTCTTGGATTTTTTTCCCTGTATTAATATATAGTGTCTGTCTTTGTCTTTTTGTATTGATTTTCACTAAAAGTGAATTTTGTCAGATATACTGATGGCAACTTCTGCCTTCTTGCTGGGAGCATATGCATGGTAGATCTTCCTCCATCCCTTCACTTGGAGTTTGTTTTTATCTTAGGCTGTGAGATGGGTCTCTTAAAGACAACAAATGTATGAATCTTGTTTTCTGATTCAATCTGCAGTTCTTTTTCTTTTTTTTAGGGTTTAAATGATTTTACATTGTTAGGTGAAAGATTGCCACAATTCTGTGCTCATGGCAATTTTCAAAGGAAAACTTGAAACTGAAAATCTTTAAGGGGCCCTCACATAAACAGAAGTCTGCAGTTCTTTTTCTTGATTGGTGAATTGAGTCCATTAATATTTATGGTTATTGTAGAGGGATGCCTTGTGTTTCCTGTCATTTTCCTGCTTTCCTAAGTTTTTCTTCTTTCCTTTCCTCCTTTGCCTTCTTAGTTGTTCTTCTAGTGATATCTGTTTGATGTGGATCCCTGATCATGATTGTCATCTTCAGATTTAATGCCCTCTTATATTCTTTGTAGTGCTGATTTATTATTTATGAATTTATTTAGTTTTTCTTTACTATTGAAAATTTTGGATTTTCTGTTGAATGTGAAGGCTAGCTTCCCTGGACACACCAGTCTGGGTTGGCAGTTATTGGTTCTTAGGCCTCAGCTGGTACTTTCCCAGGCTTTCCTTGCATTCAGTGTCTGTGTGAAGAGTTCTGCAATGATTCTGATATTTCCATTGTAGTATAGCTCCTTCTTTGCTTTTGCCACATGCAAGATTATTTATTGTTTAGAACTAGTGTTTTTACTATGATGTATCTAGAAGTGTTCCTCCTGAGATCCTGTTTGCTAGGTATTCTGTATGCTTCTGTTAAGTAGGTGAGATTCTCTCTTTTAAAATTGGGGGAATGTTCAGCAATAATTTTATTGAATAAGTGTTGCATCCCTCTATTCTAGTATTCCTTTTCTGTTTACCCCAAGTATATGAATGTTAAATTTCTTGGCAATGTCTGTTTGCTGTT
>NW_012267248.1:7328361-7338964 GCF_000151885.1 Dipodomys ordii
TTGAATAAGTGTTGCATCCCTCTATTCTAGTATTCCTTTTCTGTTTACCCCAAGTATATGAATGTTAAATTTCTTGGCAATGTCTGTTTGCTGTTGGACTTCCCTTTGACGTATTTTGATTGTTTTTTCCAAATCCGTGACTTTTTTTTTTCAGTTTAAGTTGTTAGAGAAGCTGCTCAGAACCCACAGGTTGGGCTCCTTCTGCTGTTGCCTGCCTGGAGTTCCTGACTTCAGCCAGGGACCAACAGTGGAGATCCACTTGAACTCCTGCCGGGGAGACCTAGGTGGGCCTCACTGGAGGCTGTTTGCAGTTCCCAATTTCAGCCAGGTACCCTCGGTTTAAGTTGTTAAGGCACCCACCTGGAACACACAGATGGCGTTCCTTCTCCAGCTGTCCACCTGCAGTTCCTGATTTCAGCCAGGTACCCATGGTTTAAGTTGTTAGAGCACCCACCCAGACCACACAGGTGGGGCCCCTTCCACCTCCAGCTGCTGGAGCCTGCCCAACACTCCTGACTTTAGCCAGGGTCCCTCAGCTCAGTAGCAGTAAAACTCCCATCTGGGGGGACCTAGGTTGGGATGGTTTTGCTGGAACCTGCTCAAGTTCCAGACTTCAGCCAGGAAGCCTTGATGTAGGCTGTTAGAGCACCCACCCAGAATACACAGGTGGGGCTGGTGGAGCTTGCTCACCCAGTTCCTGACTTCAATGGAGGACCAACCATGACCTGGCAGGCTGGATCCGGTTATGGGACCTGAACTCTGGGCCTGGGCGCTGTCCCTCAGCTCTTCAGCTCAAGGCTAGTGCTCTACCACTTGAGCCACAGCGCCACTTCCAACTATTTTTTCTGCATATGTGGTGCTGAGGAATCGAACCCAGGGCCTCATGCATGCAAGGCAAGTGCTCTACCACTGAGCCACCTTCCCAGCCCATGCCAGATCATCCTGAAACTGGGCAATACTCTTATGGTTCAAGTCCCCTGGCCTCCAATCATGTGGTAGCTCTCTAGAGGGTCAGGATAGTTCCCTAGTCTCAAATGGCCCAGCCTGGACGTGTGCCTCAGGAGGTTCTGCAGAGTGGCCATGGAGATGGGGTTTTCATAGATACTGAAGAAACTGAGCTGGGAGCACTGGCTCAGATCAGCCAAGATGATAGAGAGCCTGTCATCAGTGATATAACAGTGCTCCAGAGCTAGGGTTTCCAGGGAGCCAGCTACTTGCTCCAGCAGGGCTCACAGGGGCTCTGGACTGAAGATGTCCTGGATCAAATTCCTCAAACAGGTGCTTGAGCTACCTGGTGCAGGGACACTGTGACAGAATTCAAAGGTTGGCTTCTGCATCTTAATTTCATTCAGAGACAAGGTCTTCAAAGGTATTAGGCTCCTGATAGTGGGCAGGTTTCCATCAAAGAAGAAGACATCCTGTACACGAAGCTCCTGTACATGCTGCAGCTGCCCCAGCTCAACCCAAAATTGGTGTCCATACAAGTAATTGTAATGGATATTGTAATGAACATACCAAAACTTGGTGCATTTGAAGATGGGAAGGTTCTAAATGTGCCGCATGTAAAAACCCAATTTGACCAACATTCCAGGAGTGCAGATTAGAGTCCAGCCTCACCACAAGTAGTCTCGTTGATTTTGTATCAGGAGCTCTGGAGAATCTGAAGCTTCCTTGAGCACAGCTGGACTCATTCTTTCCTCTCCCTGGCCCACTGGAGCAAGTAGGCTTGCAGATCATCCTGGGCATCAATTCTGATCGTCAATTCTGATTGTCAGGTCAATAGCAATCAACAAAGGCTGCTCGTCAGTCATCCCTGAACAGGGACTTGATGTGGATCTGTCAGTGAGAACATCTGGAGAAGAAATTCGGGCAATGGAGGAGTACCCCTGTGTCCATATTTCTGGGTGCTCATTCCACAAATCGAGCACTTGTAACTTCCACTGACTGAGGTGTTCCTTATAGGCAAGTAGCAGATTGAGCCCATCCAGGACAGCCTTGAAGGTTTCCAAGTCTGGTGACTTGGCCAGGTCCTCCAGGACCTCCCCTTCCTTCCTTCCTTCCTTCCTTCCTTCCTTCCTTCCTTCCTTCCTTCCTTCCTTCCTTCCTGGGAGAACCCAAAAATCCAAGTTCTGAGACTCCAAAATAATTGGGAGTTTTAAGGCTTCCTCCCAATGAACTCTCAGAACACAGAGTTTACTGGAAATGTCAATCAGTCGTGGCTTAAGGGCAATTCAGATTTCTGTCCTGGGTGTGGGCTGTCTCCCCTAAACTGTGCAGGAGCATGGGGGTAGAGTCAGGTTTATGCAGATTTTCAGTTTATCCCTTAGCTCTACTTCCCAAGCTGAGGAAGTCATCTACCACTTGTACACCAAATATTGTCACATGTTGAAGTTTATGCCTTACTTTCTGCACATAGTTCCCTATACAAAAATGTATCCTTGGAATCCGAAGCTTTCAGGAGGGACAGGTCCCCTTGTAACTCAAGGACGGAAGGAAGAAGTCAGTCTCTCCACCCTCCCCTAGCTAGAGCTCTCCACTGTTTTATTCTAAGGAAGGAGATCCTGTTATTCTCTTTTCAGCACTGTATATATAGCAGTGACAGTGTGGCGGATTTGGATGTTTACACTAGAGAGTTGAGCAAGAGCTCACAGCACCCAGCAAGGCAGGTATTATTTAAAATCCCTATGTGTGATGCCCTGGTTGGATACTTGACATCAGGGTGGATGCTGGGTGGCAGGAGCAGGTCCATGAGGGAAGACAACCTACTGCCAAGAATGCAGAAAGAAGATTGTTCTCAGGATACTGTGCCGATTCCAATGCTGTCATTCACTCATTTACGTGTAGTCATTTATGTCCAATAAACATTGAGGGTGTCTAATCTTCATAGCATAACAGATTTCTAGCTTTCCAAAGTGGTAGGACAGGCTCAGGAATGAGTTACCATGAAAGACGCAGTTAGGAGACAGCAGGCCAGGCTCACTCCCGTGGTGATCTAAGGGAAAGGGACACCGTCCCCCACAATCACCAGCATCCCCTCTACAAATCTCATTCTCTGCTCCCCTTGGCCTTAAAGTTCCCCTTGAATGGAACAGCAATGGCTAATAAGCAATTACCTCCAGAAACATTGGTGAAACACTGCAGTCAGTGGCTTCGCCCAGAGCACTGACTTTCTGGAAAGATTCTGGAGGGCTCCAGCTGATGGTGAAGAGCTAAGATGTGGAGTTGGAAGATGGTGTGGGGAGAAAGTGGGGGCTAAGCCCTGGATCCCTGGGAATAGCATGAGTGGACAAGCTATTTTTTATTTTTTTATATTAATATATATTATTGTAAAGATGCTGTACAGAGGGTGTTACAGTTACATGAGTAAGGTAATGAGTACATTTCCTATCAAGCATTGTTAGCACCTGCTTTGTTTTTCCCTGACTATCCCTTATTTCCCCAACTACTCCCTCCTCCCTCCCCCCCAACCCTGCCCTGATGTCCTCCCACCCCACACCTGAAGTTGTAAAGTTCATTTTCAACATAGTGTCTGTGCATCTCATTGTCACAATGTGTCAACCTGTATCCCAATTTAAGCATTTTGTTTTTTCCCTTCCCCTCCCCAAATTAGAAAAAAAAATGCAGGGCATCAGAATCAAATAGAGTGTAAACAGGGGTTATACCATTGGGAAAGAACATACAAAAGAAACCAAAAATCACACAGTATATTATAAGTACATTAAAAACCATAGCAAGAAGAAAAAATCACTTGTGTCCCTACTTTGGGTTTCATTTTGCTTAACATCATCTTCTATGGTCATTTGTATAGCTTTTGACATTTTCTGCTTGTCCTAGACATCTACTAGTTATTGCAAATAAAGGAAACCATGGGACCTATGTTTCTTTGGGCCTGGCTTAGTTCACTTAATATAATTTTTCCCAAGTCTTTCCATTTCCTAACAAATGGGGCAATGTTCTTCTTTCTGATGGAGGCATAGAATTCCATTGTGTGTGTGTGTGTGTGTGTGTGTGTGTGTGTGTGTGTGTGTGTATACATACCACATTTTCTTGATCCATTCATCTACTGAGGAGCATCTGGGTTGGTTCCATATCTTAGGTATGGTAAATAATGCTGCAATAAGCATAGTTGTGCTGTTAGCTTTAGTGTGGTCTTTTTTGTGCTCATTTGGGTAAATTCAGCCTGCCAGTTCTATAGCCTCATACCCGATGGTTCTGGGTGGTCACAGAGGAGGGCGTCCTGGCCTTTCTGCTCTTCCTGTGTAGTCAGGAGCCTTTCCTGGAATCTCTTCTCAGCATCAAAAATGAAAGCTGGGAAAGAAATGCATTCTCCAGGGGACATAAACTCCAACGTTTAGTATGGGTAGATGAGCCAGGGAGACTGGTCCTGTGCTTTTTAGTTCAATGGTAGCTGTGGAACCTCAGAAGTTTTGGGGCATTTTTGGGATATATCTGCCCTGTGCACACACCATCAGGAATCTGGAGTCAATTCAGCCTGGAAAGATCTACAACACCATCTTGTTTTTCCTAATGGTTGTAAGCAAACCTCTAAGTTGTGGGGTAATCCCTTGCTCTCTAGAATGTACTGTATCACTCAATTGAAAATAAAAAGAATGGAAACACAGGGGTAGAGAGAGATCATTTTGTGGCACCAGAGACTGAGAGTATTGCATATGGCTAGAATGCTAGCTACTCAGCAAGTCTGAGATCTGGGGATCCCAGTTCAAAGCCAGCCTGGGCAGGAAAGTCCTTGGGAGACTCATCTCAAGTGAATTTCCAAAAAAGCTAGAAGTAGCTCAAGTAGTAATATTTGGCCTTGAGCACAAAAGCTCAAGGCCGCACCTAGTGCCAGACCTGGCGCAAGTGCACACACAAACCCATGACCAAGGTCAAACAGACATTGGTCACTTTCTGTGGAAAAGGTATACTGGAAAAATGCCAGATCAAATACCTAATGATATCCCATTCAAGCCAGGAGAACTCTTTACTTTTCCAACATATTTGAGAATGGGAATGCTCAGTAGTTAAAGCTGTAGTCATGGAGATTTGATGCAATGTGCCTTTGAAATGCAAATCACTATTCCTTTGCACTTGTAGAAGAAATATTCACTTTGTGCCCAACCAGGCACACACACACAAACTCATCCAAAACAAAAAGGGAGAAAAGAATACTCACACCTGGTTCCAATGTCTCATATCTGGAATTCTATTCAGGAGCCTGAGATCTGATCTCAGAAGCCAGCCAGGCATGAAAGTATGTGAGTATTATCTCCAACAACCTCCTCAGGCCACATTCTAGTACTCCTAGAATCCTAGAGCCTCAAGAAGTCTGATATCAGAGGGTCTCAGTTTAAACCAAACTGGACCAAAAATAGAGTTCCTAGGATCCCATAATTAGTGTTGTGGCTCAAGTGATACAACACGAGTGTTGATAAAAGTCAGTTCTGATACAGCCCCAAGGTGCTGAGTTCAAGTCCTGTTTCAGTACAAAATTTAAAAGGAAGGAGGAAAAGAAGGTAGAAAGGTAGGCAGGAATGAAAGGAGGGAGGGTTGGTGAGAGGGAAGAAGGAAGGAAGGAAGGAGAGAGCCCCCCCCCACCATCCTGCCCATCCCACAAGTCATCGCAACATAGCCCAGTGGCAACTGGCAATCTACAGTGCACAGATATAGTGATCTGCCACACCACCACTGGACAGCCCTTAACCAGTTACAGGATAAATGTTTACCCCACGGGGGCCATGCCACCCCATCCCACTATGGGAGACCAGAGCTAGCAGTAACCCCCCAGAGCTTGAACCAAACACCTCCCCCTCCATAGGGGTGACTAGACCCACTGAATGTGGGAAGTGTGAAAGCATCCAAGCAACCCTTGGAATACACCCCACCTGCCAGGTCGAAGCCCGTCCTTCATTGAAGCTGGGAGCTGAGCATGGCACCATCAGCGGCCCCACCTGTGTGTTCTGGGTGGCTGCTCTAACAATTTACATCGAGGCTCCCTGGCTGAAGTCTGGAACCTTGAGCAGGTTCCAGTGAATTGTGTCTTCCCAGGTGGGCGTTGTGTAAGTGGAAATGTGCTGTGGGTCCCTGGCTGAAGTCGGGAGCATTGGGCAGGCTCCAGCAGCTGGAGGTGGAAGGAGTCCTACCAGTGTGGTCCGGGTGGGTGCCCTAACAACTTAAACTGATGGTACCTGCTCACGTTGGGAACCACAAACAGCCACCAGTGAGGCCCACCTAGGTCCCCTAGGTTGGGAGTTCAAGTGGAGCTGCACTGTCGGTCCCTGGCTGAAGTCGGGAACGGCTGGTAGGCAGGCGGCAGCAGAAGGAGTCCAACCTGGGGGTTCTGGGCAGGTGCTCTAACTATTTAAATGAAAGGTACCAGGTGAAGTCAGGAACCACGAGCAGGCTCCAACAGCGGGTGGTGGAATGAGCCCTGCCTGGGTCCCCCTGGGTGAGAGACTAAGTGGAGCTGCGCTGCCAGTTCCTATCTGAAGTCAGGAACTAGGCTCAAGGGCTCCAATAGCCAGTGGAAGAAGGGGCCCCATCTGTGTGTTGCAGGTGGGTGCTGAGCCAGGAACCAACCCCAAACCAAGCAAAGGCAGCCACTTACTGATCAAGAGTTCAGGATTTGACTCGGATAATCCCTGAATCCTCATGCGAAAATCACAGTGAAAAATTATAAGATTCATGAACAGGCAAGACAGCAAACCATCCCCAAAGGCCAGCAGCCACCCAAGGAAGAACTCCAGTGAAAACAAAAAGAAATGGAAGACGAACGTTACATCCAAGAGTTGATAGAGGCAATGACTCAAGAATTAAAGTGAGAAATGGATCAGAAATGTAGAGAACAAAGAAATGAATTATCAAATGAGATCCAGGATTTCAAACAAGAGATGCACTCAAAAATAGATGCATTACACACCTCACTAAAATATGAAATTAATACTTTGAGAACCAACATAGAAATTATAAATGGTTCAATTTCCTCCATGAAAACCACAATGGAAGCCATAGTTAATAGAGTGAATGAAATGGAAAATAGAATATCAGGTACTGAGGACAAAATGCAGCAATTGGAAAAAAGTCACAGATTTGGAAAAACAATCAAAATATGTTAAAGGGATTTCCAAGCAGACAATGCCAAGAAATTTAACTTTCATATAATTGGGGTCAATGGAGGTAAAGAATACTAGAATAGAGGGATGCAATACTTATTCAATAAAATTATTGCTGAACATTTCCCCAATTTTTAAAGAGAGAATCTCACCTACATAACAGAAGCATATAGAATACCTAGCAAACAGGATCTCAGGAGGAACACTTGTAGACACATCATAGTAAAAACGCCAGTTCTAAATAATAAAGGATCCTGCATGCGGCAAAAGCAAAGGAGCTATACTACAATGGGCAAAATCAGAATCACTGCAGATCTCTCCATAAAGACTGAATGCAAGGAAAGTCTGGGAAAGTACCATCCAAGGCCTAAGAACAATAACTGCCATCCCAGACTGGTGTATCCAGCAAAGCTAGCATTCACATTCGACAGAGGAACCAAAAAAAATTTTTTTTTTCAGGTAAGGGGTAAGTTTATTCAGTAGACTTGCTGGGACCAGGCAAGGTTGGCACTCCACACGGTGGGGAAAGACCTGGGAAAGAGAGCTGGGAGAGCTGGGAAAGAGAGAGAGCTGGGAAAGAGAGAAAAGAGCTAGAAAAGAGAGAAAAGAGCTGGAAAAGAGAGCATTTGGGAAAGAGGTGGGAAAGAGAGAGCTAGGAAAGAGAAGAGAGCTGGGAAAGAGAAGAGAAGGAAAGAGCTGAGAAAGAGCTAGAAAAGAGCAGAGAGAGAGCAGAGAGAGTCTGGGCCTGGACTAGGCCTTGTCTAAGGTATGGGCGGAGAAAGGTGTGGCCACATCAAATTCAGATGTGACCTCGGCGGATGCAGATGTGACCTTCCAGGTGTCCCAGTTGCCTAGGTAACGCAGGTACTGGGTGGAGACTTTGCTGCGAGGAGGGTGGAGTCTGCTAGCCATCCAGAAGTGGACCTTACATTCCAGCCTTTTAATAATCATGAAATAGGGCACGGATTCTCTCTGGCTACTTCCTGCTGACAAGGGGCAGCGACAATAGGGGTAAAAGGCTGGAATTTGGTCCCTCTCAGAGAAGGCAGTGAACAGCAGCTGTCCCTTGGTGGATTGAGTCCTTGGGTGAAGTCTGGAGAAGTCTCATGAGCATTGAGGGGCTGGAAAAAAAATACTAGAGAGCAAATAAATGGCAAGAGGAAGGACTTAAGGCTGAAAATGTTGGTAGAAATGTCCTTAGCTACTTCTGATATCTGGTGAGTAGGTAGAGAAGTCAGGTGACAAAGGCAAGAATATAAATTCCTGTTCAGTTAATAGGTAGACAGTTATAGACATTGGATGGGCAGGCTTCTTACTCCTACTGACCTCCCGGCTCTGGTTAATTTTGAAAGGGCAGGCACAAAGTAGCTGATGTGACATCATCTCCTCTTACTCCTCTCCATGTTCCCTTGTTCCCCAGACTGGCTGAATCTAGGTGCTCTTTGCTGGGATGGCTTGCCCCAGTTGGTATTCAAGGAGGTTTGAACTCAAGGCCTGGGCACTGTCCCTGAACACTTCTGCTCAAGGCTAGTGCCCTACCACATTGAGTTACAGTACCACTTCCAGTGTTTGGCTGGTTAGAGATAAGAGTCTTGAGCCATGCTTCCAGCCTGGCTCTTTGCAGGTTAGTTGGGAGATGGAGTCTTAGGGATTTTTCGGCCTGAGCTGGCTTTGAACTGCAATCTTTGCCACAAAAGCCCTTTATTATTTCCAATTAAAGCAACAAGGAGATCAAGTAGAATAAGTAGAGCTTACCTGGTCCTTATCAAGAATTGCCAACAAATATTCTGAAGTGACAAAACTCATTAGATGTGATGAGAATTTTAGCACAGATATGCCCAGTATTTTAGAACCATGTAGTCAGTAGAATACACAACACAAAACAAAAAAAGGCAAAACTCAAAATCTAAAATTTTGACAACAATATTTAGACATCTTTGCTAACAAAGCACATCACATGGTTGGGCCTCAGTTGCCAGGGCCAGAGTAGAGAAGTGGTGTGGACGTGGCTGTGAAGGCCAGCAATGGTATCGATGCGCTGTGTCCGCAGCAGACAGATGGGTTCGCAAAAGGCTGTCAGAACTGTGGGTATTCCTCAGAGCAGAAAGGGAAGAACAAACAAAAAAGAAAAAAGAGGAAAAAAACCCAGAGAGGAATCCCATTGATCCTGACTTTAAGCCCTTTATCCGAGTCACGGCACCATTTATGTTAGGTTTTTAAAAAGAGGTAGCCGAGTAAGAATAGCACCATGAACGTAGTATTCAGGTAAGGGGTAGGTTTATTCAGTAGACCTGCTGGGAAAGATCTGGGAAAGAGAAGAGAGAGCTGGGAAAAAGAGAGCTGAGAAAGAGCTAGAAAAGAGCAGAGAGAGAGTATCTGGGAAAGGTGAGAAAGAGAGAGATAGGAAAGAGAAAAGAGCTGGGAAAGAGAAGAGAAAAGAGCTAGAAAAGAGATAGAAAAGAGAGCATCTGGGAAAGGTGGGAAAGAGAGAGCTAGGAAAGAGAAGAGAAGTAAAGAGCTGAGAAAGAGCTAGAAAAGAGCAGAGAGAACAGAGAGCTTAAATTGCTCTTTAAGAATAAAAAAACATACTTTTTTTCTTTTTTATTAACTAAGATGGCTTATGAAACTAAAATCTGGAAAGAAATACTTTCAGCCTTGCATTTTGTAGATAATTTGTGGATAATTTAAATGGAATTCACAGATTTCAAAAAAGGAAGGGGGAAAAATAATTGGTCTCAGTGAAAAAGCAAGTCAATATTTTATATAATGGAAAATTCAGCCTCATCAACACAGAGACAGTGATAGTCAAATGACAGAGCTAATCTTCCCTTCTGATGAGACACAAATGGGAATTGTTTTTTTCATAGCCCATATTCATGTACAGGAAATCAAGATGGTAAATGCAGGAACAATAATTGACATCAACAAGTGAAGATACGTCAGTCTGGAGGTCACATCCTAGACTCCGGTGCTCTGGGACTTTGGTGTTCTCTGACCCCTGGGAATCTTTATAGCCCAACCCCATCCTCTCCATTGCAGATTTAAGAATCCCAGAGCAGGTTCTGATGGGATTTCTGAGCGTCTCAGATCACACCTTGCTAGGGTATTGCCCTTGAGAAGAATCCAATCAGTGGAGTACACCAAAAAGTGATAGGGTTAAAGGTGTGACCTACACAGCCCAGCTTCTCTTTGAAATATAAAACACAATGCACCAGAAAGACTTCCCATCCATCTACAGAAATCCCTCCAGACATTACCACAGGTGTTCCATTGGCTGAGTCAGCAAGGAACCAAGCAAGAGAATCCAGCTCAACTTTCTAACCTCCACAATACTTCAGGAAATTGTTCCTGTATTTCTTTCCCTCCAACCCTCCTTCCCTCCCTCCTTTCCTCACTCCCTCCTTCCCTCCTACCCTCCCTTGTTTCCTTCCTTCCTTCCTTCCTTCCTTCCTTCCTTCCTTCCTTCCTTCCTTCCTTCCTTCCTTCCTTCCTTC
>NW_012267248.1:7341579-7344483 GCF_000151885.1 Dipodomys ordii
AAACAAAGGTCGGCATCCTGCATCCTAACTTCATTCAGAGACAAGGTCTTCAAAGGCGTCAGTCTCCTCAGGATAGTGGGCAGGTTTCCATCAGAGAAGAAGCTGCCATGCACATGAAGCTCCTGCAGGTGCTGTAGGTGCCTCAGCTGTGCCCAGAAGAAGTGGAGATAAATCCATTTTTCAAAGGAAGTATATTGGTGATAGGACCTAAACTTGAGGATGTGAAGGTTCTTCATCTGCCTGAGGTAAGGCGCCAACTTGAAAATCATTTTAACAGAGCAGCTTACTTCATTCAGGACAAGTTCCTGGATGGAGTCCAGACTCACCACCAGCAGAGTCTTGTAGACTTTGGACAAGGAGCTCTGGAGAATCTGTAGCTTCCTCGAGCACAGCTGGACTCTTTCCTTCTTCTCCCTGGCCCACTGGAGCAGGTAGGCTTGGAGATCATCCTGGGCTCCATTTTGGATGGTCAGGTCAATGGCAATCATCAAGGGTTGCTGTTCAGTCATCCATGAATGGCAACTTCCTGTGGGTTTGTCAATCAGAACTCCTGAAGGAAAGCTTCGAGCCATGGATGTGTAGCCCTGTGTCCAGATGTCTGGGTGCTCATTCCGCAGATCTAGCACTTGCAGTTTCACCCCATGAGGGCGCTCCTTGTTGGCAAGTATGAGGTCCAGCCCATCCAGGACAGCCTTGAAGGTTTCCAGGTCTGGTGACTTGGCCAGGTCCCCCAGGGGGAGGCAGGAGAAGGGCCAGGCCTGCACCATGGCCTTGAGCACCTCTGTGTGGCCCCTGGCATAGGCCTCCTGGAAGAGCCAAGGGAACAGCAGCACTGGAAGATCCTCCAGGCCAGAGGTGGCCAGGGCCTGGTAGCTCAGCAGACTCTGCATGGCCAGATGCTGGAGTGAGGCAGGAGTCCTGATGCTCATCTTGAGGGAGGAGTCCTGGACCAAGTGTGAGGCAGGTCTAGGAATCCCAGCAGGGCCAGGCACTGACTGCAGGCTCTGGGACTCTGGTGCTCTTCTCTGATCCCTGGGCATCTTTATACTCCAACCTCACCCTCTCCATTGCAGATGTTCCAATCAGAGAGCAGCTTCTGATGGGATTTCTGAGCCTCTCAGATCACACCTTGCTAGGGTATTGCCCTTGAGAAGAATCCAATCAGTGGAGTTCACCAAAAAGTGATAGGGTTAAAGGTGTGACCTAAACAGCCCAGCTTCTCTTTGAAATTTAAAACACAATGCAATGGAAAGACTTCCCATGCATCTACAGAAATCCCTCCAGACATTCCCACAGGTGTTGCACTTGCTGAGACTGCAAGGGACCCAACAAGAGCATCCAGCTCAACTTTCTAACTTCCACAAAGACTTCAGGAAATTCTGTTTCTGTATTTCTTTTCCTCCCTCCCATCCTCCCTTTTTCTCTTGTTTCCTCCGTCTGTCCCTCCCTTCATTCCTTCCCTCCTTCTTTCCTTCCTTCCTTCCTGTCCTGACCCGCAGGATGTCAAGGAGGGCAGTGAACCTAAGCGAGAAGGAATGAAGGGACAAGAGACACGAAGAATGACAGCAAGACAAGGATTCTGATCAAGCTGCCAATTTTTATTTTTCACACAAGGGTATTTATATGCTTGAAATTAAGAAGATTTTTCATTGGCTGTTAAGGAAGCTCTTTCATTGGCCAAGGCAGCTGTAGGATGTTTGCTTAGGACAAGGTGAAAAGGTGGTCGTTAGCAGCTACCTGGTGTTTGGGGCAGGACAAAAAGACCAGATTCTGTAAGCAGCCTCGAGATGTTCCAGTGAGATAGTCAAACCTATCATGCAGAGAGACCCCCTTTTGGCTCCCAACACTTCCTTCCTTTTTTCCTTCCTTCCTTCCTTCTTCCCTTCCTTCCTTCTTATGAGTTCAACATTTCAATCTGTGAGACCACAAATTGATGAGGAGTTTGGAAGGCCTCCTCCGAACATATTCCAAACACTGAGAATTTCCTGGAAAAGTCAACCAGTCCTGGCTTAAGGGGAAATCAGATTTCTGTGCTGGATGTGGGCCAAGTCCCCTCTCAACTGTGTGGGAGCATGGGGAGACTCAGGTTTATGGAACTTTTAAGGTATTTACCACTTAGCTCTACTTCCTAAATTAAGGAAGTCATCTACTAGTCACATGTTGAAGTGTATACCTTACTTTGTACACACACTTTGCTGTACAAAAACCAGTAAAACCCTTGGTTCAAAGAACCTTGGAATCTGACGTTTGCAGAAGGCTACAGGTCTCCTGGTATCCCAAACCTCAGTTTCATGGGTTGGACTCCTTTACTGCCTTGATCTGGGTCACAGCAGGTTAAGGGCCATGAGCAGGTTACAACCCCTTGCTTCCTTATTTCTCTCCTTCTGTCTTTCCTTCCTCCCTCTCTCTGACCCTCCCTTCTTTCCTTCCTGCCTACCTTCCTTCCTTTTTTTCTGTTCTTCCTTCCTTTCTAATTTTGTACTGAAAAGGGACTTGAACTCAGGGCTGGGGGCTGTACCTGACCTGCTTCTTGTCAAGGCTAGTGCTCTATCACATGAGCCACAATACTAATTATGGAATCCTAGAAACTCTTTCCTATTTTTGGTACACTTCACTTTCTTTCTTTCTTTTTTTTCAGTAAGGGATAGGTTTATTCAGTAGACCTGGTGGGACCAGGCAAGATTGGCACTCCATGAGGCTGCAAAAGAGGGTGTCTGGCCCAGGGTTAGGCCTTATATAGGGTAGGGGCGGGTGGGGGGGGTGGAGGGTCCGGTGGAGGGAAAGGTGTGTCCAAGTAAGGGGAAGTGGGATCAGGTGGGAGAAAGGTGTGGGCACATTAGATTAAGATGTGACCTCAGTGGATACAGATGTGACCTCTTCCAGGTGTCCCAGTTGCCTAGGTAA
>NW_012267248.1:7345093-7348602 GCF_000151885.1 Dipodomys ordii
GCTTGTCCCAGTTGGTATTCAAGGAGGCTTGAACTCAAGGCCTGGGCACTGTCCCTGAGCACTTCTGCTCAAGGCCAGCACTGAACCACTTTGAGTTACAGTACCACTTGCAGTGTTTGGCTGGTTAGAGATAAGAGTCTTGAGCCATGCTTCCAGCCTGGCTCTTTGCAGGTTAGTTGGGACATGGAGTCTTAGGGATTTTTCGGCCTGAGCTGGCTTTGAACTGCAATCTTTGCCACAATCATTGGGCCTTTGAGTAATGTGGTTTAATTTGTCATAATTAACAGGGAGATAGGCTGCCTTTTGAAGGCCAGCCACTAAGCAAGTTATCATCCTATTTCTGCTTTCCCGCCCAGGAGCATCATGTTGGTAATTCCAATTGGGCTCTTCTCTAGGCACAGCTGTTGCTCCCACTGGAAAGTTAATATCTAAGTGGTGGACATCATCGGCATGTGCCTGGGCTGCAGTCCACACCCTTTCCTTTTCCTCAGCAGTAAGGGTAGCGGATAGTATTAGATATATGTCCTGCCAAGTAAGGTCATAGGTCTGAGCCAGGTTCTTAAACTGCTTGACATAATTACTAGAATCTTGGGCATAAGATCCCAGCGGCTTCTCAATCTGAGTAATATCAGACATTGAGAATGGCTCATGCACCCTAATTACACCTCCAGCCCCTGCCACCTCTCTCAAAGGGCACATGGGGTCTGGTGGAGGTTGTGTGCCACCAGTGTGAGACCGGGTATGAGCTGCAGGGGGGGAAGGGAGAGAGGGTGAAGGGGAGGAGAGTGAAGATGGGGAAGGCACCAGATGCTCGGCAGAAAGAGGGGCAGAGTCAAAAAGAGGGTCAGGCACATCAGGCTCCGGAGGGGGCCCTGCACTATCAGAGTTGGGTTCTCCACGTGCCAGGAGGAGTAGAAAGGCCGGGCATGATTGGCATAGGGCAGGGTTGTCCCAAAGAGCAAAGAATGGCTGAATATGAATGACCTCAGACCATTTACCATTACAATGGCAAAAATCATCAAAATCTCTGAGAATGACATAGTCAAAAGTCCCCTCTTTGGGCCATCGAGAACGATTATCCAGTTGGTACTGTGGCCAAACTTGAGTGCAATAATAAATCAGGCATTCCTTGTTGATGCAGTCAATGGACAAGACATCCAGGGAACGCAGGAGGCATTCCAATGGAGTTTCCTCCTTTGGGCGTGACTTACAACAACAACCCATTAGAAATGCAAGAAAGAAAAATGTAGGAGGGGAAATTCAGTGAGTGAATGAGGGCTTACCAAATGGAAGCAGCGTAAAAACGTAAGAGGAAAATTTAGTGAGTGAAGGAGGGCTTACCAAATGGAAGCGGTGTCCCGACTTACCCCTGAGCCCTCTAGAGAGAAGTGGCCGAGCAACCAGAGTCAAGTGTCCTCTGCTACAGAGGTGACCAGCCTTTCATTTAAAGGCGTAGTAGGTTCTCTGGCATGGTACCATATCTGGAAAGAGACTGAACAACAGAGAACCCTTAGAGAGTAGTTCACTCACCAAAATGTAGAGTAGTTCACTCACCAAAATGTAAAAGTGTGGAGGAAGATGCAGAGGCCAGGAATGGAATTGATGCACTATGTCAGCAGCAGACAGATGGGTTCGCAAAAGGCTGTCAGAACTGTGGGTATTCCTCAGGGCAAAAAGGGAAAAACAAACAAAAAAAAAAGAGGAAAAAAAATAGAGAGGAATCCCAGCTATCCTGACCCTTTATCTGAGTCACGGCACCATTTATGTTAGGTTTTTAAAAAGAGGTAGCCGAGTAAGAACAGCACCACGTACGTACGTGGTATTCAGGTAAGGGATAGGTTTATTTAGTAGACCTACTGGGACCAGGCAAGATTAGCACTCCACGTGGCTGGCAAATGAGCTACATGTTGCTTTCAACTGAGAGTCTCAGATGTCAGCCTTCTTGAGGCACTAGGATTATGAGTCCTAGAATGTGTTCTTGGAGATAATACTCTCACATACATAGATACTTCCCTGGCTGGCTTCTGAGATCCTCAAGATTTCAGCCTCCTGAATAGAATTCCAGCTATGAGACACTGTAACAGGGAGTGAGAATTACATACTCTTTTTGTTTTAGATTGTGTTTGTGTGTGAGTGTGTGTGTGTGTGTGTGTGTGTGTGTGTGTGTGTGTCCACCTGCACCTGGTTGGGCACAAAGTGAATATTTCTTGTAGAAGTGCAAAGGAACTGTGATCTGCATGTCAAAGGCACATTGGATCAAATCTCAACCACTATAGCTTTTCTTTTCTTTTTTTTTAACATATTTTTATTGTGAAAATACTGTACAGAAGGGTTACAATTACGTGGGTAAGATAATGAGCACATTTCTTATCAAGCATTGTAGCCTCCTGCTTTGTTTCCACTTCCCCTTCCTTGGTATCCTCCCCTGCCCCTGGTCCCCCTCCCCCACCAAAGTTGTAAAGTTCGTTTTTCGACATAACGACCTGTACATCTCATTGTTGCAATGGGTCCTCCTGTAGCCCTGTTTTAACAATTTGTTTTTTCCCTTCCCATCAACATATACCAACATCATATATAGTGAAAGCAGGGGTTATACCATGGGGGAGGGACTTACAAAGCAACAAAGACATAATCTTATGAATATGATATAAACAATTGCATGAAAGATCTCTCTCTCTCCTCTCTCTCACTTTTTTGTCAGTGGTGGGGCTTGAGCTCTAGGCCTGGGAACTGTCCATGAACAATTCAGCTGAAGGCTCATGTTCTATCACTTGAGCCATCGGGACACTTCTAGTTTTCTGGTGCTTTTCTTTTTTTTAATTGTGATTAAGTGATCACATAATTTCCCAGATTTCACAGTATTGTGGAATAATGGTGCTCATTTAAAGTCACAAGCTCATTCTAACTTTCCTGGAGCAAATTGTCTATCACAGTCTATAACATATAACGGTGTTCACATGTTATACACCATACATGTGATCAGCAGCATGGGGATATTTAGTAGTGGTTCGATCAGATGAGTGGGAGTCCTTTGTTTCTTAAGTCCTGTTAATTTTGTCGTATCACCTAACATTTTGGATTTAACATCCACTTATCAGGGAAATCATGACCATTTGTCTCTTTGCTCTTGGCTTACCTCGCTCAACACAATTTCTTCTAGCTCCATCCATTTCCCTGCAAATGTCATTATTTTGTCATTTCTATTGGTTGCATAATATTCCATTGTGTATAGATACCACAATTTTTGGATCCATTCAACTGTGGTGGGGCATCTGTGTCGTTTCCATATCCTAGCTATTGTGACCAGTGCTGCAATAAACATGGAGGTGCATGTGTCCTTGTATATTGGTTCCTGTTGTTCAGGGTAGATGCCTAGAAGTGGTATGACTGGGTAGTAAAGGAGGTCAATCTTTAACTTTCTGAGGACCCTCCAGACTGCTTTCCAAAGTGGTTGTATAAGTGTACATTCCCACCAGCAGTGTAATAGGGTTCCTCTTTCTCCACATCCC
>NW_012267248.1:7349106-7353832 GCF_000151885.1 Dipodomys ordii
CCTGGGACTCTGTTCAGGAAGTTCCTTCCTGTGCCTATTAGTTCAAGTGTCTCTCCTACTCTGTCCTGCAGTAGTTTCAGAGATTCAGGTTTAAGGTGAAAGTCTTTAATCCATTTTGAGTTGATGTTGGTGCATGGTAATAGGCTGGTGTCTACTTTTTGTTTTCTGCATGTGGCCGCCCATTTTTCCCAGCACCAGTGGTAGAAGAGGCAGTGTTTCTTCCATTGTATGTCTTTGGCTCCTTTGTCAAATATCAGCTGACCATAGGCCTGTGGATTTATTTCTGGATCTTCTATTCTATTCCATTGGTCTTCGGGTCTGTATTTGTACCAGTACGATGCTCTCTTTGTTATAGCTCTATAGTAGAATTTGAAGTTCGGCATGGATATCCCTCCCATGTTGTCTTTATTCCCTAGAATTGTTTTGGCTATTCTAGGTCTTTTCTTGTGCCATATGAATTTTGGGACTGTTTTCTGTATTTCTGTGATGTATATCATTGGGATTTTAATAGGAATTGCATTAAATTTGTATATTAATTTTGGCAGTATTACCATTTTCACTATATTAAGTCTGCCAATTCAAGAGCATGGGAGGTCTTTCCATGTCCTCCACTATAGCTTTTCTACTGAGCATTCTCATCCCCAAATAGGTTTGAGATGTAGAAAGATTTCTCTTGGCTGGAATGTGATATCATTTGATATTTGATGTGCCGTTTTCTCTTACAACTTTTCCCCAGAAGTGATCTATGTCTGCCTGACCTTGGGCATGGGTTTGATGGTGTGTGCCTTTGTGCCTGGTCTAGCACCCAGGTGCTGGCCTTGAGCTTTTGTGCTCAATGCCAGAACTTTACTATTGGATCAGAGCTCCACTTGTAGCTCTTTGGGAAGTTCTCTGGAGATGATTGTCTCAAGGACTTTCATGCCCAGGTTGGCATTGAACTGGGATCCTCAGATCTCAGACTTGCTGAGTAGCTAGCATTCTAACCATACGCAATATTCTCAGTCTCTGGTGCCACAAAATGATCTCACGGTACCATGGGTTTCCATTCTTTTTATTTTTGATTGAGTAATACAGTACATTCTAGATAGAGATTGCCCCACAACTTAGAGGTTTGCTTACAACCATTAGAAACACAAATGGTGTTGCACATGTTTCCAGGCAAACTTGACTCCAGATTCCTGATGGTGTATGCACAGGGCACATGTATCCCCAAAGTGCTCAGAGACTACTAGGGTTCCAGAGTTACCACTGAATTGGAGAGGTCAGGACCAGGCTCCCTGTGTCATACACCCACAGTGAACTTTGGAGTTTACGTCTCCTGGACAATGTACTTCTCTCCTGGCTTTTGTTTCTGATGCTGAGAAGAGATTCTAGGAGAGAGTTGCCTGATTACTCAGCAAGAGCAGAAAGTCCTGCACAACCCTTCCTTGTTTTCACCCAGGAGCCATCAGGGCACAGGATATAGAATTCACAATCTGAGTCGGAAAAATATTTCTTGCTCCAGTTACTATCCTTATTGACACAGATCTGGACCTTGTGGGTTGTCTCCATGTGTGTCAGTGCCTGTGCCAGATCAGCCTGAACCTGGGCAAATCTCCGAGGGCTGTAGAGCACTTGCTTCAGATCCCGGGAAAGATGGTAGCTCTCTAGAGGGGCAGGATAGATCCCTAGTCTCAAGTGGCGCAGCCTGGACATGTGTCTCAAGAGGTTCTGCAGGGCAGCCATGGAGATTTTGTTTCCATAGAAACTGAAGAAGCTGAGGTGGAAGCACTGGATCAGAGCAGGCAGGATGGCAGAGAGCCTGTCATCAGTGAAGTCACAGAACTCCAGGGCCAGGGACTCCAGGGTGCTGGTCACTGGCTGCAGCAGGGTTCTCAGGCGGTCAGGCCTGAAGGTGTTCAGGACCAAATTCCTCAGATGCAGGTGCTTGAGTTTCCTGGTGCAGGGACACTGAGCCAGAAAACAAAGGTCGGCATCCTGCATTCTAAGTTCATTCAGAGACAAGGTCTTCAAAGGCGTCAGTCTCCTCAGGATAGTGGGCAGGTTTCCATCAGAGAAGAAGCCGTCATGCACATGAAGCTCCTGCAGGTGCTGCAGGTGCCTCAGCTGTGCCCAGAAGAAGTGGAGATAAATCCATTCTTCAAATTGAGTATATTGGTGATAGGACCTAATCTTGGTGCATTTGAGGATGTGAAGGTTCTTCATCTGCCTGAGGTAAGGAGCCAACTTGAAAATCATTTTAACAGAGCAGCTTACTTCATTCAGGACAAGTTCCTGGATGGAGTCCAAACTCACCACCAGTAGAGTCTTGTAGACTTTGGACAAGGAGCTCTGGAGAATCTGTAGCTTCCTCGAGCACAGCTGGACTCTTTCCTTCTTCTCTCTGGCCCACTGGAGCAGGTAGGCTTGGAGATCATCCTGGGCTCCATTTTTGATGGTCAGGTCAATGGCAATCAAGAAGGGCTGCTCTTCAGTCATCCCTGAATGGCGACTTCTTGTGGGTCTGTCCATCAGAACTCCTGAGGGAACGATTCGGGCCATGGATGTGTAGCCCTGTGTCCAGATGTCTGGGTTCTCCTTCCGCAGATCTAGCACTTGTAGTTTCACCGCATGAGGGCGCTCCTTGTTGGCAAGTATCAGGTCCAGCCCATCCAGGACAGCCTTGAAGGTTTCCAGGTCTGGTGACTTGGCCAGGTCCCCCAGGGGGAGGCAGGAGAAGGGCCAGGCCTGCACCATGGCCTTGAGCACCTCTGTGTGGCCCCTGGCATAGGCCTCCTGGAAGAGCCAAGGGAACAGCAGCACTGGAAGATCCTCCAGGCCAGAGGTGGCCAGGGCCTGGTAGCTCAGCAGACTCTGCATGGCCAGATGCTGGAGTGAGGCAGGAGTCCTGATGCTCATCTTGAGGGAGGAGTCCTGGACCAAGTGTGAGGCAGCTCTAGGAATCCCAGCAGGGCCAGGCACTGACTGCAGGCTCTGGGACTCTGGTGCTCTTCTCTGATCCCTGGGCATCTTTATACCCCAACCCCACCCTCTCCATTGCAGAGGTTCCAATCAGAGTGCAGGTTCTGATGGGATTTCTGAGCGTCTCAGATCACACCTTGCTAGGGTATTGCCCTTGAGAAGAATCCAATCAGTGGAGTACACCAAAAAGTGATAGGGTTAAAGGTGTGACCTACACAGAGCAGCTTCTCTTTGAAATTTAAAACACAATGCAATGGAAAGACTTCCCATGCATCTACAGAAATCCCTCCAGACATTCCCAGAGGTGTTCCATTGGCTGAGCCAGTAAGGGACCCAACATGAGCATCCAGCTCATCTTTCTAAGATCCACAAAGAGTTCAGGAAATTCTGTTTCTGTACTTCTTTCCTTCTCTCCCTCCCTTCCTTCCTCCCTCATTTTTTCTTTCTTTCTTTCTTTCTCTTTCTTTCTTTCTTTCCTTCCTTCCTTCCTTCCTTCCTTTCTTCCTTCCTTACTTCCTTCTTTCTTTCCCTCCTTCTGTGTTTTTTTTTGTACTGGCCCTAGAACTTTAACTCTGAGCCTGGATGTTGTCCCCTACCTTCTGTTACTTCTGTTTGTCAAGGCTAAGGCTCTACTACTTGAGTCACAATACTACTTCTGACTTTCTGGGGAGTCGAATGTAGACAGTCAGGGTCTGCCCAGCACTTGGGTGTTTGATAATCATTTAGAAAAGCAAGATTATATTCCAGTTCTTTCCAGGCTGAATTCACTCTAGATTTCTGATGGTATATGCACAGGACACATGTACCCCCAAAGCCTCATTGACACTGCCTGGCTTCTCTTTCAAATGTATAACAAACTGAACACAAAAGAGATCCTACCCAAGCACCTTAATTTCTCATGACATTCCCACTGATTGTCTGATGGCCAGCACCTACAAACAACCCAAGATCAGCCAGCCCAACTTACGGCATCCACCATCATATCTGGTCATTTATGTCTACCTTTCTTTTCCTTCCCTCCTTTTCCCTCTCTCTCCTACCCTCTAACCTCCCCTTTCTTTCCTTCTTTCCTTCCTTCCTTCCTTCCTTCCTTCCTTCCTTCCTTCCTTCCTTCCTTCCTAACTTCCTTCCTTCCTTCTTGTGCGTGGGCAACATTCCAAGCTGTGAGACCCCAAAATGATGGGGAGTTTGATAGACTTCCTTCCCACATAGTGTCACAACACTGAGAGTTTCCTGGATAGGTCAATCAGTCTGGGTTTCAGGGGAATTCATTTTTTACCTGGGTGGAGGCTTATTCCCCAGTATACTGTGTGGGAACATTGTGGGAGACACAGTTTTTTGCAAAGTGTAAGGTGTTTACTGCTTAGCTGTACTTTCCAAGGTGAGGAAGTCATCTACTACTTGTATACCAAATATTGTCATATGTTATAATTTATCCTTACTTTCTGTACACATTTCCCTGTATAAAAACCAATCAAAACCTTGGTTAATTGAACTTTGGAATCTGAAGCTAGCGGAAGGCTACAGGTCCCCTGCTACCCCAAACCTCAGTTCCATGGTCTGGTCCCCATTACTGCTTTGATCCCAGTCATAGCAGGTTAAGGGCCATGAGGCAGGTTACAACCCCTTCCTTCCTTATTTCCTTATTTCCCTCCTATCTTCATTCCTCCCTCTTACTGACTCTCCCTCCTTTCCTTCCTGCCTACCTTCCTCCCTTATTTCCTTCCTTCCTCTCTTTTTCAGTTGTGTGGAAAAGAGACTTGAA
>NW_012267248.1:7354197-7358802 GCF_000151885.1 Dipodomys ordii
TGTGCCTGGTTGGGCACAAAATGAATATTTCTTCTAGATGTGCAAAGGAACTTCAATGTGCATTTCAAAAGCATCTTCAATCTAATCTCAACCATTACAGCATTAACCACTGAGCATTCTCATCCCCAAATATGTTGAAGAATTAGAAAGAGTTCCCTTGGCTCCAGTGGGATGTCATTGGGTATTTGGTGTTGTATTTTTCCTTATATATTTTCCCCAGACTGTGAACTATATCTGTTTGACCTTGGTCGTGGGTTTATTTGTGTGTGCATTTGTGCCAGTTCTGGCACCTAGGTGCTGGCCTTGAGCTTTTCTGCTAATGGCCAGCCTCTACTAATGGAGCCACAGCTCCATCTTTAGCTCTTTTGGACATTTACTTGAGATAAGAGTCTCAAGGACTTTCCTGCCCATGCTGGATTTGAACTGGGATCCTCAGAACTCAGACTTGCTGAGTATCTAGCGTTCTAGCCATACTCAATACTCTCAGTCTCTGGTGCTGCAAAATGATCTCTCTCTCATCTCCTGCATTTCCATTCCTTTTATTTTGTATTGGGTGATACAGTACATTCTAGATAGTAAGAGATTGCCCCACAACTTAGAGGTTTGCTAACAACCATTAAGAAAAACAAGATGGTGTTGCAGATCTTTCCAGGGTGAATTGACTCCAGATTCCTGACGGTGTGTGCACAGGACACATGTATCCCCAAAGCGCTCAGAAACTGCTGGGGTTCCAGAGCTACCATTGAACTGAAAAGCTCAGGGCCAGACTCCCTTTCTCTTCCACCCACACTGAACTTTGGAGTTTATGTCCCCTGGAGAATGCACTTTTCTCCTGGCTTTTGTTTCTGATGTCAAGAAGAGATTCCAGGAGAGAGGCACCTGAATATACAGGAAGAGCAGAAAGGCCAGGATGACCTTCCTCTGTGACCACCCAGGAACCATCGGGTGCCACATGACAGAATTTGCAGGCTAGTCCCAAGAATCATCGTACCTGTCCCAGTAAGGATCCATATCTCGACATTCTGGGTTGTCCCCATGTTTGTCAATGCCCGTGCCAGATCAGCCTGAACCTGGGCAAAACTCTCATGGTTCAAGACCCCTGGCCACCAATTGTGGTAGCTCTCTAGAGGTGCAGGATAGATCCCTAGTCTCAAGTGGCGCAGCCTGGACATGTGCCTCAAGAGGTTCTGCAGGGCGGCCATGGAGATTTTGTTTCCATAGAAACTGAAGGAGCTGAGGTGGGAGCACTGGCTCAGCGCAGGCAGGATGGCAGAGAGCCTGTCATCAGTGAAGTCACAGAACTCCAGGGCCAGGGACTCCAGGGTGCTGGTGATTGGCTCCAGCAGGGTTCCCAGGGTCTCAAGCATGAAGATGTCCTGGATCAAATTCCTCAGATGCAGGTGGTTGAGCTGCCTGGTGCAGGGACACTGTGACAGAATCCAAAGGTTGGTTTCCCAAATCCAAATTTCATTCAGAGACAAAATCTTCAGAGGTGTCGGGCTTCTGAGGATAGTGGGCAGGTTTCCATCAAAGTGGAAAACTTCATTCACATGAAGCTCCTGAAGCTGCTATGGAAAGCCCAGCTGTATCCACAAACTACAGAGATACAAGTCTGTTTCAAAGGAAGTAGATCAGTGATAGAAACTAAACTTGGTGCATTTGAGGATGTGAAGGTTCTTCACCTGCCTTAGGTAATGAGCCCATTTGATCATTGTTCCAAAAGAGCAGTTTGATTCATTCAGGACAAGTTCCTGGATGGAGTCCAGCCTCACCACCAGCAGAGTCTCATTGATTTTGTACAAGGAGTTCTGGAGAATCTGTAACTTTCCTCTCCTTGGCGCAGTGGAACAGGTAGGTTTGGAGATCATCCTGGGCTCCATTTTGGATGGTCAGGTCAATAGCAATCAACAAGGGCTGCTCTTCAGTCATCCCTGAACAGCGACTCCCTGTGGGTCTCAGTCAGAAACTCTGGAGAAGAGATTCGGGCCATGGAGGGGCACCCCCGTATTTTGATCTGGGGGTACTCATTCTGCAGATCGAGCACTTGGAGTTTCCTTTTTTGGGAAGTATCAGATAGAGCCCATCCAGGAGAACCTTGAAGGTTTCCAGGTCTGGTGACTTGGCCAGGTCCCCCAGGGGGAGGCAGGAGAAGGGCCAGGCCTTCAGCACCTCTGTGTTATCCCAGGCATGCAAAGGGAACAGCAGCACTGGCAGATCTTCTAGGACAGAGGTGGCCAGGGACTGGTAGCTCAGCAAATTCTGCATGGCGATCCTGAGTTCTCAGCCTCCCAAATAGCTAAGAGTACGGGCATGAGCCCACAGCTCCTGGCCCCTGAAAATAACTGTTTTTTTTTTTAACCAGTCCTGGGGCTAGAACTCAGGGCCTGTGCACTGTCCCTTAACTTCTTTTGCTCAAGGCTAGCATTCTACCACTTGAGTCACACTTCTGGGTTTTTCTGTTTATGTGGTGCTAAGGAACTGAACCCAGGGATTCATGCTTGCTAGGCAAGCACTCTACCACTAAGCCATATTCCCAGCTCTGGAAATAACTATTTATATGTTGTCTTTCAGCTGCCTACAAGGGAAGCTCCCGACTGTCCGTGTCATGTCACATGGCCCAGAAGGGAATCCTGTCCCACATTTTGCCTTTCAATTGATCACCACAATCCGCTAAACATTAGGTGTCTCATGGGACCTAGGCATTGCTCCTTTCCTGGCTTCTTATACGTACACACACACACACACACACACACACACACACACACACACACAAAGTAGGCCCTAGCTATTCAAAGTGGATGCTAAAGTCCGGCATAGAATGTTGCAACTTATTTGTATTGTATTGTACTAAAGACACCTCCCATGTGCTTTCAATCCCTAGATTACTTATAATACCTTCTATAATGTAAATGCATATAAGTAGCTAGCTAGCATTCTGTATTTCCCAGGGAATAACAAGAAATAAAAAGCCTATATATGTTTAAGATAGTCATAAATTTTCCCTCAATTATTTTCACATGTCCATTTTTATTGTGTGAATGTGAGGACCTTGCCTCTTCACTTCACCTTTTTCTTCAAGGCTGGCTCTCTAACACTTGAGCCACAACTCCACTTCTGGCATTTTGCTGGTTAGAGATAACAGTCTCATGAAACTAATTTGTCTAGACAAATTAGGCTTCCAACTGTAATCCTCAGGTCTCAGCCTCATGAGTATCTAGGATTACAGGCATGAGCCACCCAGCCTCAATCTGTTGTTGAGTAAATTTATGATGAAGAAGGGGCTGAAAATAAATGTATGATGTAAGGGGCTTACTTTGTATATGTGTGTGTACATATATATGTATATATATATGTACTTATATAAATTCTATTTTATAGTTACATAGGTACAAAGACAAAATGGTAGTTATACACTAAGATCATCATTTGATGTAAAAGGGTTTTTTCTTCAATTTTAGGAGATAAAAACATCTCCAAGGACCCCTACAAGGGTGAAGGCTCTGTGTGCTGTTCCCACTCATGCTGCCCTGTGGCTGCAATGTCTTTGTCTCCAGAAACAAGCACCTGGTGATGCTGCTTGAACTCAGGCCTCCGCACAAACCTTTGCCGTGGCACTTGATGTGAATAACAAGCACACGTCTTCATTATCCTTAGAGTTCTCAGAGCAGAGGCATCTTTTGAGAAAGTTGTCCTCCTCAACCTTAGCAAAGTTCCTGCCCATGATAAGAACTCAGTAAAATCTGGGAAATGACAACACTGAAGGGGCTGTACATGGGGCTTCACTAAGATGCCCTTCACTGACATACCTCTGGCTGAACTTGAAGCTTGGAACCATCCTATGTGGATGTAACCAGGAGGACAGATGAAGAGCAGGCTGGAGTTAGCCTGTCTGTGTGAGAACTCAGGCTGGGACACTTTGGAAGGCAGCTATACTCACTACTATATCACCAATGCTTAGGCTGGGACACTTTGTAGTTGTGCAGTTTTACAAAACCTTCCTGGCCTCTCCAAGCCTGTTTTCCAACTTAGAAAATGTGGAATTGTGGACTATGCTACAAACCAAAGGAGATAATACTGGAAATTTTCACATAAAACCTGACACATAATAAGGATTCAGTACATGTTGAGTATTATTTTCAGTTAGCTTGATTCTCTTGAGTTGCATAAGTAGAAATGGATCTTTGTTATTTTATCATTATGAAAGCAGAGGGAGCTGATAAAGGCTGACATACTTTCGTGTGATGTAGTGAGAATATTGAGGCAACATAGTGCTGCATCCCCTAGCTCCAAAACTCCCTAAAGTACTATGGTCTGGTTAAGTGTCCCCAGATAGCCCTTGTGTTGAAGGTTTAGTCCTTATGATAGCACAATTGAGAGATGCAGCGACCTTTAAGAGGTGGAGCCGGGCATTGGTGGCTCACTAGCTACTCCGGAGGCTGAGATCTGAGAATAATGGTTCAAAGCTAGCCCAGGCAGGAAAAACCCATGAGACTCTTATCTTCAATTAACCATCAGTAAACCAGAAGTGGTGCTGTGGCTCAAGAGGTAGAGTGCTGGCCTTGAGCTGAGGAGCTCAGGGGCAGTGCCCAGGTCTAGAGTTCAAGC
>NW_012267248.1:7359694-7395267 GCF_000151885.1 Dipodomys ordii
TATCCATGTTCTTTACCTCCTGCATTTGTTGGTAGTGGTTTTATGTGCTGGTCCTGGGGCTTGAACTCAGGGCCTGGGTGCTGTCCCTGAGCTTCTTTTGTTCAAGGCTAACACTCTACTACTGGAGCCACAGCTTCACTTCCTGCTTTTCTTGTGATTAACTGGAGATAAGAGTCTCATGGACTTTCCTACTATGTCTGGCTTTGAACCATAATTCTCCAGTCTCAGCTTCCTGTGTTGCTAGAATTACAGATAGGAGCCACTGGCAGCCGGCTCTTCACCTCTTTAATGAGATCTCTTTTTTTTTTTTGTCGGTTGTGGGGCTTGAACTCTGGGCCTGAGCGTTGTCCCTCAGCTCTTCAACTCAAGGCGAGCGCTCTACCACTTGAGCTACAGCGCCACTTTAATGAGATCTCTTTAATGAGATCTACTATGGAGTTTATTCATGTTCTTCATTCCTTCAACTTTCACTGACTTGAACCCTTTCCCCTCTTGCTAGCTTTAAGCCTATATAACTTTCCCTAGCTTGAGGTCTCTCGAAATGAGCTTGCTTCTGTAGGAAGTTTGTAGTGTGGAACTTGAAACCACCATCTCTGAAACCCACCAGCACCATCTGCATTAAATAACCTAAAAGGCACCATCACTCTGTTTCCTCCCATTTTCTGCAGAACAGGCTGAGACGTCTTTCCTCTGTATAAAGGCACTGTTCCAGGGTTTACTGTGCAAAGGTGGAGCAAGGCTCTGATAGATTCATCCTCAAAGGGCCGGCTGACACCACCTTCCCCTTGCTGCAGTAGACAGGTAACAAAGGCAAGGATGTAAATTCCTGTCCAGTTAGAAGGTAGATAGGTATGGACATTAGATGGGCAAGCGTCTTATTTCTATTGACCTCCTGGCTCTGGCTCAGCTATTTTTGAAAGGGCAGGCACAAAGTGGCTGCTCTGACATCATCTCCTCTTACCACTCTCCATGGTCCCTTGTTTGTGGACTGGCTGAGTCCCAGGGGTCTAGGTGCTTGTTGCTGGGATGGCTTTTCCCAGTTGGCATCTCTTTTGTCAGTCACAGGGTTTGAACTCAAGTCCTGGGCACTGCCCTTGAGCACTGCTGCTAAAGACTAGTGCTCTACCACTTTGAGTCACAGTGCCACTTCCAGCATTTAGATGGTTAATTAGAGATGAGTCTCTTGAGCCATGCTTCCAGCCTGGCTCTTTGCAGGTTAGTTGGCTGGCCTTGAACTGCAATACTAAGATCAAATGAGTCTTTTACACAAAACCCCTTTTTATTTCCAATTAAAGCAACATGGAGAACAACAGAAATAATGAGCAGAACTTACCTGTAACTTGTTAGGAATTGACCAACAAGTATTCTGCAATGACAAAACGTGGTAAATGTGATGAGATATAGTATTGATGTAGTATTGATTTCTGGTGACCCTAGCAATGCTTAAGTTAACCAAAGTTCATGAGACTCTCCTGTCCTACATCTGCTTCACTAGCATAACAGAGCCAGCCTTTTTCAGATCAGGCTGGGTAAGATTTACAAATCTTATATCACAGAAAGAATGTCACACAAGAGTCTTAGTTTTTGCAAATCCAAAACAATCTTTCACTAAAAATCATCTGAGTGTGATGGAGTCAAGCAGGAGTCCAGTCTACTTTTACCATGGTGGAGGTAGTCAGGATGGTCTAGGCAGGAGTGAGGCCATCTTCCAGGTTGGAAGAGATGGACTGGATCTTGACTGCATGTAGACTGGATGGCACTGAACTATGAATCCAAACTGAACAAACTGCAGGAATCTCAGACCATTTAAGCCAAATAACTTGATTACAATGCCAGATAACAAGTTTACACAGACATACACATATAGGTGTGCATGCACACACACATTCACACATTGTTTTATAGCATGCAAAAATGAATAACAGCCATAGACTCTTAGAATTCCAGCAGTAAGATAACATTATTTTGCCCAGTATTTTAGAACCATATGGTCAGTGATAGAATAGGCAACACCAAACAAAAAAGGCAAAACTCAGAACCCCAAATTTTTGACAGCACTATGTTTAGACATCTTTGCTAACAAAGCACATTAGTTGGTCAGCCCTCCGTTTCCAGGACAGCAACTTGTTAGCAAGGCACATTAGAATAAATGGGTGGCGGAGTGGTAAGCTTGGTGGAAAGGTGAGGGTCAGATGAGGCCAAACCCTTAACCTACCATGTGGCCAAGCTGGCAAACTCAAGATGGCAAATTTCGGAACGAGTCATGATGGTAAGAAAACTTGGTGGAGTTTTATTGAATAAGACAGCAAGGAGACAAGCAGGCAAGCAGAAAGGAAGGGGCACCTTTTCACAGAATGTAGGTATTCTCAAGGAAAGACAGCGAGACAGAGAAAGAGATTACACTATAAGAAAAGGAGAGAGCCGGGCGCCGGTGGCTCATGCTTGTCAGGATTGTCAGGAATAGAATAAAGTGAAGGGAATTGTGTCATTCCTGACTCAAAAACCCCTCCTGGGTCACGGCACCATATGTAAGGTAAATTAAATAGGAAGGTTTAATTAGGTAAGAAGTAAAGAGAACACCATGCAGTATTCAGGCAGGAAGAGAAGTTTACTTACCAAACTGCTGCCCCACTATGCATAGTGGAGGTGCACAGGCAGAAGGCTGGAGCTGGGGTCTTCCCTGGGTTTAAGTAGGGAAGGGGTGGGAAGAAGGTGTGGCCAGGTGAGCGAAGGTATGGCCACAATGGATGTGGATGTGACCTCAGGGCCTCGGACCCTTCCTCAGTCCCTTGGGAAGCATGGTGGGGATGGCCCAAGATGTGACCTTGGAAGGGGAGGTGACTGCCTCCAGATCTTCCAGTTATCTAGGTGACACAGGTACTGAGTGGAGACTTAGCCAAGAGGTGGGGAGGAGTCTGCCCTACCTTCCCAGAGCAGACCTGTCACTGAGGAGGCTGAGCTCTGAAGATTGAGGTTCAAAGCTAGCCAGAACAGGATAGTTTGTGGAATTCTCTCTAATGAGCCACCAAAAAGAAGCCAGAAATTCAACCAAAGTTCAAAAAAAAAAAAAGCTAAGGGACAGCACCCAGGCCCTGAGTTCAAGTCCTAGTGTCAGTACAATCAATCAATGGAAATCTGGTAAAGAAACCTGGTCTTGGATGCGATCATTGAGCAAATCACATGCCTTCATCAAGCTCATTTATTCATTTGAAGAATGAAAATTATGCTATTTCTAACCTTAATATGATGTTTTGGTAGACCGAGTGCCAACTTTCCTCAAGTTCCATGAATGTAGTTTATATTATATATCTGAATTATACCATGTTTTCAATTTAGCAATGAATATCAACAGCAGGAAATAAAGACTAAAACAACACTTAGAATTCTCACCATGTGGCAAGAAACAGTTGAAATTCTAACAGCCAAACACACCTGGAAAAAGGAGAGAACCACACCTCCCTCTTCTACATAGACAACTATTCATTGGTAGGTGCACATCACAGGGCCTGTCTGTAGCTGAGTCCCAGATTACTGCATAGAAGCATTTAGGGAACACCGTTACTGATTGCTCCTTGGTCTCTACTCTCAGTGTGAGGATGGTAATCGGAAAATATAGTAATCAGTTTTTGCCAAAGCAATGTTGACAAAAAAATTAAAGTAATAATCCATCTCTGGTAAATGGAAAAAATCAGGAAAAATATAAATTAAGTGACTTCATAAAATTACAGTTTATATTGAAAATGTTTCCTTTTTTGTGAATGTGTGTGCCAGTACTGGTATTTGAACCCAAGGCCTCGTAGTCTCATTCAGCTTTCTTTGCTCACAGCTGGTGCTCGACCACTTCAGCCATGTTCTCTCTCTGTACTTTTGCTGGTTAATTGGAGTTAAGAATCTCTCCATTTTTTTTTGTCCTGCCTGGCTTGGTACTGTGATCCTCAGATCTTAGCGTCATGAGTAGCTAAGATTACAGATGTGAGCCACCAGTGCCTGTTTCTGATGTGTTTTGAGAGCCATAGCCTGACATCTGACCCAAGTGAGGAGAAATGTACTCCCAGTGGCCCAGAACAATTCTGTGTTTTTTTTTTAAAATGCACAGTGGAAACATTTATTTTAACACTTCTACAAAGTCTGGAAAAATATCTCCATAAATGATGATTTCCTATAAAGATCAAACCCATCATACTTTTATCCATCAGTCTTTCTGCAAGAAGATCAATCAGAAATTTGTATGTGACTATTGTTTCTGAAGCAAAGATTATAGATTAAATGATCACAAAAATACAGAACTCAGCTGGACCCAATTCTGTGTTTTAAAGCAACCATGCACGGTAAAGTACATTTTGGATAACACATTAGATGTCTGCTACATCTACCAAAATAAGTCAATAAGCACTTCTCCATTTATGAGCCAAGCATTTGAGCCCCATTATGCAGCCATCCCCTGGTGCTGACAAAACCAGAGGATTTTCCCAATATTTGTTCTGGTTCCCTAGAGCTAAACAAAAGGATGAGAGGAGGATGAGTAAGAACAGACAAAACATAGGAAAATGGAGAAAATAAGATGCAGTGCTGTTGAGCATAACCTTAATCAAGTCGTCCTTGGAAACTGTCTTCCAGCTGTTGGCAAAGACAGGTGGTGTAGGAAGGACAGCGAGGAAAGCCAGCAACATCTGTTTAAATGCTCTCAACTGTTTTCTGAAGCCTTGGGCTTTAAACAGCTTCCCGGAGTCTGGAAGCGTAGGCTGCAGCTCTTCTTGATTGGCCTACAGGATTCTCTGTTGCTAAGACTGTGTCTGACTTTATGTCTCTTATTAATACAACCACTGAAATACTCTCCTGGGATATATCCAAAGATATGGATAATCAGATGAGACATATGTGAAGAATTTGGGTAATACTTTCCAGAACTAGGGTATACGCTGCAGTAGGATGGCTAGGAGGCCGTATGAGGCTGAAACTTGGATTCATTTACAGGTAGATGAAAGAGGTTGCAGTGGAGGCCCCATATGGGACACGAAAGATGTCATAAAGTGGTCTGATACTACTAAACACTCTTGTAAGTCCAAGAAGTCACACGACATCTATGTGAATGTTTCCCAAGATGATCCAAGGATCAGGAACAAGGCTGGCTGGGTCCTCCACTGTTAGGTTAACAAAGGGCACCATTCCAATGCAGAGTTTACATGAAGGGTGGGTTCTCTTTTTCCCTCCTGGATATATTAAGTGGCCATTTGGGCACAAACACCCCTTCCTGAATGTTGCATCCTTTAGGGAGTATAAAACAATAATATCAGATCTTGAAATAGTGAGGTAAATTTCTAAATTTGGAGGGTGGCAGAGGAACAGGAAAGTGTTAAGGATCACTTGGATTCAAGAGACCTCTGCTCCCTTCTCATCCCTGTTTAGAAGAGACAGATAATGGGAATAACTTATTCTATAGGAAATGTGCTTCTGGTTCATGGCAGGGTATTTTTGGTGAAAGACTGAATACCTTTTATGACAGGATGTGATTGCTTTCACTTCTACTGAGGTCATCTAAAAGAAAAGCATTCAAGCAACTTAGCAAAGAACAGGGAAGGAAGAGGACATAAGTGGGTGTCTGCCTCTTGTTACCAGTAACACCTGCAAGGCAGGGCTGCCAGAGAACCCCTGCATGTGGATAGTAAGGAGGTGGCTTATGGATCCAGCTAGAACATTCTTTTTCTTTGTCGGTTGTGGGGCTTGAACTCTGGGCTTGGGCTCTGCGCTCTTCAGCTCAAGGCAAGTGCTTTACGGCTTGAGCCACAGCACCACTTCCGGTTTTCTAGTGGTTAATTGGAGATAAGAGTCTCTTGGACTTTTCTGCCCGGGCTGGCTTTGAACTGTGATCCTCAGATCTCAGCCTCTTCAGCAGCTAGGATTACAGGCGTGAGCCACCAGTGCCCAGCCCAGCTATAACATTCTTAACACTTTCTCCCTCTTTCCTCTCCCCCAGTTGCCCGTGGCTCATGCCTGTAATCCTAGCTATTCAGGAGCTGAGATCTGAGGATCACAGTTCAAAGCCAGCTCTGGCAGGAAAGTCTGCGAGACTCTTATCTCCAATGAGCAACCAGAAAACTGGAAGTGGTGCTGTGGTTCAAAATGGTAGTGATAGCCTTGAGAAAAAGATGCTCAGGCCCTGAGATCAAGTCTCAGGACTGGACATGTGCATATGTATGCACATACCACACACACACACACACACACACACACACACACACACACACACACGCATGTTCTTAATCCTATGGAAATGAACTTGCCTGATTATGTAACACAAGAGCAGCATTTCAGTATTCCAATGTAATTATATCTTCACTAGTTCTAATGGGTCCTAGTCTGTGGTAGTCTATTTCAGGCCATTAATTGGAGTCCTATAGCTTTTCTGTATATATTTTGATTCCCATAACTTGCAGTTTGAAGGCATCTGTTATTGGAAGAAAGCCAGAGTTTCTAAGTCAAAATATCAGTCTTAACAACATGGACATGATTATTCCAGAAAGCCAACATACTTGAACACCATCCTCCATTAATGAGTTGAACTCAGAAACAGGAATATTCTTCAGCAGGGAAAAATCTCTTTTTTAGTGAGGTTTTGATGTGTTGAACAAATCCAGGACATTGTACTCTACACATCTGTGTGTTGAGCATAATGCCATACAGAAACATATTAATCAAAGATCCATCACAACGTAGACAACCAATGGCCAAATCATATCTAGGTTTCATGGAAAATGAAACATTAATCTGCTCTCTGAGTTCTCGTCTGCAAGTTCTATTTCTTTTATCAATTGTCTCCTCTAGGCCGAGTCTTTCAAATCTGGAGGGAAGCTGGGTGCCAGTGGCTCACCTCTGTAATTTCAGCTATTCAGGAAGCTAGGATTTGGGGATTACGGTTTAAAACCAGCCCAGCCAGCCCATGTGTAAGCATGGTGATTCTGTTAAATTCAGTTTGTTTGTTGGCCAAAAGTGTTTGTTTTTAAGCATTTGCTGTTCTAGCATTAACCATGTGGTTCTAGCATACAGTGGGGGGGGGGGGGGAAATGTCTTTGCCACTGAAATTCCAGAAAACTTATGGCAGACTTTCATTTTAAAACCTAAGCATGACTGAAAACTTTCATGCATATGTGTGTGTGAGAGAGAGAGAGAAAGAGAGAACATGCTCAAAATAACCTCATTTTAATGCATGAGAATTGTCATTATACTGTGAGAAAAAAGTCTTTTCTACCAAACTAAGGTGCTTCTGTTTTCTTTTGCTTTTTTTCCAGTCCTGGGGCTTGAACTCTGGGCCTGGGCACTGTTTCTGAGCTTCTTTTGCTTAACATGAGCATGCTATTACTGGAGCCACTGTCAGAAGCATCAACTTGTGTGACTCCCTCTGAGCTCCTGTGTGCTGTGAGGGTGCATGGCAGCATGCATTTCCTCGGGGGAAGAAAGGGGGACACCCCTTCTTCCAAGTGAGGGCTAAGGTCTGATGCCCAGCTGCCAGACTCAAGTGAAGGTTTGCAGGAATTGCCATTCGTGCTCCTCCAAGTTAACCCTGTTAAAACAATGCCTCCAGACACCCTTTGTGTACCCACTTGTGTTTTACCTACTTTTACAAACTTTGATCACTGGAACTGCTCCACATGTGTTGACAAGGATTAGCTATTCCTGCTTACTGACTTAAAGTTAAACGCTCATTGTCTGTGCTCCCATAAAACGGTTTAAGATTAACTCTCTGCTACCTGACTAAAGATTTATGTCTCCTGACTGCATTTATGTCTCCTGCATGTTGTATATAAGCATGTGATGTTCCAATAAACTGTGTCCATACCCACATGGTGTAGTCCCCTTTCTGCCTACCAAACACTACGTTCCCAGGTCTTGCTGTGTGAACAGCAACAAGCCACAGTGTGACTTTCGAGTAGTTTATTGGAGAGAAGAGTCTTTTTTTTTGGTTCCGGTTGTGGGGCCTGGGCGCTGTCCCTCAGCTCTTCAGCTCAAGGCTAGCGCTCTACCACTTGAGCCACAGCACCACTTCGGCTTTTTTCTTTTTGTTTATGTGGTGCTGAGGAATCGAACCCAGGGCCTCGGGCATGCAAGGCAAGCGCTCTACCACTGAGCCTACTCCCCAGCCCCTGGAGAGAAGAGTCTTAAGGACTTCCCTGCCCAGGCTGGCTGCAAAATGTGACCCTCAGATGTTAACCTCCTGAATAGCAAAGATTACAGGCACGAGACAGTGGCACCCAGCTTATGTTTGCTTTTTGGCTTCAATTGGAACTACTTAACTGGATCCACACTATAAAGAAAAAATTGGCAGTTTTAAACTCTTATTACAAAGAAGCTCATCAGATTTGGGTCCTTACTAATGTTAATTTTTGCTGTCTACTATCTGATTCACAAGTATGTAAGCTACCTTTGATACAGTGTCAATGGTATTTTCAACTTAAATTAGTATCCTAAAGTGCACTATTCAAGTAAAAATTAACTAGATTTTTTTTAACCAGTTGCTGTTTTGAAACTCTCATCGTGACCATTATTGAGTTTTTTTTTTTAAATCACAGATTTGATCCTCTGCAGCATTTAGAGTCACACCCACAGAGGGATAAATTCCTCTTGCAAATATATATTGGTCACACTTAACTATTATTGGTAATAAGTTCCAGGTAAGCCCAGCTTAAAAACAATTTCTATTGATCATTTTGATGCTTCAGTTGGAAATAAAAAGGGTCTCTTGGCATTGATACTTGCTTAATCTGTCAATCACAGCGCCCCCCCCCATCCAACATGGGACATGCTATCAATCAACTGGGACATGCCATCTCTTCAATGCGAAAGAAGAGTCTGCTAGACCCAGGGGTCATTCCAGGGATGCACAGCTGGTTCAATATACACCAGCCAACTAATGTTATTCAACACATCAGTAGGAGCAAGGAAAAGAACCACATGATGATCTTCATAAATGCAGAACCCTTTATGATAAAAGCTCTGAAGAAGGTAGGAATCTATAGAGTATTCCTCAATATAATAAGAGTTGTACATAACAAACCTAGACCCAGCAATAGAGTTAATGAGGAACAAGGGCTGGGAAGGTGGCTCAGTGGTAGAGTGCTTGCCTTGCATGAAAGAGGCCTTGGGTTCAAATCCTCAGTACCACATAAGCAGAAAAAGCCAGAAGTGGTGCTGTGGCTCAAGTGGTAGAGCACTAGCCTTGAGCTGAAATGCTGAGGGACAGTGCCCAGACCCAGAGTTCAGGTCCCACAACCAACAACAAAAAAAGAACCCTTTAGATTCCCCTCTCCATTCCTCATCAATACAGTACTGGAATTCTTAAGAAAAACAGTGAGTGACAAACATAAAGAGAATACAAATGGGAAAGAAGTAAAACTCTCCCACTTTGCCCATAACATGATCCTGTATTTAAAGAACCCCTTCAGCCTGGTGCGGATGGCTCTTGCCTGTAATCCTACTTACTCACGAGGCTGAGACCTGAGGATCATGGTTCAAAGCCAGCCATGATACGCTTATCTCCAATAAACCAACAGAAAACTGGAAGTGGCACTATGGCTCAAATGGTAGAATGCTAGCTTTGAGCTGAAGAGCTGAGGGACAGCATCCAGGCCCAGAGTTCAGGCCCCACGACCAACAACAAAAAAAGAATCCCTTAGATTCCTCACTGAAGTTACTGCAAGTGAGCTGAAAGTTTGACAGTGGCCAGGTGAAAAATTAATCGACAAAAACCAGTAGCATTTCTGTATGCCACAATGAGAAGAGCAAAACAAATCAGAAAAGCAATTCTATTCATAATAGCCTCAAAAAAAAGCACCTAAGAATTACCTTAACCAAAGATGTAAAGAACTTTTATGATGAAAACTTTAAAAATGTGAATAAAGGAAATTAATGCAGATTTAAGGAAATGGAAAAATCTCCCATGCTCTTGGATTGGGAGGACTAACATCATGAATATGGCAACACTGCCAAAGTTATCTCCAAATTCAATGCAATACTATCAAAATCCCAACAGCATTCCTCAATGATATAGAAGAAGCAATCCCCAAATTCATATGGAATAATAGAAGAGCCCAAATAGCAAAGGTAGTCCTTAGCAAAAAGAACAAGGCTGGAAAAAATTCAATAGCAAGCTTCCAACTCTATAGCAAAGCCTTAGTAATACAGTCAGTTTGTTAGTGGCACAAAAATAGGCCTGAGGATCAATAAAATACAATAGGAGACCTAGAAATCAACCCATCACACACCTGTAGCCAAATAGTATTAGATAAGAAAGCCAAGAACAGAGGATGGGAGAAAGGCCGCCTCTTTAACAATGGTCTTGGCATAAACTAGGCCACATGAATGCCACCAGCACAACTATGTTCACTGCAGCATTGATTATTATTTCCCATACATGATGCCCCTCACTGGATGAATAGAAAATGTGGTTTGTATACACCATGGAATTCTATCCTTCCACCAGAAAGAATGTCATTTCCCCATTTGTATGAAAATGGAAAGAAATTACACTAAGCTAATTAAACCAGACCCAGAGAGACATAGGCTACATGGTTTCCCTCATTTGTAGTAACTAGAATATGACTAGAAATCTACAAGTAAACCCAATGGATAGTGAAAGAAAATGTTTACACTTGGACAGAATGAACTAAACAGTACTGTAAATACACAGTGAGAACAAAGGATATTCTTAGGAGACGATCACAGGGGCTCAATAGCTATGTGCTTATGATCATATAAAATTATCGATGTGGGCATTGGTGGCATACGCCTATAATCCTAGCTACTCAAGTGGCTGAGATCTGAGGATGGTTTCCACGCCAGCCTGGGCAGAAAAGTCCCCAGGAGATTCTTATCTCCAATAAACCACTCAAAAACCTGAAGTGGCACCATGGCTGAAAGTGGTTGAGAACTAGTCTTGAGCCAAAAGAGCTCAGGGATGAAGCTCAGGCCCTGAGTTCAAGTACAACAACCAAACAAAAGTAAAAAGGTCCTTCTTGAATAAAATTCCAAGAAGTAGAAAGAAGAGAGTTTTCTTTCTTTCTTTTTTAAAAAAATACTCTTTACAGTTCTTCTTCCCACCAACAAATTGCTTGTTTCCTTTTGTAACTGTTACTTTTTTTTGTACCCTTTGTGTTATATATGAAGTGATCTGATATGGGGAGGGGAAGGGGGAACATAGAATGGTTGAACAAAGAGTGAAACAATTCAGCAGGAATACTCACTAGACACTATGTAGGAAATGAACTTTACACCTTGGGGGGGATGGAGTGGGGAGGGGAAAATCTAGAAGGGAATGCATGCGAGTGTGATAGTGTGCAAAAGGAAATGCACTCATTATCTGAATCATGACACTGTAATCCCTCTGCACACCACCTCACAATATAATTTTTAAAATTATATATACATTATGGATATAATATATATACAAATTAAAGATAGAGTCTCACAGACTTTCCTGCCAGCCTGGCTTTGAACTGCCATCCTTGGATCTCATCCTTTGATTTGTAGAATTGCAGGCATGATCCACCAGATCCCAATATGAATCTTTCATTTTTTTTCCTTCTCTTTTTTTTTCTTTTTATGTCTGGGTGGAAAGAAAGTGAATAGTTCTTATAGAAGAACAAATTAAGTGTGACCTGCTTTCTCAAGGCAAGTTTGATCAAATCTCAACCACTACAGATTTAACTACTGAGAGTTCTTTTTTAAAAAAAATGTAGAATTATTATTTTATTGTCATTTATAATGAGATAGCAGTCTGATATATAGTCTTCATAGTTCATACTTTTGTAAATTTTAAAAAAAAACCCACGTTTTCAAGCAGCTGACTGGCAATGTTTTTCAGAAAATGTGATTACACTAATTCATTAATAGTGACTTTGAGCTTTTTCTTATTAGCTCCAGAAAATTCTCACACCTTCTCACCCTTTTTAAAAAAAAACTGGAAGGTTGGCATGCATTTGAATTCTGTCTGCAGCCACATCCTGACAGTCATCAACATCGATTTTGAGGAACATTACACTGGGATACTTTTCAGAGAGATCATGAAAGAAAGGAGTGATCATTGCAAGGTTCACAGGATGTGACTAATAAGTTCATCTTCTGCAACGTCCAAGGCTTCTTGAACGGCATCCTTGCTGTCCATCTGCTTCACCATTTTGGCTGTTTTGGATTAGTTGGAATGACTGTAAAAAGGATAGAATTGGATCCAAGGTGCAGGACATAGCTCCTCTTGTGAATTCTTATCACAAGTATGTGAGGGATATGAGAGAGTTCTCTTGCCCTCAAGGGAGGCCACTTGGTACTTGAAGTTGAAATTCTGCCCCCCCACCTACCTTTTCCCCCAAATCTTATCTATCTATCTATCTATCTATCTATCTATCTATCTATCTATCTATCTATCTATCTATCTATCTATCTCTATCTATCTATCTCTATCTATCTATCTATCTATCTATCTATCTATCTATCTATCTATCTATCTATCTATCTGATGTTAGTCATGTGGTTTTCTTGTTTGTTGTGTTTTGTTTTTGTTGCCAGTTGGAGGTCTTAAACTCAGGGCCAGGATGCTGTCCCTGGGTGCTGTCCCTGCTCAAAGCCAGTACATTACTGCTTGAGAAACAACCACACTTCTGGCTTTTTGGGAAGTTTACTAGAGATGACATTCTCCAGGACATTCTTGCATTTGAACTGTGACTTTAGAACTCGGATTACCTCAATAGCTAGAATTCTAGGCAGAAATAATACTCTCATTCTATGGTGCTGACAAATGATCTATTTCTATATGCTCTTTATATTTCTTTTCAAATTAAATTGATAGACTCATTCATACAGTAAATGGCCAGTCAGGGTCTGACCATGGCCAGTCAGGGTCTGACCATGACTTGGGGGTTTGCACACAATCATTTAGAAAAACAAGATCATGCTCCAGTTCTTTCCAGGCTGAATTTTCTCCAGATTCCTGATGATGTGTGCACAGGACACATGTACCCCCAAATCTTCAGAGACACAGGCTAGATTCTCTTTCATATGTATAAAAGACTAAAAACAAAAGCCCCCGCCCCCAATATACCCTAACACCTCAAGACATTCCCACTAGCCTGAGCCTGCAGAACATCTAAGAACAGCCAGACCAAATAGCAGCATCCATCAAGAAACCTGGAAATTCTATCTCTGCTTGCTTTCCCTCCTTCCCTTCCTCGCTCCCTCCCTGTGTAACTTTGTTCCTTCTTCCCTTCCTTCCTTCTTTCTTACTTTTCTTCCTTGCATCCTCCCTTCCTTCCTCCCTCCTTTCCTTCCTGCCAACCTTCCTTCCTTCTTTCCTTCTGTCTTTCTTTTTTTGTGCCGGTTATACAACTTTACCTCTGAGCTTGGACGCTGTTCCCTAGCTTCTGTTTGTCAAAGCTAGTACTCTACCACTTAAACCACAATAGGACTTCTGGCTTTTTCTGAGGAGTTGATTGTAGACAGTTAGGGACTGCCCAGCACTTGCGTGTTTGATAATCATTTAGAAAAGCAAGATTATATTCCAGTTCATTCCAGGCTGAATTCCCTCCAATTCTTGATGGTGTTTGCACAGGACACATGAACCCCCAAAGCCTCACGGACACAGCCCGGCTTCTCTTTCAAATGTGTAACAAACTGAACACAAAAGAGATTTTACCCTAGTACCTTAATTCCTCAAGACATCCCCACTGATGGCCCAATGGGTAGAGACTGTAAACGACCCAACAAGATCAGCAGCCCAACTTACAGCATCCACTAACATATCTGGTCATTCTATGTGTACCTTTCTTTTCTTCCCTCCCTCTCTCCCTCCACCCACTTTTCCCTTCCTTCCTTGCTTCCTTCCTTCCTTCCTTCCTACCTTCCTTCCTTTTTTACTTCCTGCGAGAGGCCCAAAAATCCAATTGTGAGACCCCAAAATGATTGGGAGTTTGAAAGCCTCCTCCTAACATACTTTTAGAACACTGAGAGTTTCCTGGAAATGTCAATCAGTCCTGGCTTAAAGAGCATTCAGATTTCTGTCCTGGGTGTGGGCTAAGTCACCCCCACACTGTGTGGGAGCATGAGGGGATATTCAGGTTTATGGAACTTTTAAGGTGTTTACCACTTAGCTGTACTTCCCAAGATGAGGAAGTCATCTACCATCTACCACTTGTATAACAAATATTGTCACATGTTGAAGGTTACACCTTACTTTCTGCACACACTTCCCTAAACAAAAACCAATAAAACCCTTGGTTCATGGAACGTTGGAATCTGAATCCTGCGGAAGGCTACAGGTCCCTTGATGCCCCAAATCTCAGTTCCATGGTCTAGTTTCCATTACTGCCTTGATCCCAGTCACAACAGGTTAAGGGCCATGGGGCAGGTTACAACCCTTTCCTTCCTTCTTTCCTTCTTTCTTTCCTTCGTTCCTTCCTTCCTTCCTTCCTTCCTTCCTTCCTTCCTTCTTTCCTTCCTTCCTCTCTCCTTTCTTCCTTGCCTACCTTCCTCCCTTGTTTTCCTCCTTCCTTTCTTTTTTATTTTGTACTCAACAGGGACTTGAACTCAGGGCCTAGGGACTGTACCTGACCTCCTTTTTGTCAAGGCTAGGGCTCTATCATGTGGGCCACAACACTAATTATGGAATCCTAGAAACTCTCACCTATTTTTGGCCCAGTTTGGGTTTCAGCTGAGACCACCAGATATCGGATTTCTTGACGTACTAGGATTCTAAGAGTCCTAGAATGTGTTCTGAGGAGTTTCTTGGAGATAATACTCTCACATTCCTGCCTGGCTGGCTTCCAACTGAGATCCCAGACCTCAGCCTCCTGAATAGAATTCCAGATATGAGACACTGGAACCTGGTGTGAATATTGTTTTTTCCCTTTTTGTTGTGGATTGCGTGTGTGTGTGTGTGTGTGTGTGTGTGTGTGTGTGTGTGTGTATTTGTGCCTGGTTGGGCACAAAATGAATCTTCTAGAAGTGCAAAGGAAATGTGATCTGAATTTCAAAGGCACATTGAATCAAATCTCAACCAGTACAGCTTTAAATATTGAGCATTCTCATCTCCAAATGTGTTGGAGAAGTAGAAAGAGCTCTCTTGGCTTGAATGGGATCTCATTTTGTATTTGATGTTGTACTTTCCCTATACCTTTCCCCCCCAAAGTGATTTATGTTAGATTATCCTTGGTCATGGGTTTATTTGTTTGTGTGTGCATTTGTGCCAGTTCTGGCACCTAGGTGCTGGTCTTGTGCTTTTGGAGCCACAGCTCCACTTGTAGCTCTTTTGGAAGTTCACTCGAGATGAGAGTCTCTCGGACTTCCCTGCCCAGGCTGGATTTGAACTCGGATCCTCAGATCTCAGACTTGCTGAGTAGCTAGCATTCTAGCCATATGCAATACTCTCAGTCTCTGGTGCCACAAAATAATCTCTCTAATCATGCCTTTCCTTTCTGTATATTTTTGATTGAATGGTACAGTATATTCTAGATAGTAAGAGATTGCCCCACAACCTTGAGGTTTGCTAAGAACTATTAAGAAAAGCAAGATGGTGTTGCAGAGCTTTCCAGGCTGAGTTGACTCCAGATTCCTGTACACAGGACACATGTATCCCCAAAGCACTCAGAAACTGCTGGGTTCCAGAGCTACCATTGAACTGAAAAGCTCAGGGCCAGACTCCCTGTCTCTTCCACCCACACTGAACTTTGGAGTTTATGTCCCCTGGAAAATGCACTTCTCTTCTGGCTTTTGTTTCTGATGCCCAGAAGAGATTCCAGGAGAGAGGCACCTGAACATACAGGAAGAGCGGAAAGGATGACCCTCCTCTGTGACCTCCCAGGAATTATCTGGCACTGCCATGCTACAGAATTAGCAGGCTGAATCCCACGAATCATCTTCCCAGTAAGGATCCAAATTGACACAGATCTGGATCTTGTGGGTTGTTGCTGTATCTGTCAATGCCTGTGCCAGATCAGCCTGAACCTGGGCAAATCTCCGAGGGCTGTAGAACCCTTGCTTCAGATCTTGAGAAAGATGGTAGCTCTCCAGAGGGACAGGATAGATCCCTAGTCTCAAGTGGCGCAGCCTGGACATGTGCCTCAAGAGGTTCTGCAGGGCAGCCATGGAGATTTTGTTTCCATAGAAACTGAAGAAGCTGAGGTGGAAACACTGGATCAGAGCAGGCAGGATGGCAGAGAGCCTGTCATCAGTGAAGTCACAGAACTCCAAGGCCAGGGACTCACTGGCTGCAGCAGGGCTCCAGGGGCTCAGGCCTGAAGATGTCCTGGATCAAATTCTTCAGATGCAGGTGGTTGAGCTGCCTGGTGCAGGGACACTGTGACAGAATCCAAAAATCAGCTTCCAGCATCTAAATTTCATTCAGAGATAAGGTCTTCAAAGGTATCAGGCTCCTGAGGATAGCAGGCAGGTTTCCATCAAAGAAGAGGTTTTGCATGTGAAGCTCCTGGAGATGCTTCAGCTGCCCAAGCTCTGCCCCCAAACTGCAGGAATACCAGGATTTGTCATTGGAATCATATTCCTAAGAACTAAACTTGGTGCATTAGAGGGTGTGAAAGTTCTTCATCTTCCTCAGGTAAGGAACCAAGTTGAGCATCTTTCCTGGAGAGCAGTTTAATTCATTCAGGACCAGTTCCTGAATGGAGTCCAGCCTCACCACCAGCAGACTCTTGTCGATTTTGTACAAGGAGTTCTGGAGAATCTGTAGCTTTCTTCAGCACAGCTGGACTTGTTCTTTCCTCTCCCTGGCCCACTGGAGCAGGGAGGTTTGGAGATCATCCTGGACACCATTTTTGATAGGTCAATGGCCATCAACAAGGGCTGCTCTTCAGTCACCCCTGAATGGCGACTCCCTGTAGGTCTGTCAGTCAATACCTCTGGAGAAGAGATTCAGGCCATGGAGGGGTACCCCTGTGTCCAGATCCCTGGTTGGTCATTCCGCAGATTGAGCACTTGTCGTTTGCACTGACTGGGGTGCTCCTTGTTGGATCTTTGCACCATGGCCTTCAGCACCTCTGTGTGGTCCCAGGCATAGAGGTGGCCAGGGACTGGTAGCTCAGCAGACTCTGCATGGCCAGATGCTGGAGCGAGGGTGGGGTCCCTGATATTCTTCTTGAGGGAGGATTCCTGGACCAGGTAACATCTTGGTTGGGTGTTGCACTTGAGATGAATTCAAACAGTGGTGTGACCAAAAAGTGATAGGATTAAAAGCATGACCTACACAACCCAGCTTCCCTTTGCAATGTAAAACATGCACCAGAAAGACTTCCTACCCGTCTACATAAATCCTTCCAGATATTCCCACAGGTGTTCCACTGGCTGAACCTGCAAGGGACCCAACAAGAGCATCCAGCTCAACGTTCTGACATCCACAAAAACTCCAGGAGATTCTGTCTCTGTATTTCTTTCCCTCCCTCCCTCCTTCCTTTCCTCCCTCCTTCCTTCCATCTTTCTTTTTGGTTGGTCCTAGAACTTTAACTCTGAGATTGAAGGCTGTCCCCTAGCTTCTGTTTGTCAAGGCTAATACTTTACCACTTGAGCCACAATACTACTTCTGACTTGTTCTGAGGAGTTGATTGTAGACAGTCAGGGACTACCCAGCACTTGGGTGTTTGATAACCATTTAGAAAAGCAAGATTATATTCCAGTTCATTCCAGGCTGAATTCTTTCCAATTCCAGATGTTATTTGCACAGGACACATGAACCCCCAAAGCCTCACCGACACAGCCTGGCTTCTCTTTCTAATGTATAACAAGCTGAACACAAAAGAAATCCCACCTTAGTACCCTAATTCCTCAAGGCATCCCTACCGATGGCCCAATGACCAGAGCCTGCAAACCACCCAACAAGGGCGAGCCTAACTTACAGCATTCACCATCATATCTGATCATTTATGTCTACCTTTCTTTCCTTCCCTTCCTCTCTCACTTCCTCCCTCCCACTTTCTTCCTTCCTTCCTTTTTTCCTTCCTTCCTTCCTTTCTTCTTTCCTTCCTTCTGTCCTTGTGAGAGAGAACCTTGGAATCTGAAGCTAGCAGAAGGCTACAGGTCCCCTGGTACCCCAAACAAGCTCTGAGACTCCAAAATGATTGGGAATTTGGAAGACCCCCTTCCCACATAGTGTCAGAACACTGAGAGTTTCCTGGAAAGGTCAATCTGTCTTGGTTTAAGGGGAATTCAAATTTCTATCCTGGGTGTGTGCTAAGTCCCCCCTAAACTTTGTGGGAGCATTGGGTTAGACTCAGGTTTATGCAAGTTGTAACGTGTTTATTATTTAGCTCTACTTCCCAAGATGAGGCAGTCATCTACCACTTGTACACCTAATATTGACACATGTTGAAGTTTATACTTTCTGCACACATTTCAAAGAACAACAAAAACCTTCATTCATGGAACCTTGGAATCTGAAGCTAGCAGAAGGCTACAGGTCCCCTGGGACCCCAAACATCAATTCCAAGTCTGGTCTCCTTTACTGTCTTGATCCCAGTCACAGAAGCTTAAGGGCCATGGGGCAGGTTACAACTCCTTCCTTCCTTATTTCCTATTTTCCTCTCACCGACCCTTCCTTCTTTGCTTCCTGGCTACCTTCCCCTTGTTTTCTTCCTTCCTTCTTTTATATTTTGTACTCAGAAGGGACTTGAACTCAGGGCTTGGGCACTGTCTCTGAGCTTCTTTTATTCTAGCACTCTACCACTTGAGCCACACCACTTCCACCTTTTTCTGTTTATATGTTAGTGAGGAATCAAACTGAGGGCTTCATGCATGCTAGGTAATTACTGTACAACGAAGTCATCTTCGCAACATATATATATACATACACATGTATAAATGTATACATTTGCATATGTATACATGTATATAGACATACATATATGTATATGTACACACATATGTATATATGCATGTAATATATATGTATATATACATATATGTGTATACACACACACACACACACACACACATATATAAAGAGACAACATCTCTTCCTTCTGTTAAATGAATGAGTGCCCAGAAACCACATATTGACCATTTGACCATCAGGGGGCGACAGAGAGATCTGGTAGGAACAGAAATGAAAATGTATTGCTATAAAATCAGGAAACATTCTGCGACATTTGAGCTCTTTCAGCCACCATCGTGCTTTAGTCCAGAAAGGCACAGTTGCTTCCTGACTCCATGGTACTAGAAATTGTGTGGTTCCCTCAGGACTCTGGTTTATGGTTTGCTGATAGGAAACAGCCCCGTGATTGTAGTGAGCACAATAATCATGTGGGTGAGTTGAGGTATTTATTGCTCAATTACTGCTATTCCATTACCATTTATTAGGTCTTGCACTTTACCCACCCAGTACACTCACTATAGCCAAGCACAATAACTGATGTGGTGCATGAAGATATGTATTTGCTCAAACACTGATATTCTACTATCATCCAGCAGATGTCGGACTTTACCCACATAATACCATCCGGTCCCTACTTCATCTTGTCAGTCTATCTCACCTACTATGTCACTTGGTCCCAGGTTTAATAGCAAAAGATCCTGGAGTGTCTTGGTCTGGTTGGCCGGGGACAGCCTTGGGCTGCTGGGGAAGTTTGGTGGTGGCCTACTTCATCGGCCAGGGAGTCTGTGACCCCGTGCTCCTCCGAAGAGAGGGAAATTGGTTTCGATTTGCTCTGGTTTATTTTGCCTGATCATCTTCCAGGCATGTCTGGCCAACTCCTTAGTTCATATGCATATCTCTGGCCCACATGTGTTCCCTTGATTTCATCTGGGTGTGAGCAATTCAGTTTCCTATCTTAATCCCCCATATAGTCTTGGTGCTTCTTGGTGTAGCAGTCCTGGGGTTGTTTATATATGCTAGCTATGTTCCTAACATTCCATCCTTATTCTCTGGAGGCCTCCCAGGGCTGAAAACAGGAATCACAACACAAATACCAAAAATATTCCAAATGAAATCAATTCAAATCAAATCAAAAGAAGCCAAACACACACTCTACACTCCATCAATTAATCTATCAGATATAAGTACTAAATATCTGAATACAATCAAACCAAATATAATAAAAATAAGCCAAACACACACTCAATTAATCTGTAATCTAATTGCCATACTTAAGTCCTAAAAAGGGATAGTCTGAATTCAAATTAAATCATCTATTTAATCATCAAACAAGCAGCATTTAGTTCCTCTTGTTCATGGGCATTTGCAATTAAACTTTGTATGTGAATGTGCCACAGGTGTAACATGAATTTGCCAGAATCTATCCTGTTGGGCAAGAAATTTTTTAAAAACATAGTTCTATTTGTTTCATACAAACTTGAGCAAAGGGTTGCAATAATTCTCATAGACAATGTTCTTCCAAAGTTCTCATGGGAATCAGAGGATTCTTCTCTATTGATTCCATTGAGCACCAATCATATTTTAACATATGTGATACCTGTTTATGATCTAGTAAATGTGTATGTTATGTAACTATAGGATACATATATTTGCATTTAGGCATATATGACATGGCAAAAAATCCTAGAAGCCTTATTACGTGTTCCTCATTTTTCATGCTAGTATGGTAGGAAAGAATATGATTAATAAATTGAGCAAAAACATGTATCCTTTTGTTCAATTGGCCTTAATCTAATCATAATTGACCATCATCTCTTACAAAAGTCACATTCAGAAGGAATCATGTGTCCAATAAGTCTTGTTACTCTACTACAGACAGCTCCATCAAGATGCATAAAGGCATCTTCGGAAGAAGCCAAGAGTACCCGTTTCCCCTTGCAGTTCTGAGGTATCATTGTTGCATGGTGATTCCTGAAAGAAGGTTGACTGTAAGTCCATTGATTTTTTTTTTTTAATGAGAGATGCCTGTAAAGCTACATCTGCCAAAAAAAAAAACCAAAACCAAAAACAAAAACAAAAAAGACTTGCAAAATTATATAGGTACAAACAGAAAAATAACAAAATATGGGTTTGTTTTAACCAATGCAATGGACTCCATGTCCAAATGCATGTGGCATCCAAGCAGACCAATCTCCTTAATGTGTCCAAGAGTCCACAATATGCCAAATTGGTGACCTGATGGGTCCACTCAATGGTGTCAGTTTGTAACACATGAGATAGGTGGTCAATAGGATCCACTTGTGTGTCCATATGTTGGATGGAACTATGTATCTTGCCATCCATCTTCTGGAGTGGTTGTTTGTTGTGTTGTCTACTTTTTGTATTGTTGCTCTTCTTCAAAGTATCGCTCATCTACCCATCATCTATCCCTCATCTATCCCTCCTCCCTCATTCTAGCTTGAATTACATTGCTGAGCTGAAATTATGTGTATGCTGGTAGGTTACCATGCTGATCTCCCAGAAAAGTGTCTGGTAATTTTATATGCATTAGTTATAGAAGAGCATCTGGGCTTCCCTGTACCAGTACAATTCTCTGGTGTCTGTGTATATCCATTATGGGACATATTAGAAGCAATAATTTTGTGAGGTTTCATGATGCACATGGCAAATCGGAAGCTTCCCAAATGAAATACTTCAGCCAGGAATATTGTGGTTGCTAAGCTGGAACTTTTCCATGCCAGCAATTGTGGTTTCGTTGCTATGTACGTGTTGGCTCCCAAGTGTATAACACCAGTTGAGCACATACTATGCTGCCTCAGGGGAAGTATTTGCCCAGAGGTATGGATACGTAGGTGTAACACATTTGTCTCCCCAAGGGTTTGGTAGGGCCTTTGCTAAGTATGCTGGCACTGAATCATCTCAAAGCCAATATTTGGAGTATATGGATCTTGCTTGTACCATGTTCACAGAAGGAGCTATATGTAGGGTCCAAGATGGCTTTGAAGGTAGCCATTTCTGTGCCAGATCCTGTTGAGAACAGAAATCCCAAAGTCTCGGTGCGTTGCAATGGGAGTTTTATTGTATGCACTGCTTCCTTTGTTTGTTAGCCCATATAAGTTTCAGCATGTACGATGCTGCTTGATTCTGTTCCGCAGTTGTGTCAAAAGGTTGTCTGTGTTAAGCTGGTTGATGATAGTATGGGACCTCTGCATGGCATCTGACAATGTACAGAGATGGCTTCGGCCCAGGTTTCCCAACTGTGCTTGGTATTTGAAATATCTGCCCGTCTTGGAGCCATGACTGAGGAGGCCAGTCCCACAGAGGATCCAGCTGCAAATGCTCCCGCAGCCACGAACTGAAATGGTGTGTGTGCTGCCCGACGATTAGCTAAGGAGTACAAGAGCACTGGCAAAGCCCATAGGTCTGGTATGTCACAAAGTTCCGGTGGAAGCCAGTCACGAAAATTAAATGCTATGGCGATTGGTTGTATTTGTGGGTTGATTAGTCAGGAAGACACCGATAAATCTGGAAGTATCATTGAGTCAGCCGTTGCTTCGACTGGTTCTTCTGGAGCAAAAAGTACACCTGGTTGATAATGTGCTGTGTAAAATTTATGCATTTGGTTGTATCCTCTATCTATATTGCAGGGAATTTCAGTGTCTGAGGGTATCCTACAAGTCTCAAAGCAAATAGGGAAAATAGTCTACTACATTTGGGTGATCATCCTTATCAATAAATGTATCATGGGTTGTGTTGATAGATGAGGTATGTGTGACTAAATTGAACACTCTCCATTCATGTATCCTTGGTAAAGGTAGTATCATGGAAAACAGTAAGGGAATCTGCCATGATGGTGTTTGAACTTCTGTATTGATTCTGCAAAATGCATTCCTGCCTTATGCTACCATGGAAGTGACGATCCATTGGCCTCTTTAATTGAATATCACGGGCAGAGAGTATTATAATGTAAGGACATCTGGTCAAGATCATTGTGTGACATGCAAGGAAATATATATTCCACTGACAATGCATTAACTGTCCAGAATCAACTCTGATTATTAGGAACTGGATAATACTTAGTGTGTTCATGATGTAAGTGGATATCAGGTGAAATTTGAAAATCCATTGGTTCATTCTGGATAAGTGATGAGTGTGTTTTGCATATAAAAGCAAACATGGACATTGGGCATCCAAATGGATGGGTATAATTATACCAGGCCACAGGTGTTGTATTAGTAAGGTTACTTTTTGTCGAAGAATATCATGGAATTCAACATCATTTTTGTTTCACTCCTTACATGATACGGGGGTTCTGAAAGACCCAGCACAATTTTGTTTAACCTTGACATTTTACCCAATATATGGAAATATTTTCATTAGAAAAATATTGGTCGCAATTTTTACTATTATATCTGAATATCCTAGTGGCATGTTTGTCAGATTATATCCTTCTAAGCCCCCTTGAACGTATAATTAAAAGTTACAGAATTGTAGCTGTGATCTATCATCATGCATTTACTCATATCATTATATCTCATTGTCTGATTATTAAGAGAAAATACAAACTTCATTGGCTTTCAGATGTTATTCTGGTAATCACATATGCCTATGCATAGTATGGCATCAAACAAATTCTTTGTTGTTGTTACATTCCTCAGCATGTCTTGTAAGAGGATTGCAAGTAAGCATACTGCATTACGATGAATGCAAGTGAGTGGTTGTCATGTGGTCTCAATGTCATCTGTAGCAAAGGGTTGGGGTAATGGATCCATTAAAATAATAGGGAATTTATAATGGGTCCCCTACGTTAAAATCTTCTGCCATGATGGTACTGTTGGGAAAGAAAAATTAGATATATAATATTCTGACCAAGCATTGTATAAAGTTCCTATAATAAGGTAAATTCGAGATTCCAGCTACATAAAGTACTGTGGTTGTAGTATTGTTTAGCTCCGGATAATTTTCAGAAAGGTTGCCTATGCATTTGTCTCCATGTGGTTTTGGTATATGTAGCCATTGGATCATCGGTGATGGACGTATTATGTTGCCAGAGACTTCACAGGGCATTGCCATCCTTGTGGAGTTTGTTGGTGTTTCAGTTGTGATTTCTTCATAATAATAATCATAATATGAGAGCCCCAAAATCCAAACGGTGAGACCCCAGAAAGAACTGGGAGTTGGAATGCCTTCTTCCGATACACTCTCGGAAGGCTGACAGTTTTCCTGAAAATGTCTATCAGGGAACTCAGATTCCACTCTAAACTGTGTGGGAGCCTGAGGGTAAGCTTAGGTTTATGCAAATTGAAGACTGTTTACTATTTAGCTCTCCTTCCCAGAATAAGAAGGTCACCTACCTCTTGGATATAAAATATTGTCATATGTTGAAGTTTGTACCTTACTTCCTTGCGCAAGATCAATAACCTTGGTTAATAGACCTTTGGGAATCTGTTGCCGGTGGAAGGCTACATACAGGTGCCCTGATACCCCAAATCTCAGTTTCATGGTCCGGTCCAGTCTTCGTTATTGTGTTGCTCTCGGTCATGGTGGATTAAGACTTCATAAGAACTATGATCACAAAATCTGCTAGTGGCATTGTATATGAGTATGTCATTGCATACTAGCATTTCATGAGCCGATGGGGTATAAAAGGCTGAAAGAAACTTGGTATTGACAGCATACTTGTATGGGAATACTTGGTCGGTATCTCTCGTTGAAGTCAGAAAAGTAGTTATATTAGTATTATTCACGTTCTTGATACCAGATACTTGGGTGGAGCGCATTGATATCTTCCTCATATGGAAGAGGTACATCGCTGAAGCTGTGATTCTCTATCTCCATAGTTCTGTCCTGTGGCAACGTAATGAGTTTTCTTCATAAATATTCATGTTATCTATACCTGTGACTACAAACTGGACTATATTGCCTTGTGCTTGCCTCCATTCATGGCAATATGAGTATGCTCACACTGATGCTTGTACAATGCTCATACTCAACATAGAAAGAGTGCTGAGCATACATTGGATTCAGAGCAAAGTGGTATTGGTTCCAATATTGGGGCACCTGACATTCTGGCTCCATATATTTAGGTTGTCTTTTTGGTATGGGTTCAGCTGTAGCCTCCTGTCTGGTCGATTTTATCCTAGACTGAGATGGATTGCCTGCTTTTATGATATTAGCTGTACTTGAATGTTGCAACAGTTTCTGATTTCCAATTCCAGATGCTATTCTTTGATGAACAACTTTGGATTAGCCACATGAGGTGTGCTCTGTACTACCTCGCTGCTTGAATAGTAACTGGTTTTGGATTACTGGAACTCTTCAACCAAATGTGATCTCTGCTTCTGTTGAGCTTTTTTTTATCTATTCATTCATTCTAGAAATAATTTTGTCTATTAGTTGGAAGCTATAGGGATTCTGCAGTGAACTCAACCAGTACTCTATCCTTACACACTGTATTTCCGGACTAGGAGGCTTTGCTTTCCTTCATGAAAACTATGCACAGTTTCTCAGAACCTTTGTGTGTGTGAGAGGGGTGTGGGAAGGAGAGCTAGAGTGAGAAAGAAAGGAGAGAGAGAGTTTTGTGTGCCTTGCACTCAGGGCTTGGGCATTCTTCTGAGCTTTTTTTCCCTTCTTCTTCTTTTTTGGGTCCAGTCGTGGGGCCTGAACTCTGGGCCTGGGCACTGTCCCTCAGCTCTTCAGCTCAAGGCTAGTGCTCTACCACTTGAGCCACAGCGCCACTTCCAGTTTTTTTTTCTTTTTGCTTATGTGGTGTTGAGGAATCGAACCCAGGGCCTCATGCATGCAAGGCAAGCACTCTACCACTGAGCCACCTTCCCAGACCCTGTTCTGAGCTTTTATGCTCAAGGCTAGCACATCTTTGTGCCACTGCTCCACTTCTGGTTTTCTGGTGGTTAATTGGAGATAAGAGTCTCATGACCTTTCTTGCTGGAGCTGGCTTTGAACTGCGATCCTCAGATCTCAGCTTCCTGAGTAGCTAGGATTGTAGGTGTGAACCACTGATGGCCCCTTGCTTTTCTTAATTTTATAGGATAGACATTGAGTTCTTGACTGCATTCTCTGTAAAAGTTCCTTATATATTTTAGATATAAAACCCTTCTTAGGCTGGGAATGTGGCTTAATGGTAGAGTGCTTGCCTAGCATGCATGAAGCCCTGGGTTCTTTTCCTCACTACCACATAAACAGAAAATGCTGGAAGTAGTGTGGTGGCTCTAGTGGTGGAATGTTAGCCTTGAGCAAAAGAAGCTCAGGGACAGTGTCCAGGCCCTGAGATCAATCAAGCACCAGGACTGGCCAAAAAAAAAAAAAAAGACCCTTATCAGCATATGCAAATTTTCTTCCATCCTACGGGTGGTCTTTTCACTTTCCCCCTACTTCTCCACCATCCCTCTCTTTCAGACAGGGTATTGCTATGTAGTACAGGCTAACCTCAAACTCAGTATCTTTCTGCCCCAACTTCCCAAATGCTGGCCTTACATGGAAGAGCAATCATGCCTAACTTTTCTTTTCACTTTGTTGATATGTTTCAGGCATAAACATTTTACTATTCTCTGGTGCTCTGCTTTTTTTTTTTGAAGGGGTGAAATTTGGGGGCCTTACCTCCTATGTAGGTAGGCAGTCTATTACTTGATTCATCATACCTCCAACTTATTTTATCCTTTGAAAACAGTGTTTGAGGCCAGGTGTGGGTAGCTTATGCCTAGAATCCTACCTATATAGGAGGCTAAGACCTGAGGATCAAAGTGGAAACCTGTTTGGGCAGACAAATCCTTGAGAGTCTTATTTCCAGTTTACCAGCAAGTGTGGCTCAAGTGATAGAGTGCCAGCTTTGAGTGAAAAAGCCAAGTGAGAGCAAAAGGCCCCTGAGTTCAAGACCCAGTACTGGTGCATTCTCACACACAATACACAATTTGCTTAAATACTATTTGAGGTTCTTTATAAAAGCTGAACATGAAATTTAGGATCTGTTTGTTGGGTTCTGGGATTTCGACTGATCTGTCATGAAGGACAGAACTGGCTTTTGTTCTTCATTTTTCTGGAATAAGTTCTGAAACCAAGTAAGTGCTGAGTGGTTTTATTTGCTTCATCTTCTGGGTGAACAACTTTGTGATCTTTGAAGGCTTTTTTGCCCATCAACATCATATGTCTTCTCATCTTTTATTCATTCCATAGCTGGGAAGAGGGGAAAGAATTGGGATCTTGGTCCCATTGTCTCCCACTGAGGGCCATTGTTGCTTCCTTCCTCCCAGGGCTCCCTGCCCCTTCTTTGAGGGCAAGTTGACACTCCTGTGCTGCTGTGCTCAACACCATGCTTGCTGCTAAAGCCCATGTTGAATGGTAGAACCATAGTGCAGTGATGGCAAATTGCTCTACAGACTCCAGCGGTGCAGTCTGTGGGAAGTTTCAGAAAAGTTCAGAGCAACCCAGGTCACCAGCAGCCATCCTGGTTGGTTTTTGCCCTCCTAGGAACATAGTGTATTTCATTCTTGTCAAGAATCGAGGGGCCATTCAGATGCTAAGGCAGAAGCTCTACCAGTAGACCACATCCTCAGCCCCATAGGAGGTGGCCAGATTGTTTTATTGAAGCAAACTCTTCAGACCCTGTTTAAGGATTGTTGCCAATGGAATCTCTCTCTTGCTTTGGTCCTCAAAATAGACCACAGCCGCTTTCTTTTGTAAATTTTTCAGGCTTCTCTCAGCCAGGTGGGGACTGGCCAATGCAGGCAGCTCTTCCATTTCCATTTTAGAAGATGACATTCAAATGTAACTTTGTTTTTGTGCTTGTACTGAGGCTTGAACTCATGGTGTTGAGCTTTCACTTGGCTCTTTTGCTTAAGGCTGGTGCTGTACCACTTGTGCCATACCTCCACTTCTGGCTTTTTGCTGGTTAGTTGGAGATAAGAATCTCACAGACTTTTCTGCCGAGGCTGGCTCCGAACCACGATCCTCAGATCAGGGGTAGGATTACAAGCATGAGCCATGAGTGCTTGGCTTATAACATTTTGAATTGCATAATGAAAATTGACCTGGGGAAATCAAACTTGCAGTGTTGTGCAGATCCTCCATCCTTCTCCACACCCACGTGTCCCATCTACCAGTCTGAGCCCTCCTCCTCATCCCCTCAATACATCCTCCAGAAGAGCGGTGCAACCTTCACTGGCTGGCAGAGTAGAGGCCCTGCCTGGGCTGGTCTTGTCCCTGGCCCTTACCTTCCTCTGTCCCCAGGGAAGGAAGGAACATCCAACCTAGAGAGAGAAGAGCCTGTGGCCTGTGGTTTGCATCCACCAGCATCAGACACTGTGAGGCTCTTTTTGTCCATGCCTCAGCTGGTTTCCAGAGCTGCACCTGTGCACCTCCTGCACAGGCAGGGAGGACAGTGAGGTGCAGGTTAGCCAGGAGCACACTAGTGAAGGCTTCAGCAAGTCAGCCCCCAGGGTTGCTCTGTCCTATGTGGTAGAGAATCTAAGAGCAAGCAGGAGGCTGAGCCTTGGCCAGAACATCAAATTCCCTGTACAGAGAGCAACTTTTCAAGTGCCTACAATTTTTCCTTATCCTTCTTTTCTTAGCTTGGTAAAATTTTAGTCTCTTCACGTCTTTTTGCCCAGGAAGGACAGGCTCTTCTTAAGCCACCTTCCTCTGACCTCTCCAGGGTAATTCCCAATTAACCAAGGGCTTCGTCCATCTCATCTAGAGGAACTCGGGGTCCTCGCAGGCCTAGCTGCCAACATCCACTGCCCCCCAGGATCCCAGGGGTCCTGACAGCAGCCATGGACAATAGGAGCTCACCTCCCCATCGACCACCTTTCCCCGCATCGCCCAGGCCCCCAGTCTCCCTTGGGTTTTTCTCCTCCAATTGTGTTTGGACTATTCCTTTTGGCTCTCCCCAGCTTTATCCCTCCCCACCCCCAACTCCCTTTGATGTGCTGGCTTTGCCACAGCATGGCTTCTGTGATGGCATTCCCAGAAGGAACTGTGGTATCAGGGAACAGAGATTTGGGGTTGTGTGGGGAGTGGCCGGGAGGAGGGGTGCAAAGAATATTTCGAATGCTTTGCTTTTTCTGCTCGCCACTGCCTTAAGTTGCAGAGAGCAAGCTGCCACCCAAGAGGGCAGAAAGAGACACTGAGCCATACTCTTCCAGGGACATGGAATCTAAGAAGGGTTGGGGTAGGGTAAACAGGTTTGGGGACCTTAGCACTAAGAAAAGGGATGGTTGGGGACCCAGAGAAGGATGATGCCTTTCAAAAGAACTGATTTGCTTTCTCACTAATCTTGTGGTCATGACTCTTCTCTCTTCTTTTTCTTTTGTCTTCTTGCCTTTTATTCCTCTCCTCGGTTTGGAAGGTAGCTGTGGAGCCTCCTTGGCCCTCAAAAAGGGCCCCTCACCACGACACACCTCCAATCCGCACACCCCATGTTGCAGAAGCCTGGGAAACTCACCAGATTGGGGTCTTCTCTGCCCCTTTGTGCCAGAGCAGGAGCTGCTGGGTTCTCTGCACCTCTGGCCTCCTCACCCCCACTGCCTACCTACTGCTGGCCACTGACACTGGGGGCAGCACAGCACAGCTTCTCTGCGCTAGGTAATAGGACTGGGAGGTGCAGTTGGCCAGCCTCAAGCCTGTCAGAAGAGGTTCATTGAAATCTGTCAGAAATGTGAAGTAGGAACAATGATAGGTGGATGGAAAGGGTTTTAAAACCTTTTCAAGAAAATACATTGACATATGGGCTGGGAATATGAGTTAGTGGTAGAGTGCTTGTCTAGCATGCATGCAGCCCTGGGTCTGATTCCTCAGTACCACATACACAGAAAAAGCTGGTGAAGTAGTGCTGTGGAAATGAACTGGGGAAAAAGAACAAGTTAGAGTTTGATAGGGAACACAGAGGTAATGGTGTTGGTGAGAGGGTTGTATGGAAGGGTTGGGAGACTTGGAGGTCCACTGGGTGTGCCCGACCCCCTCCCCCCCACCCCCCCCCCCGCCATTAAGGACAAAGGAATGTCGGTGTAGCACTTTGGGGATGGAAAATGTGTCCCACAGATTAGGAGCCTTTGGGTTCCAAGGCAAATGCCTTGTTCCAAGAGTCCTTCCCAGCAGGCCAGAGGTTGGCTTCTCCTTTATTTCTCTGCACCTCTTCAACTCTGACATCTGTTTTTCTCCCCCACATCTCCCCTCTCCCTCTCTCCTATAACATCCCTCCATAATTCCCTTCGCCTCTCTGATGAGAGCCGATCTTGACCGTCCCCCCCTTTCCCTCTGTGTCCATGGGAGAACTGGGGGTGGGCCGAGTCCCTTCTCCCTGAGAACCTGACCCACTCTTCTACTGCATCCTTCAGGACCCAGGGGCACCTGCCAGGACCTGTCAGAGTCCTTCTTTCCCTTTCTTGGACAACTGGTTGTCTGGGTCACAAATAGCCTAATACTTTGTAGCTTTTTTTTTCAAAGAAGGCATCTTTGTTCTCCCAACATGGCCTCTGAATGCTGTCTCTCAGGCAGCCCAATCTGTTGCCAGACCCCTAGGTCCCACCTGGGTGGCTCTTACTAAGTATCTAGAGAAGCACACTCGCTTGCCACCACACTGCAGGTCACCATGGAAGGTCTAAGGGCCATCTTCTTCCAGGTAAACCTTTTAAGGAGCTCTGTCCATGTACCAATCCCAATTCCCTCTACAGTGGCCACTGGTGGCTCTAATACTGCTCTATGCTCTAATAAGGCATGTAAAATATCATCATCTTAGAGTTTACTCTTAGCTTCTATAACTCCATTTTGTTGGTGTGACTCCATCTTAGTGGGCTACACCCCCACCCATGAGACTAGTTCCTCATACTTTGACACGTAAAGATATATGTAGCTTTTGTTCCTTTCTGTTTCTAGATAGCAACCATAGTAACAGGTTGTGGAAATGATCATAGGAATGAGTTATAGAAATGATCATAGGAACAGTTATAGGAATGCCATGTGAACTGTTAGGTTACCCCACTTATGACTGCTTGCAGCATTGTTCCAGCATGCTTATGCTTGCTTACAATATTGTTTTAGATTCTGTAACTTCACGCTTGGCTTGCACCTGCACGAAAGAACCATTACTTACTTTCCTCCACTTAGCGAATAATGGGGTGCGGGGGGATCTTTCTGCCTTAAAAAGGGCCATGAGATCAGACTGGACACTGTATTTCTTTTTGGAAACCCGGCTGTCCAGTGTGGTCCTGGCCACTAATAAAGACTTTCTTTGGCTATAGTTTGTGTCTGCATGGTCTTCCCTTCACCAATGCTACCTATTGCATTTATTACCCTCTTGGCCTGCTACTGCCAGCCAGTGAGGGAGTTGGTCTTCAGATCCGCTTAGTCAGGTAAGACAGGGACTCATTGGCTCTCCAAGGATGTGTACTCAACATTGCAAACTCCTCATTTCCACGTATTTTGTGTATATACCAGGGAATCTCTGAACTGATGTTGCTTTGGGGTCTCTAAAGGAGATGCCACTGCTTCCCCCAGATCCAAATTCTCTGAAGGACTTTGTTTCTTGGCAGTGATTCCAGCAAAAATCCTTAAGATTACTTTTAGTCATGTTTGTGTAGATAGGCCTGGGTCTCAAGGATCTGTGAAATCCTGGAATCCCCTTCACACCCACCCCTCCCCGGTAGATGTGCTAATATATCCCTTTGATGTGAGATTGTCTTGAGATGAGACAGGGGCCACTCCTCACTAGCCTTCCTCTCTTCTTTTCTTCATAGCCAGACTTTCTTCCCTGCTCCATGCCCAGCATATAGAAAGATCCTTCCTTCCCCAACCCAGTATGTATGGCAGACTAGCTACTCCACTGTGCCTGGTACTGTGGGAATCCTGTGAAGGGCTGGCTGCTCTGCCTGGCTGAATGCTGGAAGCCGGGCATGTCCACTGGTCCTGGGGTCTTTAAGGTTTCCTGTACCTGGAGGTGATTTGAAGGGCGGGGTGTGAAGAGGTTAACCACTGGGCCACTGTGCTGCTCCCAATTTTCCTACAACCGCTAGGACCTGGGCCTTGCCATGCAGCCAGTGCAGCTCACAGCAGGGATGCCCCCCCTGAATGGACCGGGTTGTGACTCTGGTCCATGGATGTGGTCTGGTACCAAGGCATCCACACGGCCTGCTCCTAGGGCTTCCCTGGGAGCTTTGGGTGACCTCCCGTGGTAGTGGTTTCATGGTCAGTAAACAAAAGATAAAGTCCACCTTTAACAATCATCTCAAAGTTTTATATACATTCATTATCTCTTCTAGCCCTCATAATAACCCCAGTGAGTCTTTATTGTCCTCCTTTATCTGAGGATGTTTATAGGAAACAGGCACAGGGAAGTAGAGTACCCAAGGTTACACAAGAGAACTGGAACTCACATTCCTCTACCTTCAAGTGGGTGTTCTTTGTACTACATTGGCCTCACAGTTATTCATGGGCTCCTGTTGTGGACCACATAATTTCATCGACAGTACAATAAAACCTGTTCATTCGTTCATGGAACAGGCATTGTTACAATTCTTGTTATCAGAGAGGTGGAACTGGCCCCAAATTGTTGGATCTTAGGTATAAAGGTGCTTCTTAACACTTGGGGAAGATATTTGTTTTGTTTTGTTTGTTTGTTTGTTTTAAAATTTTTTAATTAATTTATTTTTTATTTGTGAACATACTGTACAGAGGGGTTACAATTACATGGGCAGGATAATGCGTACATTTATTACCAAGCATTGCAGCCTCCTCCTTTGGTTTACCCTTCACGTCCCTTCCCGTCCTCCCCCCTCCCCCCCATCCCAACCCTTCTCCTCCCCCCCTTCCCCCCCCCGACCGACGTTGTGAAGCTCGTTTTGGATATGACAACTTATACTTCTGCTGTTGCATCAGGTCCACCTGTATCCTTAAACAACTGTTTTTCCCCCCTCTCCTCCACAAGTTATACTGACATCAAATATAGTGAAAGCAAGGGTTATACTGTGGGGGAGGGACATACAAAGCAACAAAGAGATAATCTTATAAATGCATTAGAAACACATGCATGAAAGAAAAAAACATTAAAATACATGTCTAAGGGTTCATTTTCCTGAAGAAACATAGGTTCCATGGTTTCCCTTATTTGCAATATCTAGTATATGTATGAGTCAAGTGGAAAAGGTCAGATAATGTGATGTCAGGAAAATGTTTTGTTTGTTTTTGCTAGTCCTGCAGTTGCTACTCAGTGTTTGAGCACTGTTCTTGACCTTCTTTTGCTCAAGGCTAGCACTCTACCACTTGAACCACAGAACCACTTCTGGTTTTTTCTGCTTATGTGGTACTGAGGAACCGTACCCAGGACTTCGTGCATGATAGGCAAGCATTCTACTTCTTAGCCATATTTCCAACCTGTGGGGGAGGTATTTATGCTTGTGTCTATGAAACTTGTTTCCTCTTGACTGTGGTAGTGGTGATTTGTCTGTCTCTTCTTCCCTTTAGTAATTCCATCTCTTCTGTCAAGCTGTAGGTAGAGCCAGGCACTGGTGGCTCAAACCTGTAATCCTTACTACTCAGGAGACTGAGATCTGAGAATCACTGTTATCTACAGTTTAACTAGTAAAACATTGAAACTGGAGCTGAGGCTCAACTGGTAGAGCACTAGCCATGAGCAAAAAAGCACAGAGACAGTGCCTAGGCCCTGAGTTCAAGCCTGAGTACTGACATTCACATAGAGACAGAGACAGAGACCTAGACACATACAGACACACACAGACAAATTAGTAGGTGGAGAGGGAGAAGAATAATGAAAGGATTGGCACTGATTAAGATACACATGATTGCACACATAACTGTATATTGAATTGAAGGCCCATTTTACAATTATTGGGCACTATCCTTGGCCTTTTTCACTCATAGTTAAGCATTTTACCACTCTGAGCCATAGCTTCACTTCCAGTTTTCTGGTGGTTAAAAATAAGAATCTCACATCGGGGGGGTGGGGTGGGTAGTGAGGTCATATAGGAGAAAAATGAGGAGGTGACAAGTTTGACAAGAAATGTACCCTACTTATATAACTATAACCTTTATGTACATCACCTTGATGATAAAATTAAAATTAAAAAAAAGAAAATAAGAGCTGAGCACCAGTGGCTCACACCTGTAATCCTAGCTACTCGGGAGGCTGAGTTCTGAGGATCACGGTTCAAAGCCTTCCCAGGCAGGAAAATCTGTGAGACTCTTATCTCCAGTTAGCCACCAGAAAACTAGAAGGGGTGCTGTGGCTTAAGTGGTAGAGTGCTCGTCTTGAGCTGAAGATCTCAGGGACAGCTCCCAGGCCCAGAGTTCAAGCCCCATGACCAACCAAAAAAAAGAAAAAGAAAAAAGAAAAGAAAAGAAAAAAAGAGGTCTCACAGACTTTTTTGCTCAGGCTGGCTTTGAACCTTGATTCTCAGATCTCAGCTTCCTGAGTAGCTAGGTTTATAGGTATGAGCTACCAGTGCCTGGCATTGTACAACTATTTAGAGATAAATGATAATGATAATAATATTCATGTAGGTGGAATTGGAAACCTGTTAACTAGCATAGTTTGAATAAAGAAGCTTTAGGCATCTGAATTCTTGTTTCCCTTCTGTCACCTTAGGGTCCGCTTTCTCCACAGACTCCACCATTCCCACCCCTCTGGCCCAACTCTATAACAGCCACTTCTCCAACGTCTCCTCTTTCCTAGTCCCCTCCGCCCCACATCCTCCCACCGGATCTGCTTTCCCAGTTCCCCCTCTTCCTCTCTCTCAGGTCTTGACCCTCAACTCACTATGGGTGGTTCTCCCTCCAGAGGGACCAGGACCTGAATTGCACAGTGGACGCCTTGATGGGCTTAGGCTTTTTGAGGCACCTCCTGGGGCTGGGATACCTTTCCAAGCCCCTGGAATTGCCCACCCTTTCCCTGTGACCCCTTCAGGGGGTCCTAGCATGGAGGAGCACCTGGCTGTGCTGTATGAGAAACAAAGACAGGAGTTCAGTGATACAATATCTCAGCAATGCTTTACTTAGACTGTGTGGAGAGGGGTAGTGTGTCTCTATTTTAATGGAACAAAAGTAATGCCCATATATATTACAAAACCTTTTAACATCTTTCTTCATGCACACCTATTGTTCTCACATAATTACTGAACAAATGAAAACTCCCGCCTAAGATGAGCTTCACAGCCTTAAAGTACCTGGTAAATTTCTGGCTAGTGGAATCCTGAGAAGTTATTAGACGCAGCCATTGTATGTAAGCACTTAAACCTGCTATATGAGCTGTGAGTGTGGCTTAGTGGTAGAATGCTTGCCTAGCATGCATGAGGCCCTGCATTTGATTCCTTGGTACCACATCAACCAAAAAAAAAAAAAGGAAAAAAAAACAACATTAAAATTTAAAAACAACAAAAACTGCCATACAGTGAGGTCAACTGAGGATCTTTGAAATCTTGAAAGTTGGGGCTATTCTGATTTAATTGCTCAGAGGCCAATCTGAATGTTGGCATTTAAAAAAGTTCCCCAGGTGGTCAGACTGTATTTCAAACTCAGAAGGTTGAGGTAGGAGGATTAAAAATTCAAGGGCAGCCTTGGTTACATTAATGGGCCTGCCTCAAAAACCATTCTCCAGGTGACTGACTACGTAGAGAAGTTCTCATTTAAACCAATGTTTGAAGCAAAGATGCTAGAGGCGAATCCCTGTAATCCTGGCTACTCAGGAGGCTGAGAT
>NW_012267248.1:7395647-7429299 GCF_000151885.1 Dipodomys ordii
TTCAGGCCATAGTGCCACCGCAAACAAAACAAAAACATGGTGTGCTCTTGACCATACTAGGAAGTGAATAAGGTTGACAAACACAGAAAATCCAGGGCTGCCAGTGGAGGTGGGAGATTTCCTTCTGTCAGAGATATGGAGACAAGGATGGCTCTTGATGCTTTCTCCTTCCTGAGGTTTCAGACTGGAACATTAAGGTATAGCTGTGTGACTCCACCTTGAAAGCCATTCCTCTGCTGTGACTGACAGAACTCTTCCCAAGGCACACAGCCACACCTACCTTCAAAACCCTCAGAAGTCCCAGTGTTCTTCCTGCTCCCGCCTCCGGCCATTATTCTGTGTAAATGGATGATTCCGTTATGGCTCCCCCATCTCCATCCCCACAGAGCTGCTGCCACACCAGAACAGATTTGCTGTCTGATTTGTACCCCCTGTCCTAACCAGCCCTCCCACGTAGGATGCATCCTCCACAGTGATCACTCTCCTCTCATTGTGTGCCTGTCCTGGGGTGCCTTGCTTTGAACTCTCCTTCTTTTCCTATTCAGGTGCGGCTGTTCAGAGGAGATCCTGATAGTGGCTGCCATGCTTCCTATCAACAACCCCATCTTCTACCGGCCTAAGGACAAGGTTGTCCATGCTGACAATGCCTGTCTCAACTTCTTCCTCCCTGGTGGGAACCACCTGGTTCTGCTAAACGTTATATATATAGGTCGCTGAGCTTTTGTGAATGGGAATGTGGACAATGTTACTTTCACCACTAGCAGCGCTGACACCTAGTGGCTACTGTGTCACAAGGTAAGTTATCAGAGAAGCCACATTTTGGAAGATGGGATCTTGGAGTGTTTATTACACAGCAGGCTGCAGGCAGAGCGTTGTAGCAAAGGCCTGCAGCACTGAATTGGGACGCCATGATGATTGTTGATGAGCCAGGAGCCAGGACACAGGACAGGATCACAGAGACACACATGGCATGGCGTCCTGGCACCTATGCTTCTCCAGGCCTAAAGAGGGTCCAGGCAGGGGACAGGTTCACAGGACACTCCCAGTCCCAGGCACTGGGATTGGCAACCTATCAGCCAAGTGCATGCACCTGTCTCCAGAGATCCAGGTATGCCCATCATCTGAGAGGGGGTCACCCTCCCCCACTATCAAGACAAGATGACATCTGCATTTCTCTAAAGCAGAACCCTCCTAGTTCACCCCCATTGAGCCAGGCATCTGCACTTCAAAGGATGGCTTGTCTCACCTCTGGGCCTGGGAGCTGGGTGGACAACCGCTCATCTCTTGCTTAGGAACCCAGATGGCTGCAAGAAATTTAGGCCCAACCACCTTACTTCAACTGCACAGTGAAGAAGCAGAAGACAGCGTTCATTCATCCCAGCTCCTCCCTCTTTGAGCAGCAGCCATGCTGGTTGCTCTACCATGAACTTGTCTTGACCACCAAGGAGTTTTTGAGACAGGTAAGGAGGGCTCATTTTACCTGCCCAGGTAGGTGGAGAATGTGTGGTGAGGTGAAATGTTGACAGGCTAAGATCCAAATTTCTTGTTTCTGGGACTAATACAGAAAAGTACATTGTTTTAATGTAGGATTAGATGGAAAGACTTCCTCTTCTTTTTTACTTTCTTGTGTCTATTATTGGGGCTTAAACTCAGAGTCCCTTGCTCTCACTGGATTTTACACTCTACCACTGGAGCCACACCTCCACTTCTGGCTTTAGAGACTCTAACTTGTCTGCCTGGGCTCCTTTCAAACCAAGATTCTCAGATCTCAGGTTAGGACTTTCTAAATGTCATTCCTGGTGCTTTAATTTATCATCTGGCTGAGAGCTTATTTGCTGAAGACTACTGGTCTATCATTTGAGCCATAGATTCACTTCCAGGGTTTTTTCTGTAGTTAATTGGAGGTAAAAGTCTTACAGACTTTCCTGCTGGGATAACTTTGAACCTTGATGCTCAGATCTTAGCTTTCTGAGTTGCTAGGATTACAGGCATGAGTCTACCAGCCCTCAGTTTATATAGGATTAATTCACTGCATTTCTCCTTTCTAGCTGGAGCTATTTTGTAGGAGAGTAATACCTATCTCCTTCTAGCAAGATCTAATCCAGTTGTTTTCTTCACTTGGAGTTTGAACTTCTGGCCTCAAGCCCAAGTTTTCCTGATTTTTAGAATGAATTTCTTCTGTATCTTCTAACACATGTATTTGATGTATTAATTAAAACCATTAATCCAACCCTTTATCCAAATATTCATTTGCTCATAGAAACACACCTGAATCTGTGATTTTTTTTTTCTGGAGGTGAGGTGTGATGCCTGTGTAAGAATGAACAATTAGCATTCATTGGAAACACCCTAAAGACTCTGAGGGGTAGTACTGGGGTTTGAACTCAGGGCCTGGTCATTGTTCTTTAGTTTTTTCACTCAAAGCTAGTGCTATACCACTTGAGTCACAGCTTCACTTCTGGCATTGGGTAGCTAATTGGACATAAGCATTACCCTGACTTTCCTGTCTGAGTTGGCTTCAAACCTTGATGCTCAGATCTCAACCTCCTGTGTAGCTAGGATTGCAGGCAGGAGCCACCAGCTCCCAGTGTAGAATTTTGTTGTCACCACAGCACATCCTAGATTGTTCTAGTAGAAGGGTTGTCAATAGCCGTCCTGGGTTTTGCTTTTGAATGAATCTTTATGACTTGTAGGTTGGTATTAAAGAACAAAGAGCTGGCGCTGGTGGCTCATGCCTGTAATCCTAGCTACTCAGGAGGCTGAGATCTGAGGATTGTGGTTCAAAGCCAGCCCGGGCAGAAGAGACCGTGAAACTCCTATCTCCAATAAACCACCAGAAAATCGCAAGTGGCACTGTAGCTCAAGTGGTAGAGTGCTTGCTTTGAGCTGAAGAGCTGAGGGACAGCGCCCAGGCCCAGAGTTCAAGCCCCACAACTGACAAAAAAAAAAAAAAGAACAAAGAAATGAACCCTATGGCATATTTATTTTACAAAGGACCATTAGAGAACATGTAGTTTCCTGAGCAGGCATCATTAGTTGCATATCTAAATCTATTCCTTACTCTTTCTTGATTATAGAAACCATATGCTCAGAGAAAAGTTCCCCTGATCTTACAGGCCAATTTTCACTGGTCATAGGTGATTATATGACTACTTCCTCTTTGCCAGTGATTGGTTTAGGAGTGATTAAAGGACACTGCTCTAGCCAATGTGATATGAAAGAGAGTCTGCTGGGAAGGCTTTGTTGTCCCTGGAAACTGTGGTACATTTACATTCATGAGTGGAGTCCACATAGAGAATAGGCCAGTGTTCTAGAGTCTAATATTAGAAAAGTTTGGGGTGATGTTGATACTAAGTCTGGAAGGCCCCCAAATGGAGCCTTCCTAATACATGAGGTAAAACTACTTTGAGTCATTGTTAGCTGCAGCCCCAAACCTCCTAACTGAAATACCCACTCTTTTCAGTTTATGTGTGGTCATTTGGAGCCTCTGGTTAGTAAGAGTCTTATGGATGTATTTGCCCAGGCTGGCATCAAACATCAATCTTCAGATCTCTGCCTTTCACACCTGGGATCACAGGTGTGAGCCACCAGCGCCCATGTTAATTCTGTTCTTCTTAGAGATACTGCTGTTCTGTTCATGGTGGAGTTGAGCAATGGACTTACAGCTTTACTATGATGCACAGGATTCCTCTTTCTCCATTATCCTGATGTTACGGTGCATTACAAGGACCCAAGTGTTCATGTGTTCTTTGAGTCACTTTTGGCCACTTGCTTAGACTTGGCATTCTCCTTTTCCCTGGAGAATATTGCAGAATAGTTATTTGTAGTTGTACCACTTACAATGGCATTGACACCCTTCCAGCCTTCTAGCAAGTCATATCTGAAGGGATGTCATATGGGCTTAATGCTCCCAGAACAACAATGGCAAGGGGGAGGCAGAACATATTATTTTCATTTCATATTTTGTTTTTCTTATTATGCTCTTTGAAATTTTCTACAAAGTCAGTAGAAATCCAAAATAAACCTTTAGCCTATGTTTGACTTCCAGATCAGTTTATTTTTCTTATGTTTAGGATTATACAGGAGAAGTCAATAGATGGATATCTTTAACTAAATGTTTGTTTGGTTTTTGCTTTTACCATGTAGATTGTATACTTAAGTTTCTTCTTTACATATGGCCCAAGTATATTTGAAATTGGGTAGGCATTGAATACACTTAAATATTCTGTGTTTTTCTTTTACGATAATCTTACATTCTCTCCCTCATGTAAGATGGTGTGTTAATCTATGCCATCAGTATTCCCTTGCATTTTAGAGTGCCTCTTTAAAGATGTGCTGTAATTCACCCATACAAATGTAACTGACTTTTATAATTTACCAATAAGAATGTTAAAAGTAACAAAGTGGTTTAGAGCTAAAAATAATAACATGAGACACTCTGAAAAGTAACTTAAAGCATAAAAGGGAGGGAGGTATAGTTTAAGTGGTAGAGACTAGCACACTTGAGTCTCTGAGTTCAAACCCTGTACAATTAAAAAAGAAAAGAAAACTGAGCCAGGCATTTCCAGCTCCTGCCTGTAATCCTAGCTACTCAGAAAGCTTGAGATCTGAGGATCCAAGGTAAAAAGACAGCACTGGCAAGAAAAGTCTGTGAGACTCTTGTCTGTAATCAATCAAGAAAATGCTAGAAGTGGAGATATGGCTCAAGTGGTAGAGTTCCAGCCTTGAGCAAGAAAGCTAAGGGACAGCACCAGGTCCCTGAGTTTAAGCCCCAGTACTGGCACACCAAAAACAGAGGAAGAAAGAAAAGGAGAAGTACAGAGACAGTGAACAGAGAGGTCTTCATGAAGGTGGAGGAGGGCTGACCGTTAAGAGGAGTGGAGGAGTGATGTAACTGTAATGTTGGATGGGCCCATTTGTTGAAACTCATTGAGTGATGTATTTAAAGTTGGCGAATTCCATTGTGTGTAAATTATACCTCAGAAGTGTTGACAAAAATAGGAAAAAAGGGTTAGATAAAAGTCACGAAGGTACTGACTAGCTGGTCTCTGAGTAGTGTGGAAAGCCTCTCTAAGTTGCAAATGCTAATTTTTGAATGCTTTTGAGTCACATTTTATGTGATCCTTCTCCCCACCCCCCACCCTATGTCTATCCCAGCGCTCTAGTCTGAGGAGGACTTCTCAACTTCCCTTCACCCAGTTCTCCATTGGGGAAAGCCAAACTCTCCTGAACTAGTGTGAAGCTCCAAGTCCAGCATGGACACACGAGTCCTTTCCTGTCCTGTCCTCCTCTTCCTTAGGTGGGAAGGGAGGAGGTTTATGTATGCCTTCCTTTACTTTCTGCCTTTCATTCATAGCTTTATTGTGGAACTTGGGAAATCTTTACCACATGTGTATGAATCAGTGTCAGGGCTCTCTTCTCTTGACAAATACACCAATAGAACACCCCCCCTCTCTCCCTCTCCCCCCTCTTTCTCTCTCACTTACTCTTGTGTGTGTATGTGTTTAAGAAATTTACTCCCCACTTTTTAGGAAGTTTGGAATGTTCAGGGCAGGCCAGGAAATGAGAATGCATTTGAGGCAGAAGGCTAGAAACAGACACTATTTCTGTGCTGCAATCTTGAGGCAGAATTCCTTCTTCTTGGGGGGATCTCAGGCTTTTGGTCTTCAGGCCTTTTGCAGATTGGGTGCAGCCACCCATGTTAAGAATCATCTTTTGGGGTGCGGGGGGGGAGTCTGGGAAGGGATGTGAAGTATAAACAAAGGAGGAGGCTGCAATGCTTGATAAGAAATGTATTCATTATCTTGCCCATGTAATTGTAACCCCTCTGTACAGTATGTTCACAATAAAAAAAAGAATCATCTTTTGCTTCACTCATGTCCACTGATTTACATGTAAGTCATAGGTAAAACAAACATACAGAGCAACATCTTGACTAGTGTTTGACCAAACTGAGCATTTCAGCCTTGCTATAGTGAAATCACAACATGAACATACATATACACATCTCTTTAACCATTTTTCTCTTATTTAAAAGGGTTAAAAGAATGGGCATGGAAAATTACTTGTCTCCCCAGGACTTCCCTTTCTCAGTACAAATTAAGAGTTTAGGGCTGGGTGTTAGTGGCTCACACCTGTAATCCTAGAGATACTCAAGAGGCTGAGATCTGAGAATTGTGGTTTGGAGCAAATCCAAGAGACTCTCTGTAACTAACAGCAAAAAGCTGAGGTGTGGCTTAAATGAGAGAGCTCCAGCTTCTGGTTCCCATAGGGTCAAACAATACACAAAGAAGCAAATAAAAAGTATTTGTTGTCATAAGTATTAAATGAGTTAGTTCATTCAAACAGCTTAGAGGTGCATACAACTCTTCTAAGCTGATAGCTAATTGTCAGGCACTATTCTAAGTATTTTGCATATATAATAAACAACTTAAAATTATATTCATCTTTTTTTGCCAGTTCTAGGACTTAAACTTCAGGGTCTGGGCACTGTCCTTGAGCCTCTCTGTGCTCAAGCTAGTATTCTATTACTTGAGCTACCGCACCAATTCAGGCTTTTTGTGAATAGTTTATTAGAGGTAAGAGTCTCATGGACTTTTCTGCCCAGGCTGGCTTAAAATCACCATCCTCAATCTCACCCTCCTGAGTTGCTAGCACCCAGCTAGGCACCAGCACCCAGCTTTGTATCTATCTTTAAATTATGGGGATCTAAGAATAAAGAAAATCCGCCATTGTAGCCAGTGAATAAACCGGGGAAGGAACATTAGCATTTGAGGTAAAGTAGGATAGGAAATCAGAGCTTTCTTACTGAAATGTTCACAGACATGCCCTATAGCCTTCCTGCATTTACTTCCTTATCAACATTGACTCAAGTCCTAGCATTCAAGATAATTTGTAAAAGCTTATTATTGTTCAATGATATTCTTATATTGGTTTTATTTAATCACAAATTTGGCAGAAGCCCTACATTTTTCTTAGATTTTCTTGGGGTAGACTATATAAACAGAATTTTTCATACGTTATCCTTTAAACATGCATTACCCAGGGACTGGTGGAAATCTTAGTTACCGCTGATCATCTTTCTATGGGAACATAGATTCCCACAGAATATAGAATTTAATTATATAATCCATCTCTGATTTGTTGGTCATCTACTTTACATACACAGGATAGTGGCCAGGGTCCAGGTAAGAGCTCTGGAACTCTACCAGCAGGGTGTGACTCCCAGCTCACCCACCAGCAGTAATGTCACTATGGGCAAATTGCTCATACTCTGAAGCCTTAATTTCTCAGTTCAGCAATGAAGGGGGTAATAGGACTTTGTAGATTCGTCGTATGGACTGAATGTATTTTTAGAATACATAAACAGTGCTCAAAATTGGCCATGTTGCAGCTGGCATTCTGGTGGCTTACATAGAGAATACTAGCTACACAGGTGGTTGAGATCTATGGATCCTCGTTCCAAACTGGCCCAGGCAGGAAGGTTCATGAGACTCTTATCTCCAATTAAATGTACCAAACACCAGAAGTGAAGCTGTGGCTCGGTGGTAGAGCACTAGCATTGAGATAAAAATAAATAAATAAGTAAATAAATAGCCAGGCACCATGACCGACAAAATAAATTAATTAAATAAAAAATAAAAAATAAATTATTGCCTTGCATGCATGAGGCCCTGGGTTCGATTCCTCAGCACCACATAAGCAGAAAAAAAAGCCAGAAGTGGCACTGTGGCTCAAGTGATAGAGTGCTAGCCTTGAGCTGAAGAGCTGAGGGACAGCATCCAGGCCCAGAGTTCAGGCCCCACGACTGGACCTCCCAAAAATTAATAATTAATTAATTAAAAGCTCATGGACAGCTCCCAGGCCCTGAGTTCAAGTCCTCCTCTCTCTCCACATTCACATATGTCATTTGGAGTTCACTCTTAGCAGTTTTGGAATGCATACTATATTATTGCTAACAGTAATCTTCATTGTGTGCAGTAGACCACTACACCCATTCCTGCTTCTAAATGAAACTTTGCACCCTTTGAATATACTTCATTTCCCTGCCCCCCCTCCATCTGGTGGCCACATTCCACTCTACTTTTGTGAGTTCTACTTTTGCAGGTTCTAGGTGTGAGAGAAAGCACACAAATAGTAGGTATCCTTAAAGGGTCTGAGTAGTTACCCCTTCGTCCAGGAAATGTTTGTGGTCCAGTTTAGTGAGGCTGGATACAGAAGGACTAATAGGGAGAATACTGTTTAAGAGGAGTGGAGAGCAACATACACTTTAGAAAACCTCCTGTGTCTTTCATATGTATGTATTCAAAATTCCCTCTAGCTTCTGCAGGATTTTCACAGGTGCTCTTTGAGGGCTGTATGCTGTACATGAAGCTGTCTACCGCCACCTTCTGGTAGGAAATGAAAAAAAATTACCCAAGGTTCATACAGATACTTGTATATAACATGATGAATTTACAAGAGAAAAGCACAGTATCTTTAACCATGCCTTCCCTACGCCCACCTAAAAAGTTTACTCCTCATGTCTCCTAGGTCTCTACCTCAAAGTCATCGGAGTGGCCTTTCTAGATCCTCCCACCTTCCCTCACTTTCTCCTTACACTATCATTTTCTCCAGTGGCACCCCATGACCTATGAAAATGTAAATTTAACAAGACTAGACACTTGGTTTTAACCCACTGTTGTATCTCCAGAGTTTGGCACATAGTAGATGTTAGAGTCCAACAGCCCATGTATTGAAGGCTTGGGCTTTAGCCCATGGAACCGTTGGGAAGTGGTAGAACCTAAGAGGTGGAGCCCAGAGGGAGGTAGTTATGTTGTTAGGGATATTGAGACTTGGCTCCTTTCTGTCTCTTTCAAAATGATACGCACTGGGCTGGGTGTCCTGATACACACCCTAATTCGGTCTCAAATTTGGAGGTTGATTATACACGAAAGTTAACATGAGACTCTGTCTGAAAAACAGACAAAAACAGGGCTAGGAATTTGGCTTAGTGGTAGAGTGCTTGCCTAGCATGCATGAATCCCTGGGTTCGATTCCAAGTACCGCATAAACAGAAAAAGCCAGAAGTGGCACTGTGGCTCAAGTGGTAGAGTGCTAGACTTGAGCAAAGAAGTTCAGGAACAGTACCCAGGCCCTGAGTTAAGCCCCACAACTGGCAAAAAAAAAAAAAAACCCAAAGGACTGTGGACATGAATCAAGTACAAGAGTACTTGCTTAGAAAGCACTAGTTTCCTAGCAAGTTTACTGTTCAATCCCCAGTAATACAATAATAAATATAACACTAATTGAAGAAAATAAGTAACATTCAAAAAGATATAACAGAAAAATAAAATCTCAGGAAGTCCAGTATCATTTTTTCCCCTTTTTGAAATTCATCTCTCTGGGAAGACAATATAGGCTATTATAGGCTGTCATCACTTACACCTTTAAAGATCCCCTTTAAGGATTGTAAGTGCACATCCCTCATCCTCTCTGATAAGGAACAAACTCAAGGAACCCAAATGGGATATTAATCCTTTTAGCTCTGTGATGTCAGAGTGATTGGATCCAGACCTCTACTGTCCCTCCACAATTTGGATTTATAAGGATGAACAAGATTACCTGTCTATCTATTATTTATCTTCCTATCTATCTGTCTATCTGTTATCAGTCTGTGCTATTATTTAATCTATATCTAGCCATCATGTATGTACTAGACAGCTAGATATAGATTGATAGGTATAGATAGAGGGAGAGAGAATTTACTTCAAGGCAGAATCTCATGAAGTTGTGGGGTCCTACAACTCCAACAATTGGCAGGGTGGGGACCCAGAGGAAAAAAAATGTTATAGATGGAGTGCAAAGGTTGTCTGCTGGCAGACTTACTTGAAGTAGGTCAGTGTTTTTTTTTCCTGTTCAGGCCTTCTTCAACAGATTGAACAAAGCTCAGTTACATTAGGAAGGACAATCTTCTTTATTATCTACTGATTTAAATGTTCACTTCACCCCAAAACACTCCTCATAGAAATACCTAGAATGAATTCTAAGTAAATATCTGGGTATATGTTCTAGATAGCTCACCACACAAAATGAATCATCACAACTAGGTAGTTATAGGTATCAAGTCCGGAAAATGATCTCCCACATAACAAGAGGTTCTGGCCGGCACAATGGGGTTACCAAAATGAGGCTGCAGCTGGAGAACTCACTGTCTAAATAGTCTAAAGGCAAAAGCTGTGCTGGACAGGAGCAGGTACTACTTTGGACTTATTAAATCACACTGAGAGCAGATCTCCAGTTTAGTTGGAATCCCTTGAAGAAAAAGTTGGGTGTTATGGCTCATGCCTGGGATTCCAGCTCTCAGGAGGTGGATGTAGGAGGATCACAGTTCCAGGTTGGCCTGGGAAAAGTATAAGTGTAAGTATAAAAATAGGTTAAAATGCAAAAGGGCTGAAGGTGTGGCTAAAATACAAGAGCACTTGCCCAACAAATGGGAAGTCCTGAGTTTAATCTTTGCTATTACAAAAAAGAAAGAGAGAAGAAAAAGAACACAGGGGCTGGGAAGTTGGCTCAGTGGTAGAGCGCTTGCCTTGCATGCCTGAGGCCCTGGGTTTGATTCCTCAGCACCACATAAGCAGAAAAAAAAGCCAGAAGTGGCACTGTGGCTCAAGTGGTAGAGTGCTAGCTTGAGCTGAAGAGCTGAGGGACAGCGCCCAGACCCAGAGTTCAGGCCCCACGACCGGACCCCCCCCCAAAAAAAAAAGAAAAAAGAAAAAGAACACAAAATTGGAACCCAGCCTTGGCATCAACCTCATTGCCATTTGGCAAATGGTCTATGAGAAAGCATGCAGGTGGAACGGAGGAGGATAGGGACAGATTGGAAGCAGGTAGCAATATTGGCATTTTAAAAAGGTGTCTGAAAGCATACAGTTTTAAGGGTGAGTGTTGGGAGGAAATTTCTGGCTACTGGACTTCCTTTTCTCGAAATCATAACATTACCTCCTTGGAAGCACAAATATTTGAGCTTCTCCAAGTTCAGATGTCTTTCCTCTAAATCAGAGGTTGGCAACTTTATTCTGTGAAAGGCCCACAGTAAATATTTTAGGCTTTGTGAGCCATATGGTTTCTGTTGCAATTACTCATCTCTGTTATTGTAGCACAAAGCAGCCCTAGACAATCCAGTAAAATATTATTTACCAAAATAGGTGCTGAGCAACACTTGGCTAGCCCATCAGGGATCCCTGATCTGGACTCCTGGTTTTCAATCTTCAAAACAAAGCACTATCTTTTCTTCAGATCATCTTCAGTAACATCCAGTAGAAGAACCTGGTAAAAAACAGTTGCTCTGGTTGAAGTTTGAGTAGATAGGAGAGACCACAGGAAATTAAATGGAGACACTTGAATGTTTTTGGGGTATGTTTTTTTTTTTTTTTGGCCAGTCATGGGACTTGAACTCAGGGCCTTGGCACTGTCCCTGAGTTTCTTTTGCTCAAGGCTAGCACTTTACCACTTGAGCCACTGAGCACCACTTCTGGCTTTTTCTGCTTTTATAGTACTGGGGAATTGAACCCAGGGCTTTATGCATGTTAGACAAGCATTCTACCACTAAGCTACATTCCCAGCCACAACACCTATGTCTTATAGCCTCTAAAGTGACATCCTCAGCCCTACCCCATGAACACTTGTGCTTACAAATGATCTTCACTACATTACACTGAAAGGGTACTTATACTGTTATCACTCTGGTGGCCAGCATGGGGGGGAGGGGCGGGAGGTTCAGGTGCAGCTGCTTCACACAGTGCATTTGGGAGCTAGGTCAGGCCTGGGGCAGTCCCTGTCTCAGGGGTCTGAGACAGACTAGGTGCCAGAAATTTAGGGGGATGGGGCTCATTTTGTCCCTACCCCCCACTCACCATTTTGTCGGGGGAGAGAGGAGGCATGCATATTCCTAGGGTTGTTGACTTTTTGAACTTGTGCTCTGACTTAAATTTCACTTTTTTACAGACAAACTCATTTGGGTTTATGCTCAGTGATTGTGGAAATCACTATTCATGGTTATCATGGGAACTATTAGAAGGAAGAAGGTTGGTGGTATTGGCATGTACATGTGAGGCGGGGGTGGGGGTGGGGGGAGTGACTGATCTGTGTCTTCAGCTCTTCATTGCTGACATGCACGAATACAACCCCAGCCTAGATGAGTGCTTGGCACAAGCCCTCAGTATAGGCTGAATTAAATGGGGGGGAGGTGAGGGGGAAGGAATTATCCTCAAACTCATATTTTTGAGCTGCTGAAGTTATACTTACTATACAAATAAAGCAAATTTGTATACATCATGAAAATATTAACTAAAGGACTGGCCATATATAACCTCTTGTTGTAAAAAAATAATAAGAATCAGAGATGCCACATTTCAAAGGATCAAATCTTGGAGTCTTTATTAGAACACTAGCAGTCTGCAGGTAGTCAATTGTTACAAAGTTCTGCAGCTTGCAAATACACATAACACTGTTAGGCAATGGGCCAGAGAGGAAAGAAAGAACAACAGCAATACCAACAAACCAATTCAGCTCCAATGGATTGCTGCATTGGGATGCCATGGTGACTGGAGACCAGCCAGGAGCCAGGACACAGGACAGGAAGATGAAGACTCATGGGCATGGCATCCTGGCACCTATGCTGGTCTGACCCAACATAGGGTCAGGAGACAGGGTCACAGGAAATTCCCAGTCCCAGACACCAGACTGACAGGTTCAGTAACCCATCAGCCAAGTACCTGCCCCTGCCTCCAGGGATCCAGGAATGCCCATCACCTGGGAGGCAGGGGTGTCCCCTTCCCCCAGCATGAAGACAAGATGCCAGACTCTATCATTCACCATGTGCCCAACATGGCTCCCGGCAGACCTTACCTCCTTACTTCAATCTGACTCCATTCAGACATCTGTCTTAGAAAACATCTCTGTTGACAGTCTGGTGTCATAACCACTCAGTGTCACCAGGATTACCTCTCAGATTTCCTACAAAGCTGTCAGCAAAGAGGGTTCTGGAAGCAGACACCAGTTAAGGAATGAAGAAGGGGAGGTTGACAAGAAAATCTGGAGAGGTTCTTCAAAAGGGAGTGATTTTAAATAGCAAAAGAGTAAGAGTGGGAGAATTGGTAGAATGAATATTGAAGTTTCTTATTTTGTGAAAATGACTGTTGTAAAAAAATGAAGGAGGCAATCTTACACAACTGTAGAACTTTACAGCACTAAAAGCTTGCTTTCTTGCTCACTTTGAAAATTCATAAATGGTTGAAATAGTGACCAATTTTTTAGATATAGGATTAAAAACACATGTTTTTGCAGATACCCACTTTTACCTGGGTTTAAATACTCTGTTTTGGCTAGTAGTGGGGCTTAAATTCAGGGCCTCACTCTTGCTTGGCTTGCTTAGCTGGCATTCTACCACTTGAGCCATGTCTCCAGGTCCTGTAAGTCACCTTCTGTTTGTAGTAATTGTCCTTAGATATGAGTACTGTTTTGCATAATGTCATGGTAGAAAAATCTTTTCCAATAAGCAAGGCTAAGATGCCAAGGACAGGTGCTGGTGGCTCATGCCTGTAATCCTAGCTACTCAGGAGGCTGAGATTTGAAGATCACAGTTTGAGGCTACTTGAGCAGGACATTCCATGAGACTCTTATCTCAATTAATGGTCAGAAAGTTCAAAGTGGATCTGTGACTCAAAATAGTAGATCAGGGGCTGGGAATGTGGCTTAGTGGTAGTGTGCTTACCTAGCATCCATGAAGCCCTGGGTATGATTCCACAGTACTACATACACAGAAAAAGCTGGAAGTGGTGCTGTAGCTCAAGTGGTAGAGTACTAGCCTTGAACAAAAGAGAAGCTCAGGGACAGTGTCAAGACCCTGAGTTCAAGCTCCAGGACTGGCAAAAAATGGTAGATCACTAGCCTTGAATGCAAAAAACTCTGGGACAGCACCCAGGCCCTGAGTTCAGGCTGCCTTCCCCTCAAAAAAGAAGATGCCAAGGGAAAACCTGTTAGAATTTCCCACCAAGGCATTAATATTTCACTAGGTGAAAATATGTACAACATACATATTCAAAAAAGGTTAATAGCCATGATATAGAGAAAGCAAATAGAAGTCAACAAGTAAAAGTAAGCCAAGGGCATAATGAGCAAAAACGTGGTTGATGGATTCAGAGATCAGAGATGGTGTGGGAAGTGGCTGAAGACATGAAAACATAGATACCCTCAATCATTATAAAGCATCAAAGAATCTTTTCAACATATAGATTGGCAAAGATTTAGACATAAGCCAGGTGTCAGTGGCTCATACCTGTAGTCCTAGCTACTCAGGAGCCTGAGATAGGAGGACCAAGACTTTCACATGCTTAACATAGCTATGTCTTTTGGGGATTAGCAAACCTAGAATCATGTACAATTCCCTTGTTTTCCTCAAATACAGATGTGAAAACTAAAATACCATTTCTCAGACTCCCATTGGATGTTTACTCTTTCTCCCTTCTTCCTGGCCAGACCACAAAGGTGATATCTAGAAATGTGATACAGTAGCCATCCTTCAGCCTTGAAGATAGAAGTCAAATGCTCTATTAGTTTCACCAGGGCTGCTGTGACATATAAGTTTATTCACTGTTTTCTATTTTTCATCCCTTTGATTTGCTCAAAATACAATTCAAGACCCCAAGACCACCCCCCTTCACCCTAATGGATGCTGGCTGTGGCTACTATTTTTTCTATACTTAAACACAAACTTATGATAAAACACAAACTTATGGGCACAGTAAGAAATCAACAAGCAACAATTCCAGACAGTTAATAGAAATAGAGCTTCCATTTAAATCTATAGAAGTAGAGAATAACTTGAATAAAACAATTATAAATCTAAGTAAACGGGGATTCTCAGAATACAGTACTGTACTATAGACACCCTTACTCTTGGGATGACTTGATATGTTTCTCGAGACCCACATGATGAAATGAAGTGAGGTGACATATAGCCACAGCAATGTTCCATAAGGCACTGATTGTTGGGGAGCTGGTCTGAGCAGCATGATGAAATCCAGTGCTGTTCTGCTCCATTCCACCTAAGAGGTGAATTATTCCTTTGCTTAGGTATCCACTTCCTCATGACAATCAACTGTTAGTCAATCGCCATCTTGGTTAGCAGAACAACTCTCAGGGTATTACAAAGCTTGGGCTCAAGTAAGAATATGCATTTTTAAATTTATAGTTCTGGATTTTTCATGAAATTTTATAATTTTTTAAATAATGTTTCATTTTTTTTATGGCACAAGAGGTTCATGCCTGTAATCCTAGCTCTTCAGGAGGCTGAGATCTGAGGACTGAAGCTCAAAGCCAGCCTGGGCACACAAATCCGAGGGACTCTTTCTCTGATGAACCAGGAAAAGGCTGGAAGTGGATCTGTGGCTCAAAGGGTAGAGTGCCAGCCCCAAAGGAAAAGCTAAAGGAGAGGTCTGTACTGAGAGCTCCAGTACTGGGTAAAAACAAAACAAAACACAACAAAACTGGAGTTTGAAGACAGACCCTTGTGCTTGCTTGGCAAGTGCTCTATCACTTGATCTATGTCCCATGCCCTCCCCCACATAAAAAGCTTTATTTTTATAATAGGATCTCAAAGTTTTTGCCTAGGGTTGGCCTTGGACTTGGATCCTCCTCTCTATGCCTCCCAAATACTGGTTCTCTCATGGCTGGAGGGCCGAGGCCCTCCATTGCTCTTGATTGATACATATCTATAGAGTTGGAACTATTATTTCAGGTATTCCGTGTTTTATTCTACTTGTAACAGATGCTCAGATACATCTCTTGATTTGCAATGACTCATGACTTCAAAGGGAATCAACTGAGCCTCATCCACAGACATACTAAGTCATATATTGGCCTTTCCAAGGAACATTTTCTGGGACCAGGCAAGACAGTAAATGAAAGCTCACTACCATCTGTTTACATATTTAAAAGTTATAAATTAACCCAATAAACTATGAAGTGCAATATGTCCTATCTTCCAATGTTGGCAAATACATTTTCATAATGACCCAGAAGGCCATGTTCAGACTCACTATTCTCAGATTTCTTGGCTTTTCATCCCTGAATGGCACTGTGTAGGGAGAGCTTGCCCCTGCTCTGAGTTGTGCCTGTTTTTCTTTGCACATCTGGCTCCATGGGGCTCTGCAGGGTTCACATGCACATGTATGGCTGTCCTACTTCCAAGTTTGGCCCTCAAAGAGTTACCCCAGGGCCATTTCTCAGGTCTAGATTTCATTTTCTGAGATACAACCTTGCCTCGGAAGACAGACCACAGATTTATAGACTCGAATGAGCTAGGGTCATTTGGGGCAGATATTTCAGGATCCTGGCTGGGTCTCTATACCTTGAGCATGGAAGAGTGGGCATTTCCCCTTAGTCCTATGGACTCTTCATTCTAGGGGGCAGTGTATATTCAGGAAGCCAGAGGTCCCTCAAAAATCAGAACCTGGTGCCAGTGCCTCATGCCTGTAATCTTTTTTTTTTTTTTTTTTGGTCTATCATGGGTCTTGAACTCTGGGCTTGGGTGCTGTCCCTAAGCTTATCAGCTCAAGGCTAGCGTTTTACCACTTGAGCCACAGAGCCACTTCTGGTTTTCTGGTAGTTTATTAGAGATAAGAGTCTCATGGACTTTCCTGCCTGGCCTGGCTTTGAACCACAATTTTCAGATCTCAGCCTCCTGAGTATCTAGAATTATAGGCGTGAGCTACTGGTGCCCAGTGCCTATAATCTTAGCCACTCAGGAGGCTGAGATCTAAGGTTCCCAATTTGAAGCCATCTCAGGCAGGAAAGTCCATGAGACTCCTATCTCTAATTAATCACCAAAAAGCCAGAAGTGGAAGTGTGGCTCAATTAGTAAAGCACCAGCCTTCTGTAAGAAAAGCTAAGAGACAGCTCCCAGGCCTTGAGTTCACATGTGTCTTCAACATGCGCATGCACTTGTGCACACATAGACACACACAGACAGACAGACAGACACACACACACACACACACACACACACGTGGGACTCAGGCAGGATGCTTTTACCTAAGTCTAATAGCCATTCTGAAGGAGAGATTTGCTAAAGGAAACAATATTTAAGAATGCATCTTATCACTGGGGGGAACGGTGGGAGAGGAGAACCAATAATGAGCAAGAAATGAAACTGGGAGAACTTTCAATGGACAGTTTATGTGACTAGCATACAATTGTTGTGGATGTGGAATAGGCTCTTTGGCTAGCCCACCCAGCAGCCCGCCCCTCTAGCAATTGCCAGTGCCTGAGCATGCTGGAGATAGGGATTTCATAGGAAGAACAACTCAGGGAAGTGGAGGAAGGCTCTTGGCAACAGCTGGTCACAAGGCTGAAAACACATTTTCCACAGGCCCAGGGAGGTGATCCGTCAAGGCTGGAAGGGTGGAGGGCTTGTGGGAACAGGGAGGGGAGGAATCTCTAAGATCTGAGAGAGCTGGTAGAAGAGGCAGTGGGCAGTGAGGGCAGAAGGACGGAGGAACCAGCAAACCCTGAAACAGAGGGATTGTGGGGACAGTCTCCAGGAACTTTCGAGAAAAAGAATAGGAATAATCTGGTACATGTAAAACCTCTGTGGGGAAAACGACAGTCCTTCCTGGATTCAAGGTGGTGATCCCAGTGCAAACTGAGCTTCTAGAGAGGGGAGTGATACAACACAATTCATCTCAGTCCAAAACTGTGAGCCTGTTTTTAAAAATTATTGTTACATATGGTGGTTGCTGTTATTGTTGGTTTTTTGGGGGGGTGGACAGGGATGAGCACTCTAAAAAATTAGTTTATGTTTTAGATAAATGTAGTGGTGTATGCCTATAATTCCAGCTACTTGGGACACATACAAAGGAGGATTGATATCCAAATGGGCCCTAAGCAAAATAATAATAATAAGAAGAAGAAATAAAAAATAAATAAGAAAAAAAGAGCCTATCTGAAGAATACTAAAGCAAAAAGGGTTGGCAGTATGGTTCAAGAAGGTATGGTCTGGAAAATGAAAGGCCCAGAGTTCAGACCCAGCACTAAGAAAAATAAAATTAAATTACAAAAGATTTTATAAAGAAGAACACAGAGGAGTGATTTTGATCGAAGTACATAATATGCATAAAGGGAAATGATACCATGAAATCTATGTAAAATGTGTGTGGAGGGAGGGGTCTGGATTTATCACATAGTTATAACATATTAATTCTAGTTTATGGAATATCAGAAAAGCTTGTACACCCAGGAGATGCTTCATGTTGAACACTTTCTTAATTGCCCTGAACATGAGGCCATGGAAACAGCCTTTGCCATCTCTTCTGCTCAGATGTAATCTTTTACAGTTGATTCTCAGGAAGACAGATGTTTCCAATTTAGCTTGGAAAGTACACAGTAATAAAATAATCTTCAAATTAGCATGGCAGTAGGCCCCGATGTTTACAATCCAGTTTGAAGGAAAGGCCCTGCTGCTGCAGGTTTGCATCTGCATGGGGAAGATAGGATTGCCCAAGCAGCATTCCAGTTATCTCTTCAACTTTGATGTTCTCTGCTGTGTTCAGACATAACATTCCTTCTTTGAAGTTCTCTACAGAAGCTGACCAAGTATTTATACTTCAAAAAACATGTCTTCCCTTTTCTTTCTCTCTCCTCTTCTTCTTTCCCTTCTTGTTCCCTTTTACTTCTCCTTCCCTTTTTCCTTGATCCTCTCTCTCTCTCTCTCTCCCTCTCTTTCCCTGCCCCTTACTCAAAAAAATCTGCTTTTCCAACTCTCTTGCCTCTATCTGTTCAAAAAAATCTGCCTTTCTCATAAGGCATCTTTTTCTCTTACTTGAAGACTGCAAATCTCTTTAGAGGACAATCAAGTCCTGTTCAACAAGTAGATTCTTCTCAGGGAATGGGTTTCTGAAAGGTTCTGTTGCACCTGAAAGAACAGAAAAGCACAAGGACAGGTGCTGGCTGGTGGTTAAAAGTGAGGGACAGAACCACGCATGACCTCCTTGTCAACTTGCTGGTGGAGATCCCCTTTTAAGCTGCTCCCAGCCAACTTAAGCCTCTCAGGACCAGGACCTCAGCTCACTTTATAGCCTGTTCCCGAGTCCTTAGTGACATTCTCTTGTGCTGAGTCTTTGCCTGGGATCCAGCGTGTGCTTACTCACTTGAATACCATCTGGTGACTTCAGCCAACAGCACTAGGAGCAGAACTACCCAGATGAACAGAAGGATGAGTATTCTTCCCCTTCCTCTCATCTGAGCTGACCTACGATGGCTCCAGCAACAGGGCATGTGTAGTAGGGAGTATGCTATGGCCCTTTGGACCCAGGCTTTGAGAAGACTTCAGCCTTCTACCCTGTTTCCTTAAAGTCCTGGCCTGCCTGGTTAGTGGCCCACCTTTTGCAGACTCCACATGGAAAGGCTTTGAGATCACACAGAGAGGGGTGTGGCTGAACCAAAAATCTTCCAGCCATTTCACACAGGCACCATACCTGTGGATCAACCGCCTTCGGCCCTCTGGGCTCTAGCTGAACACTATCTGGTGACCTCAGTCAGCAACACAAGGAGCAGAAGAACCATCCCCACTGACCCAGAAAACTGAGAGCAACTGTAGTTTCAAGCCACTGTGTTTTGGATGGCTTCTTTCTGTGGATGGCTTCTCTATGGGAGAAGGCATGGTGTCACCTGGGAGGTATGCAGAGTGATCTTCCATCACACCATTGATGGAGTGTCTTCAGGAGAACTCAACGTTAAGAACACATCAGAAAGGGAGATTGTTCTAAGTAGCTCACCTCTCTAGAAGAGTGTCACACACCTCCAGAGGCAGGGAGACTAGTGCCCAGGTTACATGTGTCTGCCTAACTATGCTTTTATATATATATTTTCTTTTTGCTGATATGAGTTTAGACTCATAGCCTCACTTGCTAGGCAAGTACTCTCCCACTTGAGCCATGAGCCCTCTCTATAGGTTTTTCAAACCTCAGTGTCCTGCAAATGGATCTCAAATGGCTAGGCTCTATCAGTCCAAGCTGTGCAGGTCTTAGTCTTGCTGGTGCTTAGGCCAGGACGTGCTGTCAAACAAATATCTCAATTAGACCCAAGGCCTACATCTCAGATCTGTCAAATGTTCTTCTTGAGCCATGGGCCAAAATTGCTCCTCCACTACTATATTGACAAAGAAAGGATGGGAGACATCGGTCTCCTATGAAATGTAAATCTACCTCATGCCATAATGTCTTTGGCTGGAAATGATCGCCCTGAGCATCTTCATAACTGGTCCAAGTGTAGTTTGGGGGAAGGAAGTTGATGCAGTGGAATGCATCTTCTTAGATAAGAACACAAAATACTTTAACAAGTTACAAAAACTCCCCAGCTGTTGGAGCCTCCTATGTATTACACAGACAATAATATAAACACAGCCCACGTTATTTACTCAGCATGGTGACTGCTGGCTCTGGAGCCATGGACATAGACTTGAGGCTGAGCTGCCTGATCCATGTTGGGCTTGTAAGTTTGTTTTTTAAAGATAATGGCTTATGCAATTGCTGGGAAACAGCATAAAACATACCCCCCCCCACACACACAGTGGTGGACTGGGGCTTGAGCTCAGGGCCTTGGTGCTATCCTTGGGCTTTTTCATTCACGGCTAATGCTCTACTACTTGAGCCACAGCTCTACCTCTGGATTTTTGATGGTTAATTAGAGATGAGAGTCATGGACTTTTCTTCCCTAGCTGGCTTTGAACCCTAACTCTCAGATCTCAGCCTCCTGAGTAGGTAGGATTACAGGTGAGCCACTGGCACTTGGCAGATAGCCTTGTTTTTGAGGTATAATAATACTTCTTAAGAAAATGGTGTTAAATAGATTAGTATAATTAACTCTGAGAATTTGCTTGAGGTTGGAGGCATGGCTCATTTAGTACAGTGCCAGCCAATGAGCAAAAGCATCAGGTACTAAATTCAAGTCCCGATCTCAGACCAACAAAAAAAGAATTTCATAAACTCTCTATTATTAGAAAGAAGAGTGCAAAACTGAATTTCCTCTCAAATTTTGAATTTTTTGTGTCTTTTTCCTGGAGTGGATTTTTTTTAATGGTACTTGGATTTCAATTTAGGGCTCATAATTTCTAGATAAGCATTCTACCACTTGAGACATACTCTTAGCCTTTTGTTGTTCTTTGTTTTAACTGTAGTTCTTTTCTTGCATTTGTTGGTATGAGGGATTGAACTCCAGACCTTGTGCCCACTCAGCTTGCTTGCTCATGGCTGATGTTATGCCACTAGCACCATTCTTTGAGTCTAGATTTTTGCTAGTTCATTGGTTATGGAGTCTTGCAGGTATTTCTGCTCAGACTGGCTTTGAACCACAGTTCTCTTGGTCTCAGCCTCCTGAGTCACTGGGATTACCGGCTCCAGTCACTGCCAGCCAGCTTTACATGCTCTTCTTGCAATGTGGTTTTGGTGATTCTCCTACTGAGATGTAGACTCCATGCACTGATCCTTAGGTTTGGGTTGTTTGTAACTCTGATGAAAGGGAGGTTGTGTGATCTTGGATAGTAGGTTGAGCTGAACTCAGCACACCAACTATCCATTTGCCTAGGTTTCTACACTTGAAGGAAACTCCAATTGTCCCATTCAAAGACCACATGTAAGTCTCAGAGATATGCTGAGAAAAACCATGTCTAATCTGACCCAGTTGTCACACTTCTGGCCACTTCTGGCTGTGACACAAAGAAGGCAGAAACACAAAGCATGGAGCAAAGTTCTTCCTGAACTCCTGACCCACAGAATAGATAAGTGATGCAGAATAACGCATTTATTCCCTTTATTGTTGTTTTTGTTTTTGCCAGACCTAGGGCTTGCACTCAGAGTCTGGGCATTGTCCCTCAGCTTCTTTTGCTCAAGGCTAGCCCTCTCCACTTAAACTACAGTGCCACTTCCAGCTTCTTCTGTTTATCTGGTACTGAGGAATTGAACCCAGGGCTTCATGCATGGTAGGCAACCATTCTACCACTAACTAAGCCACATTCCCACCTCTCCTCTTTCTTTTAAAATATCAAATTATCATAGAAACTAGTGAGGTCTCTGAGAACATGCATATTACTGTAGAAGAACACCAGAATGCCAATCCATTATCCACACAGAATATTCCTACTGAGTGGGAAAATAAAGCCAGTTGGGTTTGTTAGCTTATTTGTTTGTTGTTTTCTATCCTGAAATTCTTCTCATTGAAGGCAGAAATCAGGAGGGTGTTAGTTCACGGTCAGCAGCCCCTGCAAAAAGTAAGCAAGATTCCATCTTGACCAACAAGCCATGTGTGATGGAAACCCCGTAATTCCAGGTACAGGAGAGAAAATTTGGAAGGTTTGTGGTCTAAAGCCAGCTTCAGTAAAAAGCACGTGATTCAGTTAATACCCTTTTACTCTTTCTAGTACTGGGGTTTGAAAAGAAGTGTGCATAGAATGTCACATCTCATTGTGGTCATCTTTGGAAAATACAATCTGCCCCAGTCTCATTATTCTGTCCTCGGTAGATTTCCAAGTTCCTTTAAAAGGAATTCACACCTAGTGTGTAGTCTATTCAATTCCTCGTGGACGCCTGCACTTTGCTTTCAAATTTCAACTGACCTCTTTCCAACATGAACTTGGAGGAAAGTAATAGTTCCCTCCCTACCACATTTGTGTTATGTAAAAGAATCCTAGTTTTCCAAGGGCAAGTGTTAGTGAGTTAGAAAGGGATTGCATTGGGACATGGAGAGTAGATGTGAAAGAGAAAGTAAACTGAATAGAAGGAAGAAAGTTTCCTTAATAAAACTTAAGAGAAAGAAAGATGAGGTAATTTAAATCAGGATGTAAAGCATACTTTTCTCCCTATGGGAGGAAGGGAAGCTGAGAAACTAGTCAGAGGAGTGGCTTTACCTTTAAATGGTACAAGTCAAGATCATATTACTCTGTATTAAGAAATACCTAGGCTATGAGCTACACAAGGGCTTCATTAAGTACTGTACACCCAAATATGTTCTGTGTCTCCACAATCACTGTATTTTTTTAAAGGGGGAAGGTGGGCAACTGAAGTTCTTCCAGCTGTACTTGTTACTCTGCCTCAGCACAGATCCCAACAATGTAGTGGCCATATAATCATCTTGAAGGCCCTAGCCTCCAAGGGATTGGCCTTTTCCTTCCTTCCTTCCTTCTTCCTCCCTTCCTTCCCTTTCATTATCTATCTGTCTGTCTGTTTTCTGTCTGTCCTGCCTGTTTTGTCTGCATCTAGCTTCTTTCTCTCTCTTCCTTTCTTCCATTTATCTACTATCTGTCTACAGGTACATATGCATGTGTGTACATAGACATATATTGGGAGCTAGCATGAAAGGCAAAAAAACAACATTCCATAATACTTCTCATATTGCATTGTATTTTGTTTATATTTGTGTTCCTTGGGTTGGTCCAGAACCTTATGCATACTAAGTAAGCACTGTAATTCTGAGCTACAGACCTAGCCCTTGGTTACTAGTTAGGTTTGAGTCAAAGTTTCACTATAGTAGACTTGGGGGGCCTGGAACTTAACTATTAGGTCAGACTGGCCTAGAACAAGTCATCTTTCTGCCTCTGCCTCCTGAATGCAGGGATTACAGACATGCACTATTACTCCTAGCTTTATTCTTGAATCAACTTACCCTGTCATGCTTATTTGGCCAATTCTATGTTGCTATATTCTGCTAAGCAGCATGGCATGTGGCCCTTAGAAAGTGAATATTGTGGGGTGGGGGAGAGAAAAAAGGCTACCATTCCAATCTTTGGGCAAAGGGGAGCACAGAGATGGGGGGACAAAGTATGAACAAATGCAGCAGTGGAGTAGAAACGATGTTGAAAATGAACTTTACAGCTTGTGGGAGGGCAACACTGGGAGAGGAAACAGGAAGGGTGACATTGTTCAAAAAGAAAGGTGCTCCTTACCTGACTTATGAAACTCCGTACATCATCTTTAAGGTTGCCATTAACCTCCCTTCTTGAGGGGGCCGGATGTGGCAGAGGGGGCGGGACCGAGCGTGTGGTGGGCGGGGCTCTAAGCTGGGCAGGCTGAGGCCCGCTGTAGGAATCAGCGCATGCGCATTGCCTTAGCCTGGGCAACCGCACAATGCCCTGATTCTGCCATACAGCTGTGGCTGCTCCTTTGGTTCACAAAGCCCGGCTTCCACATGCACAAGGCCACCGGCCCACCTTCTGGTAATGGTGCCCCTTCTCCAGCATCATTCACATGACTGGGGCCCGCAAGGGGTGCACCAGCCTCCTGATGGTCAGCTGGGCCTGACCCCAGGTGAGGCCAGGCCCGCCTGCAGTTGTGGCCCTGCGGCCTCCTTAGGGGATTGGGGTGCTCCAGCCCGGTCACGGTGCAGAGGAGACCCCCGGGGAGGCAATTTGCTCTCCAGCACCCACTCCTGGGACTCCCTGGCTAGAAGCTATTGAAGTGTTGCTCTGCCCGAGGGCCCAGGATGAGAAACATCGGGTCAGGGATCAACCTCTGGGGCAGTTTTCTTTCTCATGAGTGAGATCTGGTTGGAGTGAAGCTGCCCGTCCCACCCACCTTCCCCAACCCCAAGTCTGGTAGGTTAAGTTTAGGGAATTTACTCTCTCCCAGCTTTACCAGCAGCAAGGAGCGTGCACCTCACTCATTACCTTTGCCTTAGGACTGCCTACAAGTTGCAGGATCTTAGAAGAAAGAAGAACTGTTGCAGGTCACCAGGTTTTAGTGGCTGTGGAAGGGATGCCTGGCACAGACGACCTCCCTGGAGCTGTGTTGTTCTCCACGTTCATGATGAGAAAGATCCTGCCACAGAAACCAGCTGCTCTTTTGGTGTCTGGTGCAAACAGGTGCTCACCTTCTTCCTGGCCATTGTGTAGGTTCTAAGCAATTGCGATTTCTGTCGCACTCATTAAAGATACCCAACAGGCGAGATCAGTGCATCCACATGTCCCTGCAGCCCCCTGTGGCCCTCAGTCAGCTTGGAAAGCTGGAAAAGTGACAGCCGGTCACATGGCGAGGCCATGTCTCCCCTCCCGTTCTTGACTCAGAAGACCTTGAAACACTGTAGGACTGGTCAGCTTCTCCTCCAAAGAACTAGAGTCACCTCTCTCTTAAAGCTGCCTGATGCCGTATGTACCACCATGGCAAGTAGGAATTTGAACTCTTCCTGTGGGGCTGCTTCATTGCCAACTGAGGTGTGTGTGTGTGTGTGTGTGTGTGTGTGTGTGTGTGTGATGTCAGGGGTCAGGGGTCCTGCTACTGTTGCTGAAAAATGTAACTGCATGGGGCATGGAGCATGGGATTTGATCCTTTTGTTGTCTGAGAAGAGGGCTCTTGATGGCCAGTATTTATGCCTGCCTTTTGTGGTCCTATGTCCAAAGAAGAACATACACTAGGTTGCAGATATAGTGAGTCCTGCATCAGACCTAAAGGAAGAAGGTCAGGTTCTTTTTGCCTAAGCCAGCCTAAACTCCTGATTCCTCCTGATCTCTAACTCTTGAGCGGTTGGGATTCCAGGTGGGAACCATCATGACTGACTAAGGCTTATTTGCTTGGTACTCCAAACATGATAGTGATACTAAAAACATGGTAACAACCTGATCTGCTCCCTTGTCTTGATTGTTTCAAAGAATGAATCCTTGGACAAAGAGGAAGAACTAATACAGCAAAGATTTATGAAGAGAAATAAGAGCAGGAAGACAGGAAGAGACCTACGTAAGGGCAGATTGCACTGGGATAAAAAAGATGTCTTTCTAGGAGAGAGTAATTTTCAGGATCCCTCTGTAGCTCACAAGCCATATCAATACTTAGACCCATTTACAGGCTCCACAAAGCCTGCACAAGCTTCCACAAGCTCTTTATGCTTTTGATGCCCATTCCCGCACATACATCAGAGCTAGTCAGTCCACTGTTTACCTGCAAGTCTTCTTAGGGCAAAGGGCCTATAATATTCTCTGCTGTTCAAAGCCATGATGTAATGAATGCAAGACCACTATGGAAGATCCTTTGTCTTCCTGATTGTTTACCCAGGCTCTTTTTCTGCTCTCAATAGGATGGCTGGACTATTTGAATGACAGGCTGGTGGTGGTTGTGAATTCCAATTTGTTCTTTCCCAATGGACTGATGCCCCCAAGAAACTCCCCTGCTCAACCTAATGGATTCTAGACATTTATTTTGTCCATCCACTTTCTCTTACAATTAGTGCTTGTTCAAGTGGATTTTTTTTTAGTTGCCACTCAATCACTGCCTCACACTGTTGTTCAAACCATGCTACTTGAGGTGATTCAGAATATGCTGTCTGTCTCTGTTAGATGAACATCTTATAGGCAACCCTCAGGTGCTCAGACTTGCAGTGATTTACTCTTTTTTGTGGGGGGGGTCTTGAACTCTGGGCCTGGGCAGTGTCCCTCAGCTCTTCAGCTCAAGGCAAGCACTTTATCACTTGAGCCACAGTGCCACTTCCAGTTTTATGAGTGGTTCATTGGAGATAGAAGTCTCACAGACTTTTCCTGCCTAGGCTGGCTTTGAACTGTGATCCTCAGATCTTAGCCTCCTGAGTAGCTAGGATTTCATGTGTGTGCCATTAGCGCCTGGCAAGCAGTGATTTACTCTTGTGCCCCTATTCATGGCAAGTTTATACCGTACCTTCCATGGCTCTCCCATGCTAGTTGTGGGGGAAATGAAGATTTTTACTTTAGATTTTCGTGAAATGTTCAAGGAAAGTGGTTTTGAAGTGGTGTGCCATCGCTACAAAGCATTGGAGATGCATCTAATGCCAGAAGACAAATACAGCCCGTATTAGGTTTTGTGAGTGAAATTCAACAAGTTTGTAGAGTTAGAGTGGAATTCTCCAAGGACTTTGGTGCCCAGGAGGTTCTGTGACCTGGGGCCTTGATCATGTTGTTCCCGGTCATCAAGATGCCTCAGAATTGTTCTGTGCCTCTCCCGTGATACCTCCCTACAATGTGGTCAACTTTAAGTGGGCATTAAGCCACATGGAGAACTTCAAGCTTTAACATCTCCTCTCCCCCAGCAAATTTTATTGTGTATGTGCTGCTGGGTCTGAGTTGGGGGACCAGTGCTTGAATTCAAGAGCTGTGTGCTGTCTCTGAGCTTTTGGGCTCAAGCTTAGTCCTTTACCGCTTGATCCACAGCTCCACTTCTGACTTTTTGGAGATTAATTGAAGATAAGTAGAAGTAGGAAAATCCAGATCTGAGGATGGCCCGGAGAGATCACACGAACCTATCTGAGAACTAAAGCAGAAAGCGTTGGTAGAGTGCCTCAAGTGGTAGAACACTAGTATAATAAGCTCAAACCCAAGTTCAAACCCCACTACCGTGCCCCCTTCTTACCTCCCCCCCCCCCGCCAAAGGCAGCAATATTCCTTGTCATTTGTATGCTCTTAGGCCCATTCCTCTCCCGTCGTGTGGAAAATCAGGTGGGAGCCACTTACCAGCAGCTTCATTGTAGTACAGGTAGATTCTCTGTAGCAATAAGTCACTGACTCCATGGTAGCTGCCAGTGCTGTCGATGCCATGTTTGTCGCTGATAATCTCCCAATACTGAGATTGAAAAACAATTACATCATGGCCCAGAATGCTAATGGTCAAACATTAGTAATGCATTTAAAAACTGTAGGAAACCCGGGCTAGGAAGGTGGCTTAGTGGTAGAGTGCTTTTAGTGGTAGAGTGCTTGCCTTGTATGCATGAGGCCTTGGGTTAGATTCCTTAGCACCACATAAGCAGAAAAAGCCAGAAGTGGTACTGTAGCAGAGAGGTAGAGTGTTAGCCTTGAGCTGAAGGGCTAAGGGACAGCACCCAAGCCCAGAATTCAGGCAAATGACCAAAAAAAAAAAAAAAAAAAACAACTGTAGAAAACCCATGTCATGTTAACCTAAATGGTTTTTGTAAAAATTCTATTTTCTGAAATAAATAAAAAGGATAGCATTTTACAATTTGTTGATCTCTTTTCTATCTGACTTAATAGAAAACATCTCATATTTGTATTTAATGTATTGCAGTACCATATTCTGATTGAACTTTGTGAAGAGAATTGGGCCTCATGTTGATCAGAAGTTGGGTACTCAGAAACCCAAGTGGATTCCACACGTCCTTGGACCACACATCAAAAACAGCTTGGAAACAACCCAGCTTAATGGAGATGAGGGAAGAGGTGTGGAGTGAAGGCTCACTCGGAGAACTTCACACTGAGGTAAAAGGATTGGTTTTCAACACTCATCTGCTGACCCAAAGGGTAGCCTCCTACCTGTCAGCTCAGGACACTTCATTTCTTTCAGTAACTGGACAAAACTGCACTTGGAATATTCACATAAGACTGGCTGCACATGAAAGACTGATGCACACAGGGGAATTCAAACTGCCCCCTGCTGGAAGGTTATTCCTCAAGGTAGTCTAAACAGTCCTGATTTAAAAGCACACACATTTGTGTGGACACAGCCTTCTAGGCGAGTGGTGCATGGAGTCTTTCTGAATGGAATTCACCATCGAGGTAGTCAGGGACCACTACAGGCCCCTCTAAGCCCAGCATATAACCTTGAGACCCCTGGTCCGTGACAGTGGCACTTCCACCTTACTGCCAGTCTGGTTGCCACTTTGGCTAGCCTAGATGAACATGATCTCTGGCATGGTACAGGGCTGCAGGGCAGCCCTGGGAGCCATGCATCCCAGGCAAACAGGTAAGGCTGAGTAGCAGTAACCTGCACCAGCTCCCCCAGCTCAGGCAATGGAGGTGGAGCTGGCTTGATTCGCCGGTGGGGGTGGGGGGGATATGGCACTATGAAGCTGTGTCTGGGGGAAGCTAAGTTCAAACTAGGCAGGCTCTCCAACTCTGTTTCTACTGGGCATCCTGAAGGAGGTACCCAGCAGCCCTGGCATCCTGCTGTGTACTCTCCATCCTGGGGTGTGGTCCGCCACCCTAGTTGGATCCTTTGGTCACACTGCTGCCCCCCTCTCTTCCCACACACTCTGACTCCAAAGAGGGGTTGGGTCCCGGGGAGCAGGGAGCAGTGGGGGGAGGTTTCTCCAAAGTCCTTGCTTTCCAGACTGAGGCAACAAGTGTCATGGGGCTCCCTTTTAGAGTGGGGATCCCAGAACAGCATCCCACAGGATCCTGAACTCCGTGCCTGGGATTCTTTCTTTCCATTCTGTAGGGAATCTGTTGCTGATTAGAGGTTAAGTGGGGTGCTGCATTGGGAGAAGTTGGGGAGTTCGCCAGAGGTGATGGGCTGCGATCTTCAAGGACAGGATGGAGGGTGGTGGAGTGGGGACTTTGCACCTCTCTAAGTAAAGCTAGGGAACCTGGAGAAGTGCTTAGTGTTGGGTCCTTGTAAAATCTCTTCCATGTGGGGAGTGTCTTTATGTGTGTGTGAGGGGAGGGAAAGGGAAGGAGGGAGAAAGGGAGGGAGGGAAGGAGACAGATATCAGAGTCACAGGGATTAGAGAGAGGAAGGAAGGATTTAAAACAGGAGCAAGGAGCAAGGATAGGTCAGTAATGTGCATATTACCTGTGTTAGGTCCCATAATCCTTACTGAACCTCACAGACCTCAGGTCCTGGCTGCCACACGTGGCCATGCAGCAGTAAGAATGGAGGATGCTTGAACTGAGACGCTATAGTTGTGAAGTGTGAGGCACACACTGGCTTTCATGACCAGGTAAGTCCCTCCCTTGCTTACGTCTCAAACTGATGTTTTAGATACATTGTGTAAACTATTTTTTTCCCAATTAAAACATTTCACTGTTAATTTAACTTTTAAAAATGAGAAAAGTGAAAGGGGAGATTATTAATCAAGATGCATTGTACTCATTAACTGACATGTTGAATAGTAACTCCTTTGTACAGCTACTAAAAGGTAGTAAAACTACAAGTTAAAAAAAGAGAAAATTAGGAAAATGAGAAAGTAAAGACATGGGCCATATTCACAGTGTCACATTGTATCTCTACAGTGCAGTGCTGCTCTAGACTCAGCTAGCCATCCCCAGCAGGAAGGAGGCTGCAAGCCCCACGCAGCCTCAGAGCTGGTAAGTGAAGGAATCCACAGTCCTTCTCTCAGGAGAAAGCCCAGTGGACTTTAAGGGCTTGGGCAGGATGAGGTCATGGGCAACCAAATGAGTTTTTCTCCAAGATTGTGAATCGTGGGCAGGTGAACAGGGGCCTCCACCTTTTTCCTCTCGGGATAGAAAATAACGGTAATGATAGACACCCTAAAGCTGGCTTTTGTGAGATGCTATGCTTGAAAACTGGTTACATTTATGGGGCAGAATATTCTCTTAAGGAGAAGTGGGGCTTACCACCCAAGGTGATGCTGTCATTAAAACATGAATCTGACTTGCCATATTAACAGCTGGTCTGCATCACAAGAGAAGCCAGTCAGGAGGGAGTCTTCTCTTGGGCTAAGTCACATCTTCATCAGCTGTGCTTCAGGAAGCCAGACCCTCAGAAGCCTCCCCGTAGGCAGGTGGGTGCCTGGTCTCTCCTCTCAGGGTACATTCTCTCCTCTTCCTGCTCAAACTGCTGGCCCCACTGGACAGCTTGTCCACTCATGCTATTCCCAGGGATCCAGGGCTTAGCCCCCACTTTCTCCCCACACTATCTTCCAACTCCACATCTTAGCTCTTCACCATCAGCTGCAGCCTTCCAGGACCTTTCCAGAAAGTCAGTGCTCTGGGCGATGTCACTGACTGCAGTGTTTCACCAATGTTTCTGGAGGTAATTGCTTGTTAGCCTTTGCTGTTTCATTCAAGGGGAACTTTAAGGCCAAGGGGAGTAGAGAATGAGATTTGGAGAGGGGATGCTGGAGATTGTGGGAACGGTGTCCTTTTCCCTTAGATCACCACGGGAGTGAGCCTGGCCTGCTGTCTCCTAACTGCGTCTTTCATGGTAACTCATTCCTGAGCCTGTCCTACCATTTTGGAAAGCTAGAAATTTGTTATGCTATGAGGATGAGAGGCCCTGTTGTGCTCTGGACATGGATGACTACAAGTAAATGAGTGAATGACAACACTGGAGTTGGCACAGGCTCCTGAGAGCAATCTTCTTTGTGCATTCTTGGCAGTAGGTTGTCTTCCCTCATGGACCTGCTCCTACCACCCAGCGTCCACCCTGATATCAAGTATCCAACCAGGGAATCACACATAACAATTTCAAATAATGCCTGCCTTGCTGAGGGCTGTGAGGTCCTGCTTGATTATCTAGTATAAACATCCAATCCTGCCACACTGTCACTGCTACATTGTTGAAAAGAGAATAATAGGATCTCCTCCCTTAGAATAAGACTGTGGAGGCTTTAGCTAGAGGAGGGTGGAGAGATTGATTTCTTCCTTCCCTTGCTTGCTTCCTTCATTCCTTCATATTTTTTTTCTCTAAGCAGTACTGGGATTTAGAATTCAGGACCCTGACCTTCTAGCCGGGCATTCTTAACACTTGAACAATGCCTACACCTTGCTTTTCTTTGCTGGGCTACTCTAACATCTAATTTATCCACTGCAATTTTCTTAGCAGCGAAACACACAGTGGCCAGAACATAAAAGGTGCTCAGTTTGAATGTGTGATCTCATATTAGAAACAAGAGAGGACTGGGTAAATAGGAGCCTTCCTAATATATCTAAGTTGAGAGGAAAGGAGGAAGGGTTGGGGAGAGGGAGGAACAAAGGCAGGAAGGAGGGAAATAAGGAAAGAAGGGGTTGTAACCTGCCCCGTGGCCCTTAACCTGCTGTGACTGGAATCAAGGCAGTAAGGGAGACCAGACCATGGAACTGAGGTTTGGGGTACCAGAGGACCTATAGCCTTCCGCAGATTCCAAGGTTCCACGAACCGAGGGTTTTATTGGGTTTTGTACAGGGAAGTGTGTGCAGAAAGTAAGGTATAACCTCCCACAAGTGACAATATTTGGTGTACAAGTGGTAGATGACTTCTTCATCTTGGGAAGTAGAGCTAAGCCATAAACAACTGACAATTTGCATAAACCTGAGTCTAAGACTATGATCCCAGCTAGTTTGAGGGGACTTAGCCTACACCCAGGACAGAAATCTGAATTGCCCTTAAGCCAGGACTGATGACCTTTTCAGGAAACTCTCAGTGTTCTGAGAGTATGTTGGGAGGAGGCCTTCCAAATTCCCAATCATTTGGGGGGTCTCACAGGTTGGATTTTTGGGCTCTCACAAGAAGGAAGGAAGGAAGGGAAGAAGGGAGGGAGGAGGAAGGAAGAAAGGGGGAGAAGGAGGGAAGGAAAGAAAGATAGACATAAAATGACCAGATATGTTGGTGGATGCTGTAAGTTGGGCTGGCTGATCTTGTTGGGTCATTTGCAGGCTCAGGCCATTGGACCATCAGTGGGAATGTCTTCAGGAATTAGGTACGAGGGTGGGATCTCTTTTGTGTTCAGTTTGCTATATATTTGAAAAGAAACTGGGCTGTGTCTGTGAGGCTTTGGGGGTTCATGTGGCCTGTGCACACACCATCAGGATTCTGGAGTGAATTCAGCCTGGAAAGAACTGGAACATTGTCTTGCCTTTCTAAGTGATTGTCAAACCCCCAAGTCCTGGGTAGTCCCTGACTATCTACAATCAACTCCTCAGAAAAAGTGAGAAGTAGTATTGTGGCTGAAATGGTGAAGCACTAGCCTTGACAAACAACAGGTCACATATAGCCTCCAGGCGCTGAGTTCAAGTCCCAATACAGCATAATAAAAAAGAAAGGAAAGAAGAAAAGAATGGAGAAAGGCAACCAGGAAGGAAAGGAAGAAGGGAGGGAGGATTCAAGGAAGGAAAGTAAGAAAGAAGGAAGGGAGTTGAAGAAGGCACACAGGAAAGAAGGAAGGAAAGACGGAAAGAAAGAACAACATTATGTAGGGAGGGAGGGAAGGAGGGAATGAGGGAAGAAAGCAGAGACAGAATTTCTAGGTTTCTTGGTGGATGCTGTAATTTGGGATGGCTGTTCTTAGATGTTCTGCAGGCTCAGGACAGTGGGAATGTTGAGGTATTAGTGTATATTGGTGGGAGACCTTTGGTCTTCAGTGTTTTATACCTTTGAAAGAGAAGCTGGGTTGTACCACTGAGGCTTTGGGGGTACATGTGTCCTTGCACACACCATCAGAAATCTGGAGGAAATTCAGCCTAGAAATAACTGGAACACTATCTAAATGATTGTATGCAAATCCCCAAATCTTGGGGCTGTCCCCAACTGGCCCTTTACAGTATGAATGAGTCAATTAATTTAAAAAGAAAGAAATGTGAAGAGCAAGAAGAAAGAGATCATTTGTCAGCACCATAGAATGAGAGTATTATTTCTTCCTAGAATCCTAGTTACTGAGGTAATCTGAGTTCTGAGGATCACATTTCAAGGGCAAGAATGCCCTTGAGAATGCTATCTCTGGTAAACTTCCCCAAAAGCCAGAAGTGGGGTTGTGGCTCAAGTAGTAGAGTGCTGGCTTTGAGCAGGAAAAGCACCCAGGGACATCTCCCTGGCCCTGAGTTTAAGACCTCCAAAGGGCACAAGAAAACAAAACACAACAAAAAGAAAAACTGCCTGACTAACATCATACACACACACACACACACACACACACACACACACACACACACACACACACA
>NW_012267248.1:7429349-7444614 GCF_000151885.1 Dipodomys ordii
ACACACACACACACACACACACACACACACACACACACACACACACACACATCAAATACCAAATGGCCTCCCTTGTAGGCAAGAGGACTCTTTCCACATCCCACACATCTTTTGTGATAAGAATTCACAATAGGAGCTCTATCCGACACCTTGGATCCAATTCCAATCCTTTTTACAGTTGTTCCGACTAATCTACAACAGCCAAAATGGTGAAGCAGATGGACAGCAGGGATGCCTTTCAAGAAGCCTTGGACGCTACAGGAGATGAACGTATCCCAATGTGATGTTCCTTGAAGCTGACATGGATGACTGTCAGGATGTGACTGCAGAATGTGAAGCCAAATGCATGCCATCCTTCTTATTCTGGCGCTAATAAAGAAATGCTCAAATCCACATTAATGAACTAGTATAATCACATTTTCTGAAAAAAATGCCAGCTGTTTGAAAACTTGTAGATTTTTTATTAATTTACAAAAGTATGAAGTGTGGAGACTATATATCCTACAGTTTTCTGATTACTAATGTCAGTAAAATGTTAATTCTACCCTTTAAAAAAAAGAATTTTCAGTAGTTAAAACTGTAGTGGTTGAGATTTGATCAAACTTACCTTGAGAAAGCAGGTCACACTTAATTAATTTGTTCTTCTATAAGAACTATTCACCCTGTCACAAAAAAAAGAAAAGAAATGAAAGATTCATACTAGAATCTGGTGGATCATGCCTGTAATTCTATTACTCACGGGTGAGATCAGAGGATGGCAGTTCAAAGTCAAGCTGGCAGGAAAGTCTGTGAGACTCTATCTTTCAAATTTTTTAACTTACATTGTGAGGTTGATGTGCAGAGGGATTACAGTATCATGATTCAGGTGATGAGTGCATTTCTTCTGTACACTGTCATACACCCTTGCATTCCCTTCCAGATTTTCCCCTTCCTACTCCATCCCCCACAATGTGTAAAGTTCATTTTCTACATAGTGTCTAGTGAGTATGCCTGCTGAATCATTTCACTCTTTGTTCTACCATTCGGTGTTCCCCCTTCCCCTCCCCAAATCAGATCAACTCATATATAACACAAAGAATACAAAAATCAATAACAGTTACAAAAGGAAATAAACCAAAGGGGGGAGGGAGAGAACTGCAAAGTGTATAAAAAAAACAGAGAACGAAACTCTCTTCTTTCCATTTCTCGGAGTTTTATTCAAGAAGGACCTTTTTACTTTTGTTTGGTTGTTGTACTTGAACTCAGGGCCTGAGCTTCATCCCTGAGCTCTTTTGGCTCAAGGCTAGCTCTCACCCACTGTGAGCCATGGTGCCACTTCAGGTTTTTGAGTGGTTTATTGGAGAAAAGAGTCTCCTGAGGCCTTTTCTGCCCAGGCTGGCTTGGAAGCCGCCCTCAGATCTCAGCCACTTGAGTAGCTAGGATTACAGGCGTATGCCACCAATGCTCACATCGATAATTTTATATGATCATATGCACATAGCTATTGAGCCCCTGTGATCCTCTCCTAAGAATATCCTTCTTTGTTCTCACTGTGTGAATATTTATAGTGTTGTTTAGTTCATTCTGTCCAAGTATAATCATTTGTCTTTTACTATCCATTGAGTTTACTTGTAGATTTTTAGGCATATTCTAGTTATTACAAATGAAGGAAAGCATGTAGCCTATATCTCTTTTGGACTGGCTTACTTAGCTTAGTATAATTTTTTCCTCCTCTTTCCATTTCTGTATGAATGGGGCAATGGCATTCTTTCTGGTAGAAGGACAGAATTCCAGGGTGTATACAAACCACATTTTCTATTCATCCAGTGGGAGACATCAGGGTTGATTCCATGTTTGGGAAAGGATAATCAATGCTACAGTGAACATAGTTGTGCTGGTGGCATTCGTGTGGCCTAGTTTATGCCAGGACCATTGTTAAAGAGGCTATATTTCTTCCATCCTGTGTTTTAGGCTCCCTTATCAAATATTAGTTGGCTACGGGTCTGTGATGGGTTGATTTCTGGGTCTTCTATTGTATTCCATTGATCCTCAGGCCTATTTTTGTGCCACTACCAAACTGATTGTATTACTAAGACTTTGTCAGAGAGTTGGAATCTTGGTATTGATATTCCTCCAGCATTATTCTTTCTGCTAAGGACTGTTTTTGCTATTTCTGTCTTCTCTTATTCCATATGAATTTGGGGATTGTTTTTTCTATATCATTGAGGAATGTTGTTGGGATTTTGATTGGTATTGCATTGAATTTGTAGATAGCTTTGGGCAGTATTGCCATATTCATTATGTTAATCCTCCCAATCCAAGAGCATGAACTTGCATGAGTTTTTATTTATTTATTTTTATTTTTTGACTCAGGGCTAGCACTCTACCACTTGAGCCACAGCTCCACTTCTGGCATTTTGGTGGTTTCTGGAAATAAGAATCTACTAGACTTTCCTACTCAGGCTGACTTCCAACCAGGATCCTCAGATCTCAGCCTCCTGAGTATCTAGGATTATAAGTGTTTGTCACTGGAAGCTGGGTGATTTGGGGGGATTTTTAAAGTAGTATTTAAATGCCATACTCCAATAGGAGCAGGTTTGTTTATTTCTGACCCTTATGCCTTGCCCTTGTGATCTACTGACCCCAGGAAGAGGAAGAGCTCTTTTTCAGCTGCCAGGCAGAAAAGGCCTGGCTTTCTGTTTGGCAATCTGACATCAGCCTGCTAGAAGTTCAGTGCCTTAGTTCACCAGGTGCTGGTGGCTCACACCTCACCTGTAATCCTAGCTACTCAGGAGGCTGAGATCTGAGAATTGTGGTTCTAAGCCAGCCGGGGCAAAAAAAAAAAAAAAACCTGTGAGACTCGTCTCTCCAATTAACCACCCCAAACAGGAAGTGGCACTGTGGCTCAAGTGGTAGAGTGCTAGCCTTAAGCACAAAGAAGCTCAGGGACCACAACCAACAACAACAACAACAAAGAAGAAGCAGAGGTTCCCTGTTATCCACTAGCCTGCGGTGGTGCCAGTGGGCATGGAGTCACAGTTTTCTCCTGTGGTGTGGGGCTGGAATAGAGACCATAGACCAGAGGACTTGCTGTATCCCTGTGTCAGGGAACAACAGACGTTATTGTTGTTGCTGTTGTTTGTGCCTCTTGATGTTTCTGGGTTTTTAGCTTTTCAGCCTCAACCATGGGATCTATGAGGCCATGGGGAAGTCTAGGGGCCTCACTAGCCTGTGTTTGCTCAGACCCTCACACCCCAGAGGCTCTGCCTTCCTTTCTCCTCCTTCATCTGTATCTTTGTTTGAGTTGTACTCTCTAGGACTCTTTGTTGGTCTTAGCAGAGAGAACAAGCAAAAGAAATCCATTCCATCTTCCTCAAGTTTCCTTTTCCTATTCAGAGTAACAGCTGTAACCCTCACGCTGATCCTTATGCTGAGTATCCCGCCCTCTCACAAATTTGATGCCAGATAGAATTCAGTCACCACTAATATGCAAAGTGTTTTAATGTCTTTCATGTGCTTACTTGTAATTTCTCCCTTCTCAACTTATATTTACCTTAGTATTCCTCAAAATTAAACCATAATCTAGGGTCTTAAAAATTTAACATTCATGGGGAAGGGTGCACCCAATGCCAGCTTCCTAGGATAATTGTGTATGGTTGTAATAAAACAAAAGCCTAACAGTAGGGTACCTATGTATATAATGGGAACAATTTTCTAAAACTGTTTTAGTGTTAAAAAATAAAACAAATGGGAGCTCTTTTAATTAATTGCTTCCATGGTTGATTACCCATTTATTGCCAATGTTCACAACCAATTTTCCAAATTAATTGTTCTACTTCAATATGAGCATGAAGGTCAGGAGAATGTCTCAATGACATGAGCTCACAAGAGCAGAGTATCAACACTATTCAAATTATTTCAGGTCTTAAGAGACCATTTTGACTGAGATGGTTTGTTCATTATTAATTTTTGTAGTTTTTCATACTAGAAAAATCTACCTTCTACTTCTCCACAACAGAAGAATAAACTAGATATTTAGAATATAAAACTGTTTTTAGGCCAGATGCAGGTGGCTCATGCCTATAATTCTAGCTACCTAGGAGGCTGAGATCTGAGGATTGTAGTACAAAGCCAGCCTGGATAGGAAAGTCCATGATACTCTTATCTCCAATTAACCACCAGAAAACAAGAATATGGCTATAAGTGGTAGAAGGCTGCTAGTCTTAAGCAAAAAGAGCTCTGGGACAGCACTCAGAACCTGAATTTAAACCCTATGACTGACAAAAAATAAAAGTAATAAATAGTTGTTGATTGTGTGTGTGCCAGTCCTGGGGCTTGAACTCAGGGCTCTTTAGCCTATGAGCTTCTTTAGCTCAAGGCTAGTGTTCTACCACTTTAGCTACATCTATATTTCCTGTGCCCTTTTTTTTCTTGTAGTTTATTGGAGATAAGAGTTTCATGGACTTAACTGCCCAAGTGGACCTCAAGTCATGATCCTGAGATCTCAGCTTCCTGAGTTGCTAGAATTACAGGCATGAGCCACTGGTGCCCAGCTGGCTTTGACAGTTTCTAAACAGACCCGTAACTGCGAGCTTTTAGAACCAGAAACTTTTGGCTCCAAATTTGTAGGTTTATCCTTTCTCTAAAAGAGAGTTTGTCATCTAAATGGGGATTATATTCATTAAAAAAGTCTAACTGTGTAAATTTTTTCTAAATCAAAAATTATAATCAGTACCAGAATTTGAACTCAAAGGCTTATACTCTCTTAGTTTTCTTGATCAAGGTTGGCACTCTACCTCTTGGGGTTGGTAAGACACAATGAACAATGGAATCTTACTACCCACACAGGGTCCGTACCTAACCTGTGCTGTCCTAGACATGTCTTCATCTAAACTTGTTGCACTGTTGGTACATTCTAGTTATTGTGGGGATTAAAAACAAGATGGAGAGACTCGAGTAGAAGAAGGCTTTCTGGGCAACTATCCTCTTGTAAGTAAGAAGAACAGGAATGTCCAGAACTAGAGTTCTCGCTCACTGACTGTCACTGCAACATGCCATTATTCCCTTAAATGGCTTTACTCCATAGCATCATGGTGCTCGATTTAGCATTTCCCTGACTTGAAGAGAAAGGACTTCTTCCAGTTTCACCTGAATAAAAGTTTAACATCTGATTGATGTGGCTAGCTTGCTAGCACAGCTTGACGAATGTAGCAGGGCCTAGAGCGTCCTGAGAACTCATAATATGAGCCATAGGTCATGTTCTTAGGTGATGAGGATACCATTATGTGGTTCACAAATGGATCACCTGGTCATTTCCCCAGAGAAGGGAGGATAGAGACATACTTGTTAAAGCAATGCCCATTGGGCAGCCACCAGCTTCTACTCTAGTGAGAAGCTGCAGGTCCTGCTCCATCGTTCCATGGAGCTTCTTTATATAAGTCAACTTCTATAACTGGATGGACATGCCAGCTCCACTTTGACCCTCTACCTGTTGCACGGGAAGCCCTAGAACAAAGGTTGTTAAAGTGCAATAAACCTCACTCATCCCAGCAGTGTCTTCATAAAGTCAGCCCAGCAGCATCCCAGGGGCTCAGGGAAGGGCAGGCTGGGGTGGCCTTTGATAGACAAACTCTCCAGAACTGCCCTGGAAACAGTCGTATTTGTGTGGCTGCCTTCACATGTCCTGCGTCACTCTGCTCTGGCAGGCTTGCCAGGACAGCTCTGTCTCCCCTGCCTAACAGTAAGAGTTGAAGAGGCATGTACTTCCTTCCTGGTTGTCTAGCAGCAACAAATATTAATACTTTCCTCTCCGTTTCATAACCGCAGATCCTGCTTATGACAGAATTGAAGTGTGCTCCTCTCGAATGTGAAATTATTTCCCTGTGGGACTGTAGGGAATAACAAATAGACCTATTACTCAACCATACTTAATGACTGATCCCTTGGCTAATACAAAGAAGTGGCCAATATAACAAATTTTCCATTTCCAGGATCAAATTCTTTTTCTTTTTTCTTTTCTTTTCTAGGCTAGAGTTTGAACTCAGGGCCTCATGCTTGTTAGGTAAGCACTCTACCACTTAAGCCAGAACTCTAGCCCTTTTCTGCTGTTGTCATTTTGCAGATAGGGTTTTACATTTTTGCCTGGGCCAGCCTTGGACTGTAATCCTCCTATCGATTTCTCCCATGTAACTGTGATGACAGGAATGTGGGCCCACACTTACTTTACTCAATGAGGTAGAAGAGATGCTCACTAACATCTTTTTCTCAGGCTGGCCTCAACCTGGGATCCTCTCAACCTCTACCTCCCAAGAAGCTGGAATTAGAGGCACAAACCACCACCCTGGCCTAGGATTAAATTCTAAAATGAGAATCATGCTCCCTTATCTCTGACTGGAGGGATTATCTAACTTATTTTACTTTGAATACACACAGCAAGCTTGGAAATTCATTGAGGCTTATGGTTTATCTTAACATTAATGTTCTGTTTTTCTTCTACTGTTTACTCTGTAAGCAATGTTTATAACGACTTTCTTTTATAAAATGTCTTAAAATGATTTATTCAAGAAGTAGAATAAGTTTATATAATTTAGCATCTTGCCACCAAGGATTTTTCATTAGCTTATATTAGCTTTGCGGTGTGTGAAGGGATCCATTGTTGGATCTCCACACATGTTCACACTGCATTCCAGTCTCTCCCACCCCTTCTGTCCCTCTCCCTGCAGCCTTCCCCCTCAACCACTCCCAAATAATTCCACAACAGACTTCAGCATGTTTCACTAAAGAAAAGTATCTGCCGTGTTCACCTTACTTCCCAGCTTTTCTCTGGTGTTAAGTAATTCTTAGATTTGAGTTTGAGACACACGAATCTCCAAGCTTCCAGAGCAACTTTGAATGCTCACGTGCTTATAAAATTGAATCTTTGTTACGTACAACCTCACCCAGATCTTAGAGTGAAAAAGAAGTTTTCAGACAAGCTTAGGACCGTTAGCATCCCAGGAGCATCTTGTGGTAAGTGCAGCTCCCATGCCTTCTTCCAGTGACCCCCTGACTGGGGACTTTCACCTCATGTGACATCATTGATTTCACATGGCCTCTTGTCAATCATTGCTTCAGACAGTTCTTCCTGCTGAATACAACACCACTATCTCTCTCAGCTCTGAATATGTTCTAGAAGTCTTGGGGCTGGAGAGCCTACAGTGGGTTTGTACAACAGTTAGGACATCTCCAAGCTAATAGTCCTGGCAGACACGTTTTGCTTCCCTGTAGCCATTCACTGTTCTCTGACAACCACAACAAAGATGCCACGCAGGACCCACTTTCATTTTAGCTCCTTCAGGTGTGGTCAACACCACAGTATGAAACACAGGGTACAACCAGGATGTCCCTGTTTGCTGGCAAGGGGCCAAATATCCACCAGGGTAAATACAATGAAATCTTACTGAGCTTAAAGCCTAACATACATACAATCTAGATCTTCTGTCGAAATTTTGTTTTAGAAAAAGAGACACTATTTGAGATAAAAAGACCAAAACAGAGTAAGCTGTAGCCAGTGGATCATGTGAGGAAGAGAATGATTCTGGTAACATGGTACATTCTGTCTGAAGCTATTCCTTCCTTCCTTCCTTCCTCCTTTCTCCTCTTCCTTATTTTTCTTTCTCTCTCATGTATTCCTAGCCTATTTGAGATGGAGTTTTGTTCTTTTTTTGTTTTTTTGTAGGTTGTGGGATCTGAACTCTGGCCCTGGGTGCTGTCCCTCAGCTCTTCAGCTCAAGGCTAGCGCTCTATCACAAGCGCTCTACCATTTGAGCCACAGCGCCATTTCCAGCCTTTTCTGCTTATGTATTGCTGAGGAATCGAACCCAGGGCCTCATGCATGCAAGGCAATCACTCTACCACTGAGCCACTTTCCCAACCCTGTCCCTCAGACGTTTTTGTTCAAGCCTAGCACTCTACCACTTGAACTACAGTTCCACTTCCGGAGTTTTGTTCTTTTAGAACTGAACACTGGTATTTTCCATGTATGCTGCCATGGCCCATGGAAGAAAATTGACAGTAGAGAATCTCCCACATCTGAGGATCAAAGCTCCATGCTAGGTTTCTAGAGCCCATAGTTTCTATTGAGCAGAACATGACGTGTCCCTTAGATTGTGAATGTGTTTGCCTTTTCCAAATGGTGGCTTGATGGCACCAGATCTCTTCTAACCTTTGCACACTGAGTGTATCAGAGGTTGTTAAAAAACACTCATTTCATTATATTTGGATCATCTTTTGGAGAAGTGGTGGGCAAATTTTAAATATGTGCCAATGATTTTTTTTCTGCTTATGTGGTGCTGAGGAATCGAACCCAGGGCCTCATGCATGCAAGGCAAGCACTCTACCACTGAGCCACCTTCCCAGCCCCTGTGCCAATGCTTTGAAAGGTGTGAGAGGAAGAATGTGTGGTCTGTGCTGCGAGCAGCCAAGAGCATGAAGTGTAACTGATTTTTCTACGTAATTATTTATCCTTGTTCTCACAACCATATATACTTTTTCTTTGAGAGCACACTCCTTCCTGATGCCCTTGTTTATAGGTCCGTATGTAAATTTTCTCTCTGTGTGCAGAATCCAAACTAAGCCAAAGAAAATGATGATGTTTTGCTAGGCTCTCTGGGAAAGAAGCTCTTGCTCTTTCTATCTGAAATTAAAGCTTAAAGAAGCAAAGAAAAAGAACTGGAACTGCTAGAGCCATCTGTGACCATGGAGAGATAACTTGTCTGAGTATAAAGTATAATGTGTAGAAGACAGGAGATCAGAGCCAACAGACCAGACAGTGCTGCTGGATCTTGACATTTTTATGTGTGTTCTCATGTGTGTCAGTAATGGGGCTTCAGCTCAGGGCCTGGGCACTGTCCCCTAGCTTTTTTGCTTAAAGTTAACACTGTAACACAGTTCCACTTCAGGCTCTGTGTGTGTGTGTGTGTGTGTTCAGTTGGAAATAAGAGTCTCATGGACTTTCCTGCTTACGCTGGCTTTGAACTGTTATCCTCAGATATCATCCTCCAGATTAGCTAGTATTACGGGTATAAGTTACTGGTGCCTGGCATTGTATTTTAAAGCCCTACATTATGCTGAGATCAATCTATTCTTGGTAAATGAGAACATGCCATTTCCATTTGGCAAAATACATACTATTGGTTTCTTTTTGCCACTTTCAATGGAAAGAATCCCAGTGGATATCATGAAGGAGTTTCCACACTCCTGGGCCCATACCACTGGAGATACCCAGAAGGGATACCCTGGAAGGAAACTTTGTGGGTTTGAGTGCAGACAGTTTACTTAGGAGGTAACTCATGAAAGTAGAAAGAAGAGAACAGAGGATGTGAACAGGAACAATCCATTCCTCTGGGGACTCACTGAGGAACTGTATCAAAATCACCCCATCAAAAGACAAGACGTGTGTGACATTTCTACACTGGCCTTGGCCCTGTTATTTGAGGGCTGCCCCCTGGGGGTCTTACCTCCAATGAGCAAGTGACTGGCTGAGCTGATTTCTATAGTTTAGGAGAAAGTGCTGATACAGCAAGGCGAGGGTTCCTCAGAGAGGTATTTGATGTATGCATGGAGCTGTCCATCACAAAGGCCCTAAGACCAGGTGGATTCCAGTAGGGGGATGTACATTACATGACTCAAGAACTAGCTACAAGATCTGTTTGCCATTTTTCCTGGTCAGTTTTCTCTACTATCAGACCTCTTTCAATTTTCCTCAGAAATTGAGGAATCTGCTTTACCTTGGGCATGACTACCTTGAGCTTGGTTATTCCCATCTAACTCTTCCAAACCATCAAATGAATAACTCCAATATGATGATGAGGGAGCAATCCTTTATAAAAGAACGTTAGAACAATTTACCTCTGCTCCTTTATCTACTGTTAATGAAGTTGGTTTGACCAATGTAAACTCACCAGTGACATATGATACATTTATTAAATGTATAAAAAGTATCCAGGCAGTGAATATTCAAACTTGGACTCAACACTCAGTGGCCATGGAAATTGACAGCCCTCCTCTAAAGATGACAACTTAAGCTGTCCTTGAAAGACCTGAACTCCCAATCTAATCTGTGCTGGTACAGGCTGTTAATCAGGCCAAGGGTGTCACAACAAAACTTGGGGAGAAAACCAGAGGGCTTTTTCCTAGGCCCCTTTCTCCTGGGACAATGTCACTTAATAGATGTCTTTTCGCCAGATTCTACATATAATTGTGTGGCTGTTTATGAAGTAATTAATTAGCAAACTTGAAAATTATTTCTATGGCTCACTTCTGACAGCAATTAGATATACAGTGAACCCTCTTTTTCTGTGGGTTCCACACCCACAGAGTCAACCAACTTGTACTGAACATAGAGCCTGAGCATTGTCCGTTAGCTTTTTTGTTCAAAACTGGCACTCTGCTACTTGAGCCACAGCTCCACTTTCAGCTATTTGTTGGTTAATTGGAGATAAGAGTCTCATAGACATTCCTGCCCTGGCTGGTTTCAAGCCACAAGCCTCCATCTGTTACCTGACTAAGCTAGGATTACAAGTGAGAGCCACTGCTTCCCAGATGAAAAAAAAATTAAATCCTATCCATACTGACTGTGCACATCATTTATCTTGTCATCAATCCCTAAAACAATGCAGTAAAACATCTGCTTAGATGGTGTATTAGATAGTACGTCATCTACAGATGATTTATGCTATGTAGGAGAATGTTGCATAGGTCCTACGCAAAAGGATATTTTATATAAGATCCTGAAACATCTGTGGATTTGGGTCTATGAGGTTGTCCTGGGGCCAGTCTCCCATAGATATGAAGATAGAACTATTTGTTTCTATCTTTTCCTTGAGATAAATCTCAGAGAGGGTATGAAACCTGTTGTTGCTTCAATTGGTCTTGGCTTTAAACCTTCCAAACTGCAAAGATGTGATTACCTAACTCCAGAGTGCTAAAGTTTACCTTGGAGATAATCAGTGAGTGGGCTAGTAGACAGAGAATGTAGAAAGGCGGAAGGTAGAAGAGGGGAGGGGTAGAGAAGAGAGGCAGGGAGGGGGAGAGGAGAGAGGGAGAAAGTGTTTTTAAGAATGTTATAGTTGGATCCTACAAGCCACCTCCTTACTATCCACATGCAGGGGTTCTACTGGCAGCCCTGCCTTGCAGGTGTTACTGGTAACAAGAGGCAGACACCCACTTATGTCCTCTTCCTTCCCTGTTCTTTGCTAAGTTGCTTGAATGCTTTTATTTTAGATGGCCTCAGTAGAAGTGAAAGCAATCACATCCTGTCATAAAAATTATTCAGTCTTTCATAAAAGATACCCTGCCATGAACCAGAAGCACATTTCCTATAGGATAACTTATTCCCCTTATCTGTCTCTTCTAAACAGGGATGAGAAGGGAGCAGAGGTCTCTTGAATCCAAGTGATCCTTAACATTTTCCTGTTCCTCTGCCATCCTCCAGATTTAGATGTTTACCTCACTATTTCAAGATCTGATATTATTGTTTTATACTCCCTAAAGGATGGGAAGGGGTGTTTGTGCCCAAATGGCCACTTAATATGTCCAGGAGGGAAAAAGAGAACCCACCCTTCATGTAAACTCCGCATTGGAATGGTGCCCTTTATTAGCATAAAGATGGCATTTCACCTAAAACAGTGGAAGACCTGACAGCCTTGTTCCTGATCCTTGGATCGTCTTGGGAAACATTCACATAGATGTCATGTGACTTCTTGGACTTACAAGAGTATTTAGTAGTATCAGACCACTTTATGACATCTTTCGTGTCCCATATGGGGCCTCCACTGCAACCTCTTTCATCTACCTGTAAATGAATCCAAGTTTCAGCCTCATATGGCCTCCTAGCCATCCTACTGCAGCGTATACCCTAGTTCTGGAAAGTATTACCCAAATTCTTCACATATGTCTCATCTGATCATCCATGTCTTCGGATATATCTCAGGAGAGTATTTCAATGGTTGTATTAATAAGAGACATAAAGTCAGACAGAGTCTCAGCAACAGAGAATCCTGTAGGCCAATCAAGAAGAGCTGCAGCCTACGCTTCCAGACTCCAGGAAGCTGTTTAAAGCCCAAGGCTTCAGAAAACAGTTGAGAGCATTTAAACAGATGTTGCTGGCTTTCCTCGCTGTCCTTCCTACCCCACCTGTCTTTGCCAACAGCTGGAAGACAGTTTTCAAGGATGACTTGATTAGGGTATGTTCAACAGCACTGCATCTTTATTTTCTCCATTTTCCTGTGTTTTGTCTGTTCCTATTCATCCTTTTGGTAGCTCTTGGAACCAGAACAAATATTGGGAAAATCCTCTGGTTCTGTCAGCACCAGGGGATGCTAAGTAGTAGGACTCAAATGTTTGACTCATAAATGGAATTATAATTACTGACTTATTTGGGTAGATGTAGCAGTCATATAATGTGTTATGACTTGCATGGTTGTTTTTTTGGATGGGGGAGTCTGGTCGTGGGGCCTAAACTCTGGGCCTGGGCACTGTCCCTCAGCTCTTCAGCTGAAGGCTAGCGCTCTACCACTTGAGCCACAGCGCCACTTCCGGCTTTTTTCTTTTTGCTTATGTGATAGGAATCGAACCCAGGGCCTCAGGCATGCAAGGCAAGTGCTCTACCACTGAGCCATCTTCCCAGCCCTGCATGGTTGTTTTAAAACACAGAATTGGGTGCAGGTGATTTATGTATTTTTATTATCACAATCTGTCATCTTTGCTTCAGAAACAATAGTCATGTACAAATTTTTGATTGACCTTTTTGCAGAAAGACTGTTGGGTGAAAGTACGATGGGTTTGATTTTTCTAAAGAAGAAGACATCAACAGCATTTATTACCTTGGTACATCATCGTAGTCTTGTTTCTTCAACTTTGTGTGGTTTTGTCACCCTCCCTCACCCCAGTCTGGCTGAGCAACACATCCTTGAATGGTTAGCTCAAAGCAGCAACATGCTTATTTCTATATCCCTGACACCATTCAGGGTCAAGGTCCTAGTCAACAAATACTCCCCGCCAGCTTGGGAAAGAATCTGTAATAAACCAGGCCTCCCAGGATGGCTATCTCCAACAAGATGACAATGGAAGGCTGCAGCTTGCTGGTTGTCACTTTTCTGGACATTGAACAGAAAGTCCTTTGATTCTCCTTCAATTTGGTCTCCATATGTTCCAACTGCTCTGGTTGCTCCCCTAGCTCTTCTATGATTTCTGAGCCAATCTGATCAGTTTCTGTGGCAATCTGATGAGCACGCTCAATACATTGGATGGCTCTGTTCAGACTCAGTGCCTCTTAGAAGCAATGCCCTTTGAGTTTGTAGCCGATTCACAGGTCCATTTTCTAAGGCATATGTGCCATATTTCATGTCTCCTCGGCCCCCAGGTGTGGCTGTCAAAGGCCTGGTCCTTAGCTCCCGATGGAGTTTGGCAAGGTCCTTCCCATAGTTTCCGTAGCTTAGGCATCATGGGTTACGGAAAGACATAGTTCTTTCCCCATCTCTCCCAGCATTTCATTCACTTCCTGTTGCTTTTCATCAAAATCTCTGAGTAACTTCTTCTTCTCTTCGGCCCACTCCTAGTCCAGCCATCAGCCGTCAGTCCCGGAGCCTTAATGCCCAGCCCCACTGGGTTTGATTTTCATAGCACATCATCAGGTATGGAGAAATATCTTTGTAGAAGTGTTAAAATACACGTTTCCACTGTGTATTAGAAAAAACACAACAAAGCACAGAACTGATGTAGCATTCTGGATTTTATTTCCCGTCAAAGGCCACTGGGAGGACATTTCTCCTCATTTGTGCTGGATGCTACTAGAGGTTATGGCTCTCAAAACACATCAGAACCAGACAGGTGGCTCACATCTGTAATCTTAGCTACTCATGAGGCTAAGATCTGAGGATCACAGTACAAAGCTAGCCAGTACAGAAAAATTTGAGATATTCTTAACTCCAGTCAACCAGCAAAAGGACAGAAGAGAAAGCATGGCTGAAGTGGTCGAGCTCCAGCTGTGAGCAAGAAAGCTGAATGAGACTATGAGCCCTTGGGTTCAAGTACCAGTACTGGCATACACATTCACAAAAAAAGAAACATTTTTAATATAAACTGTAATTATATGCAGCCATTCAATTTATATGTTTCCTGACTTTTTCCCTTACATTTACCCAGAGATAGATTGTTACTTTAATTTTGTTTGTTAACATTGCTTTTGCAAAAACCAATTTCTATATTTTCTGATTACCATCCTCACACTCAGAGACTGAGGAGAGTTCGGTGACTATGTTCCCTAAATGCTACTGTGCATTAATCTGGGACCTCAGCTACAGACTGGCCCTATGATGTGCACCTAACAAACCCAGGTGGGTTGGGTTGTTCTGCTCATTAGTATAGTATATAGGTGATCAGAACTTGCCCAATAAGCAATACCAGTCCCAATGTCATCTTTTCCAATTTGGTAATGAATTTGTTTATTAGGTTCAGTGTTGGATGTGATACATTGGAGAATGACTAGCACCCCTGGGCCCTGCTCAGCAGCCTGCTAGATAATGTGACAGTCCATACTGCTGCACTCTCAAGTACTTCACCTGGCTGTTATAAAGAAAAGACTTACTTCCAGGAGAGTTTCTGGCAGTTACATTGCATGGCAAAACCATAGTTAACTTCATGAAAAAACCTGAGGATAGACAATATCAGTAATGTCTATTCTCCACCAGAAGCAGCTCATCAGCATTGTGAGGTGTGTGTGTGTGTGTGTGTGTGTGCTAGTCCTGGGGCTTGAACTTAGGTCCTGAATACCCTCCCTGAGCTTTTGTGCTCAAAGCTAGCACTCTACCTCTTGATCCACAGCTCTGCTTCCAGCTTTTTGTTAGTGATTAATTGGAGATAAAGAGTCTGTCTCATGGACTTTCTTGCCCAGGTTGACTTCAAACCAGCATCCTCAGATCTCAGCCTCCTGAGTGGCTAGGATTATAAGTGTAAGCCAACAGCACCCAACTAGATGGATGAACCCTTGATTCAGGTACAGAATGGATCTAGAAAGTTCCCCAATGGACCTAGAAAGTCTATACATGCTTATTGTGATTTAAGGCTGAATGATGTATCTGGAATTTTTATCCTACACTCTTCTCCTTATAGGGATTGGAAATAGACACATGAAGTTGAAGTGTTCATTCTCCAGGATCAAGCCTGATATGTGCTTATATTAAGAAGCATAATATGGAGAGGGGGGACCAAGATGGCGACGGGGCAGTAGGGAAACGCCACAGCTCTC
>NW_012267248.1:7453129-7462726 GCF_000151885.1 Dipodomys ordii
TGAGGACCTTCTGGCTGCATCACAAAATGAGGTATGGCATCATGGTGGGGCCACATGCCAGAAGGAGACAGGAAGTGGAGAGAGCAAGCCCAAATAGCTCATTTTATAACAATCTGCTCTCAGGGTACTAACAACTCCCCAGAGCTAGAATTCCTCCAGACAGCATTAATCTCTACATGAAGTGGTGGCCTTATTACCTCCTATTAGCCCCACCTCCTAAAGGTGGGGGGATCAAACTTCCAACAAGTGAAAGCTGGGGGACCCAAAGCTGATCCAGACCCTAGCAATGGCCAACGTGGTTGTGTTCTGAGAACTTTCAGCTGGCGTTGGCCATGTCATAGTAGCTTCATCCAAGCCCCAGCACCGCACTTACCACATGTTAGTTCTACATGTGGATGTCCACATCTCAAGGAGTCTGTCTAACGTGATTAGCACTGCAGATTTAGTGTTTGGGGATAATCTGCATTATCCTGAGATACTGTAAAACTTTTCAAACAAATAAAAACAAGTGATGTGAGCAATGGGAATCCATTGTTCTGAAAAGTCAAGCTCACAAAGAGCTATGGGTCCTCCTTTGAGAGGTTAGGATGAATGTGCATGTTTTCTTGATCTTGGCTTTCCTCACTTAACATGATTTGGTTTTGTTCCATCCATTTCCCTGCAAATGACATTATTTATTCTTTCTAGTGGCTATGTAAAATTCCACTGTATACATCTTGGATCCACTCATCTATTGTGGGACATCTGGGCTGTTTCCGTATCTTGGCTATTGTGAATAGCATGGCAATGATTATGGATAGACAAGTGTCCTTATCATATCCTGGCTTATGATGTTCAGGGTAGATGCCTAGGAGGGGCATGGCTGGTTGTAGGTAAGGTCTGTGTTTAGTTTTTTTGGGTTTTGTTTTGTTTTTCCCATCCTGAGGCTTGAACTCAGGGTCTGGGCACTTGCTCAAGGCTAGCATTCTGCCACTTGAGCCACAGAGCCACTTAGACTTTTTCTGTTTATGTGGTGCTGAAGAATTGAACCCAGGGCTTCATGCATGCTAGGTAAGCACTCTACCACTAAGCCATATTCCCAGCCCCTGTGTTTGGTCTTTTGATGAACCTCCATCTACTTTCCAGTGTGGTTGTACTAGTTTATATTCCCACCAGCAGTGCAGTAGGATTCTTTTGTCCCTGCATCCCCACCAGCATTTGAATTCAAGATGTTGGCCAATCTCACTGGGGTGAGATGCAATCTCATAGTTGTTTTGAGTTACATTTCTTTTATGGCCAGGGATGATGAGCAGTTCCTCATGTGTTTCTTTGCTGTTCTTACCTGTTCTTCTGGGAAGTGTCTCCTTAGTTCCCTTGCCCATTTAGTGACTGGTTTATTAAATTTGAGAGGTGTTAGTTTCTTGAGCTCTTTGTATAAATTGGCTATTAGTCTTTTGATGTATTGCTGGCAAAGATCTTTCCCCAATTGGTTGGTTGTCTTTCTATTTTAGTCACTATGTCCTTAGCTGGGCAAAAACTTTTTATTTTGATGTAGTCCCACTTGTCAAATCTCTCTCCTATCTGTTGTGTCCCTGGGACTCTATTCAAGAAGTTCCTGCCTATGGCTATAAGTTCTAATGTTTCTCCTCCTCTCTCTTGCAGAAGTTTCAGAGTTTCAAGTCTGACGTTGATGTATTTGTTCTACTTGGAATTGATATTCATGTCTAGTGACAGGCAGGGAATCCATTTTTACTTTTCTGCATACAGCTGTCCAGTTTTCCCAACAACAATTGTTGACAAGGCTTGTTATTTTCCACTGTATGTCTTTGACTCCTTTGTCAAAATCGGATAACTATATGTGGTTTTATTTCTGGGTCTTCCAATCTGTTCCATTGATCTTCAGGTCTATTTTTTGTGCCAGTACAAAGCTGTTTTTGTTATTATGGATCTGTAGTAGAGTTTGAAGTCTGATATTGTAATACTACCCACATTGCTTTTTTTTCTAGAATTTCTTTCACTATTCTAGGTCTTTTGTTGTTCCATATAACTTTTTGGATTGTTTCTCTATTTCAGTAAAGAACATCATTGGGGTTGAATTTGTATATCATTTTTGACATTTTGGACATTTTCACAATATTGATTCTATCTATCCATGAACATGGAAGATCTTTTCATTTCTTGGTATCTTCTTTGAGTTGAAAGGGCTAATTTTTTTTATCAGTATAATGTTAAAAAAGGGTAAAAGAAGAGATAAATTTTAAATGGCACCATTGACAAACTCTTTCTGGAGAAAACCAGTTTGGAACTAGGTCAGACTGATTGTTTTGTTGTTGTATGACTTGAACTCAGAGCCTCAGCACTGTCCTTGAGTTTTTTCACTCGAAGCTAGCACTCTACCACTTTGAGCCACAAATCTACTTCTGATTTTCTGGCTAATTGGCTAAGAGTCTCATAAGACTTTCCTGCCTGGGCTGGCTTCGAACCACAATCATTAGATCTCAGCCTTCTGCGTAACTAAGATTACGGTTGTGAGCCATCAGTGCCCAGCTCTAAGCTCATATTTCTGCCTTTCATAATTTTTCCAGTTTTTTTTTCTGTTAATGAACTATTAGCTAGGAGCCAGTGGCTCATGCCTATAATCCTAAGGTAGTCCGGATGTTGAGACTTGTAAGATTGAAGTTTGCAGCCAGCCTGAGCAGAAAAATCTGTGAGACTTTGTCTCCAATTAACCAGTAAATTCTGGATTGGAGGCCTCATTCAAGTGGGAGAGTGCCAGCTAAGTAAGAGTGTGAGGGCCTGAGTTCTGGTACTAGTTCTTTTTAAAAATTACCATTAGCTATATTTCTCACAGCTCATAAGTGCATGTTCAACAGTGCATTTCTAATGTAATATTTCCAAGTATCTGTGGCTATGAAATTTAATTTGTGTTTGTTAGGATTGAATGTAAATTTAAAATAAACAGGTTCTACTTCCCATTAAAGGAACTAGATCTCCTCAGAGGGATGACTGGTTCCGGGTTTGAGGTAGGAAATGTGTACAGTGATCCAGGGCTTTGTGTTAGTGTCAGAGGGCAAGGAAGCCATCAGAGACTGAGGCTGTGCCTCAGGATGCAGATGCCTTCTGGAGTTGTCTCTCAGGGGATCAAAATACATTAAATATATGAATATTCAAGACTTCACAATAACAAACAAACAATAGAAGCAAATATGTGTGTGTGTGTGTGTGTGTGTGTGTGTGTGTGTGTGTGCATCCTTCTTGGATGCCAGGAGCTCACACTTAAAATCCTATCTACTCAAGAGTCTGAGATCTGAGGATCACAGTTCAAAGCCAGCCTGTGCAGGAAAGTCCATGAGACTCTTATCTCCAATTAACCACTAAAAAGCTGGAAGTGGAGCTCTTGGTAAAGTGGTAGAACACCAGTCTTGAGCAAAAAGCTCAGTCTAACACGCCTTTGTCTGAGGGTTAGGTCTGGCGGTCACTAAGGAGCTGTGGTTCTCCTTCTCCATGGTGTTGCCTGAGCTGCTTTACATGGCGACTGGCTCCAATGAGGACAAGTTCTTGATGGGAGGCGTGACTGTCCTGGGGACGGTCTACCACCATCTGTCCTCCAGTCAAAAAGGGGCAAGTCCTTCCATGCACAACAAACACTTGCCCCCCTATCAGTTGATTCTGTTTTGGCAGTGCCTCAAAGTTCAGGATCTGGTTATCTACATTAGCTCTTCTTGTTCCAAAGAAGGAAAAAAAGGGGAAGCCATTCTTCAACATCAGATCTGGATCTGGACAGATGCATCTGGCTACTTTCCATGGTAACGGTGCTCCAGATGGGAGGAATAGCTGCGTTCTTTGGAAGCAGGGTATCACAGATGCTATGCTCTCAGGGGGAAAGGTTGGGGTAAAACTTCACGCTGGAGAGATTGGATCAACATGGCAGGAATCTCCTAGCCAGTCTGGGCAGTACCCATAGTGGGGCAGTCAGAATTATGCACCTGTGGTGTAGGAGGACAGGAGGTTCCTATCAAGGGTTCTCGTGTACTGACACCCTACTCAAACATGGGAATTTGACAACTAAGTTACAAGATACACAAGAGCAAAAGGAACAAGTCAAATGACATGGCAATTAGCCTGATCCAGAATATAGGACATCTTGCCGGATGTGACCTAGTTTCCTTGACAGAGAGGCTGTGAGAGAATAAAGGAGAAGTAAGATGCATTAAGTATAAATCCAATGAGTGAACTTGATTTGAATCCTGATTCAAACACAGTACCTGCAAAAATTAAACCTTTGTGACAACTGGCAAGATTTATAGTCAAGGTACTAGAAGATATGAAGAATTATTGCTAATTTCATTAAGTGGGATAATGGCATAGTTATTACATGAAGAGATTTTTATCACTCAGGGATATATACTAATGGAGGGTTAAGACACAAGACACAACATCTGGCCTTGGCTTTAAAGTATTCCAGGCAATATGAATCAGAAGCGGAAAGCAGAATAAGCTGGTAAGATGTAGGTAACTGTTAAAGGTGATAAATGGGTAAATGAAGGTTTTATCCACTCTGTGGGGCTTTTTTGTTTTGTTTTGGTTTTGGTCTCAGTCCTAGGGCTTGAACTCAGGTCCTGGGTGCTGTCCTTGAGCTCTTGTGCTACAGACTAAGTGCTCTACCACTTGAGCCACAGCTGCACTTCCAGCTGTTTTGGTGGTTAATTGGAGAGAAGAGTCTCACAGACTTTCCTGCCCAGGCTGGCCTCCTGAATAGCTAGGATTACAGGTGTGAGCAACAAGTGCTCAGTGTTTTTCTCCACTTTTGATCTTGTTTGAGCATTTCTATAATAAAGGCTTAGAAAAAAAGATGATGGTTTCTGAATGAAAGGATTAGATTTTAGACTCTTCTAAATAAATAAACAACATATCAGCTTTCTGATGCACAATTCTTGGTAGCTCCAGGGTTGAGCAGGGCCCTGGCTCTGGCTTGCTTCCTCATACGCTGGGTTAGAGTAGGTGTGATACTGTGTCTACACCTGGAGGAGAAATGCTGTGGGTTCACCCAGAATTTAATCCTTACTCTTGGCACTTTTAATTGGAAATAGAATAGTCCTTTGCTTTATACAGACAATCCTAAACTTACAATGGACTTATATTCTGTAAATCTATCATAAGTTAAAAATACCATGTCAAAAATGTACTGACAGGGCTGGGAAGGTGGCTCAGTGGTAGAGTGCTTTCCTTGCATGCATAAGGCCTTGGGTTCGATTCCTCAGCACCACATAAGCAGAAAAAGCCGGAAGTGTTGCTATGGCTCAAGTGGTAGAGCGCTAGCCTTGAGCTAAAGAGCTGAGGGACAGCGCTTAGGCCCGGGTTTCGGGCCCCTTGCCAACAACAAAAAAAATGTACTAACTACATGGAATGTTAAAGTTTATCAACAAGGTATACTACAGGGCACTGGTGAAGGTGTGTGTGTGTGTGTGTGTGTGTGTGTGTGTGCCCCATGATTGTGAGGCCAATGGGAAGCTGTGGCTTACTGTCTTTTGGGCATTTCTCAGCAGCACTAGAGGACTTTATGGTAGGTATATCACTACTACCCTGGGCAAGAGACTGAAATTTAGAGTTCAAACGATGGCTTACATTGAGTTGGGCTTTGCTTATGCACCATTGCAAAGAAGTCAAACCATTGTAAGTAGGGAACTGTCTTAGGCAAATCAATAATTTATAGAAATCCTGTGTGTGTGTGTGTGTGTGTGTATGATCGCATTGGGGCTTGAACTCAGGCCCTCATACTCTTACTTTGCTTCTTTGCTCAAGGCTAGCCTTCTGCCACTTGAGCCACATCTCTACTTCTAGATTTTTGCTGATTAATTGGAGATAGAAGTCTCACAGACTTTGCCAGGCTGCCTTCAAATTGTGATCCTTAGCTATCAGTCTTCTAAGTAGCTTGGATTGCATGAGCCACCAACCCTTGATTTTGTACTTAAAAAAATAATAGTTATTATTTTATGGTAACATACACATAGTTTTTGCACATAGTTTTAATTTCAAATCATTCTGCATAAGTTACAACAAAGAGAGCAGCTCTCTGAGTCCCTTCTCTCCTCACATTGGAGCTACAGCTTCCAACCCTATTGGTTTGTCTGAAAAAATTATTTCCACATTTCAAAAGAACCATTGCATCCTATTTCTCTCTCCCATTCCCTCTCTGTTCCCCCCGCTCCCTCTCTCTCTTTTTCTGCCCTACTGGGGTTTGAACTGAGGACCTGTATTCTCACTCAGCTTGCTTGGGGACACTCTACCACTTAAACCACACTTCCAGCCCAGCATTTTGCTTGTCATTTGGGAGCTGGCGTCTCATTTTCTGCCAAGGTTAGCCTTGAACCACAGTCCTCCAGATCCTAGCCTCCTGTGTTGCTAGGATTGTAGGTGTGAACCTCAGCTTCTGATTCCCATGTATTTTTCAATTTTAGCTCTTAATCCATTGGCTCCAATTGAAGAAAAGAAGGATTCTTCTCTTACATCATTCTCCACACATACAAACTTGCCCTTTTTCACATCTTCCTACCAGCTTCATTTTTGTTAAGTCAATACTGAGTATTTGCACTATGAGAACAAGGTAAATATTGTTCCCAGACCAGCCAAATAGTGAACTCAGCTTCTATTTTGTGTCTTCTGGGCTTTCTGGTTCTTCCAATGTTTATTAATTGTCTTTTCTATTCATTTGTTCAGCTGCTTACTTTCCTACAAGCCTGAGGCTTCTCACCCCTGCTGAGCTGTGAGTCAAGGATGTTCTCTGCATGTTTGAGACCTGCAAATTGTTCTTGATTCTGTCTTCCTTCCCTCATTGGAGATGTTCTCTTGGATTTCTCTCTCCTCCAACACTAACATGAACTGGGCATTGCTAGATCCACCTTACTGATGTCAGCCAGAACTTCCTTTCGTGCCTGTTCTTGGCTGGATTTTCTGGGGTCCAGGATTGCTCTCTCTCTCTCTCTCTCTCTCTCTTTCCCCTTTTCTATTTCCCTCTCTCCTTCTCTCCCTGTCTCCCTCTCTCCTTCCCCCTCCCCAGTTTTGATGAAGCTCACATTCCTGTGGCTTCTTGGGAGAGAGCCTGTGGAGTGTGCGTATTATATTCCTGTGGCATGTAATAGGAGATGAAGACTGGCCTATCTTGCTGCACATTGGGTTCCTTGTAAGGCCAGCTCTGAGATAGAGATTAGCATGCAGGAGGCTGGCAAGGGAGCTCACATGATAAGCATTCTGGAGGGGAGGGAAAGGCGTCACAAATAAGCCAGAAGTTAGACTGCTAGTTATTTTAATTGGCCCTACAGAGAGTTCTAGATCTTGGATGGGCCTTCAAAATTGTCCCAAGTTTAGGGTGAAAGCACAAGGCCTTTATGTGCCCACAACCACCAGTCACTGGGTTTTTTCTCCTGTAGGGGGCAAGGGAGAGTCTGGCTGCACCTGCCCAGTCCACTCCTAGGCTGCTTGACTTACTTCCTGTAGAAGTACATCCAGGATTCCAGTAGACCTATTTTCTGGGAAAACTTCAAACAGGAAAGGTGAGAGGAGCTATTATGGGTCTCACATTTGAATCTGCTTTGATGTCCAGCAGTACCTCTCTAATGTCTGAGATTCCTTACACCTTCAGACAGCACCTTCCTTGGGCTCTGTGGTTTATTAGTTGGGGCTATGACTCAGACTCATCTCTAAGAAGCTCTGAACTTCTGGCCACCATGTCTCTTTCATACCATGGCTTCTGTATTTGTCTACTTACTTACTGTCAAATAGTCAAGGGAGGACAAAGAAGTTAAAGTGAGTCACTCAAATGCCAACTCTATTTCTTCCTCATAATTGTATAGCATTAAATGAATAATGGGTCTAAAACTGCTCTCCATGGGCACTTCTTACATGTGAAATCAGGTACTTTATTATTATTACTATATTTTGTGCTGGTATTGATTGGGGCTTGAACTCAGGGCCAGAATGCTATTTCTTAGCTTTTTCACTCAAGGCTAGCACTCTACCACTTCATTTCTAGGTCTTTGTTAGTTAATTGGAGAAAAGAATCTCACAGATTTTCTGCCTGGGCTTGCTTTGAACCATGATCCTCAGGCCTCAGCCTCCTGATTAGTTAGGATTACAGGTGCCAGCAACTGGCACCCAGCTCTAATATAATTATTTTTTTGGATAGATTCTATGTTGACCAAGCTAATCCACTCTGTGCTGAAGCAGTCACTCTGAGTAGATGGTGTTACAGATGTGTACCACTGCACTCAGCTAAATCCCTTACTACTTAGGCAAATGTGATTTTAGGTTTTCTATCTCATGAAGCTAAAGGAACCCTAAGTACTACAGGTTAGTAATAGGGTGTTGAGTATCCCCCCTTTTAGTGTTTCCGATTCAGCTAAAGCATCAAGATAACAGATGTTATCTGCTCTGACTTGCAAAAGGAAGGCCATTTACCCAGGAGTACAGCTTAAAGCTAGTCGGGGAGACTCAACATTTCTTATAAACAGCCAAAAGTAGAGCTGGAGGGATGGCTCAAGTAGTAGAGTACCAGAAGATCAAGCAAGTAGAACAAGCAAAGCCAAGTGAGGCCAAAGTCCTGAGCTCAAACTCCAGGATTGCCTTAAAAAAAGAAAGTTGTTAAAAGAAAAAAAAAAGGAAAGCAAAAAGTATTTATATATATTACAGCACCATTTATGCAACCTGAGAAGCAGGGTTTCTCACTTGCAGCGTGGCTTGACACTTGGGGCTGATATTCTCAGGGGTGTGGGGTTACCCTGAGTGTTGTAGCATGTGCATCATCTTCCTCATCTCTCCATATGGATGTCAGAAGGCTGCACTCCCTAAGCTCATAGACATAATAATCAGCAGGACCTCAGACGTTACCAAATATCCTGGGGTGGAGAAGTACAATTGCTATTGGTTGAAAGAGCCACTGTTGTATAGAGTGAGACTGTTTTTTTTTTTTAATCTCCCTATGCTTTTGTAGTACATAAAACTCCCACAGCCTTTCCTTTTCCCAGATAAAACTATGAAGGGTAAAATCAGGAGTATTAACTGTCATTCGTTTCAGAGTAGCTCAGAAGTGCTGGTGGTGACCTGTGGTATGCTCAGGAGGTGCTGAGTAAATGAAGCCAGGTTACCAAGGACTGCAAGGGGTCTAGGGAGACTTCTGGGCACTGGTGGCTCATACCTGTAATCCTGGCTGTGGAGGCTGAGATCTGAAAATCCTGTTTTGAAACCAGAGGGGGCAAAACAGTCTATAAGATTCTTATATCCAATTAACCAGGAAAGAGCCAAAAGTGGAGGTGTGGCTCAAGTGGTAGAGCATCAGCCTGAGGGAAAAAGACCAAGCAGAGTAGTACCAAGGCCCTAAGTGCAAACCCCAGGACCAGCATGGGGGTGGGGCAGGGAGGAAGGGAGAGTGTGAGAGGGAGAAGAAGAGTCAAAACATAAGAAATGTACCCGTTTGAAGGCTGGGAAGGTGGCTCAGTGGTAGAGCGCTTGCCTTGCATGCATGAGGCCCTGGGTTCGATTCCTCAGCATCACATAAGCAAAAAGAAAAAAGCCAGAAGTGGCACTGTGGCTCAAGTGGTAGAGCGTTAGCCTTGAGCTGAAGAG
>NW_012267248.1:7462776-7475351 GCF_000151885.1 Dipodomys ordii
CACTGTGGCTCAAGTGGTAGAGCGTTAGCCTTGAGCTGAAGAGCTGAGGGACAGCGCCCAGGCCCAGAGTTCAGGCCCCAGGACCGGACCAAAAAAAAAAAAAAAAGAAAGAAAGAAAAGAAATGTACCATTTGACAAGCTTGGTAGGTGGGGAGAATAATAAATTAGTTTCTAAGGTCAAAGGCTATTGCTTTTTACCATTTTTTTTAAATCCCCAAGACTTTTCTCTATTTGCTTAATAGGGGTAATTTTTTTTAATGTTGGTCGTGGGGCCAAGGCTAGTTGCTCTACCACTTGAGATATAGTGCCACTTCCAGCTTTTTCTGCTTATATGGTGCTGAGGAATCAAATCCAGGGCTTCATGCATGCAAGGCAAGCATTCTACCACTGAACCACCTTCCAAGCCCCTTAGGGGTAATTTTTTAATGTTACTAGTTGGGTAGCAGAAACAAATCCTAGTAGCTAGTTGTATCTGTTCACTAAGCTTGAAGGATAGAAACTTCTTTCTTCATTTACTTATTTATTTAGTATGGGGGTAGGGTAGTACATATGCATAGAGGCACTGAGGCTTGAACTCAGGGCTTGGCACTGTCGTTTAGCTTTTTTGCTCAAGGCTGGTGCTCTACCACTTGAGCTACAGCTCCACTTCTGGCTTTTTACTAGTTGATTGAAGATAAGAGTCTCACCAACTTTCTTGCCCAGGCTGGCTTTGAACCACAATCCTCAGATATCAGCTTCTTAAATAGGATTATATACATGAGTTACCAGCACTCAGCTCTAATGGTCTTATTTTGATTCAGTTATCTCTTTAAGGCTCCAAATACAGCTACTTTCTAAGGTACTAAGACTTCAACATATGAATTGGAGAGTGGGATGGGGGTGGTGGCATGCAGTTTAGCCCAAGACCATCTTCAAGGGACTACTAAGGCAGATGCTTCGCTATGACCCAAACGTCGCCATTGCCAAAGTCAAGCAGGTAGTCAAAGTCACCATCACTGACCACTGCCCTCAGACTCTCCCTCCCTCCTCTGTCCCTGAGGTCATCCCCACAGTGACACACACATTCCTCTCCTGGATCCTGACTGTGAATCCAGTGCTCCTCATTCCTCCTGGGTGTATCCAGCATGTTTGACTCATCTCATTGATCCTTTGACCTTCAAAAGGTCAAGCAAAGGGAGAGTTCAAAACCACCATGCATAGCATAATATTTGGGGTCTAAGACATAGACAAGGAACTTCCTGGTCCTATAGGTGACCTCAGGAAGGCCCCCTGGGAGAAGGCTCCTAGAGAGACATCCTGTTTACCATGAGTCACTTCTGCAAGAGTGTGTCAGCTCATGTCTTTTGGTAACTTGCTAATGAAATGGTCTCTATTAAGTATGTATATAGAAAGGTAAAAATAGACGTGAGCAATTTCTAAATAACTCTGGCTCAAGGTAAAGTGGTGAGGGAGTTGTGAGTTCTTTTTATGGTAAAATAAAACTATTCTTCATCGTCCCCAATCACCCTTAAACTTCATCCCAGGACAAACAAGACATCTCCCACCTACAGAAAATGAAAACGCTGTTCTTGACAGGACTGCTTCAGAAATATGCTTGGCCTCCTGAGTTCTAACCTTTCTGGGACTCATTCTGACAGAGTCTAACCCTTGTGGTTTTATGGTAGGAGGTAATTTCTGGGCTGGTTATGATTTGAAGGAGCTGGCCCACAGCTCAGCCTTGCTTAAATTGGAACAAGATGTCACCCGTGGTCTTGCTCTCATGGTAGGCACTTGAAAATAGCTTCTTGTCAGATGGATGGGTTTTTTGGCCATTCCAAGGGATTCTTGTTAAGTTTCCATATCTGGAAATGACACCACCATTCTGTCACTACACTTCAAGTCTCTTGTACCATATAGGGAGTGTGAGTTGTTATGGGTGTTTTTTTTTTAAAGTGATGAAGGCAATGGCAAAGAATACTCATGAAAATAAGTGACAAATTTCACTCAAGTTACTGACACATAAAAGGAAAAAATTAGTTTTTGCTTTGAAGCTAACCAGAAACAAATGGGACTGTTTCTCCAAAGGAAAAGTTGGAGTTTAGCTCTGATCCATCTCCTCCCAGAAATCTAGGAAATTATACATACCGTACCCTCTGTTTATAAGAATCTGAATAACATGATTGTGTGCACAGGGTCAATTGCAGGTCAGAGGAGAATTTACTGCCTGGAGCAGCCACTGCTGCTGTTAACCCCTTATTGACACCATCCAAATGCCTTTCTTTTAAGAAAAACTTACCAATGAGAGCTCAGTGAGTTAGCTACCCTTTCTTCAATATCTCATCATCGCAGGGGGGCTATATGCTTGGCAAATGATTCAGGATCCAGTGAATGAATGAATTTGTTGAAGCAGAGAAAAAGGTTCCGTGGTGTGTTTGTGTGTGTGTGTGTGCCTGTGTGTGCCTGTGTGTGCCTGTGTGTGCCTGTGTGTGTGTGTGTGCACGCACATGTGCTTGTACTGGGCTTGAACTCATGGCCTGAGTGCTGTCACTTGGCTTTTTCATTCAAGATTAGAACTCTACTACTTGAGCTACTGTCCTACTTTTGGCTTTTAGCTGGTTAACTGAAGGTCAGAGTCCCATGGATTTTCCGCTGGCTCTGAACTGTGATCCTCAGATCTTAGCCTCCAGAACTCAGCCTCATCTGTGATTCTCAGATCTTAGCTGGGATTTCAGGCGTGAGCTGTGGTCAGATTTGTTTATTACTTGGGAAAAAGAAGTACTTCAGATTGGTTCTAGGGCCTGTTCCATGGAGCACCAAGGGGCCTATCAGCTTGCTCTGATCTGGCTACAGCTCCCATGCTGATAGCCTGGAAATTTTCCATATTTCCATTTCACTTACCCAACCAAGGGGTTGGTGTTTTCTTGCTTTGAGGGATAAAGGAAATGTTACCCAGAGCATTTAGACAGCTTACCCAAGATCACATGAGGATTTACTCAGCCTGAGTCCCAAGACCACCTCACCATGGCATCCTGCCGGTCTCCCCCTTCATGGAGCCAAGTAGTCCCAAGTACTGCATCACAGTACAAGAGTTGATGAAGGTATCCAGGCCAGGTTGCAGGGAGCCAGGGGGCACCCTGTAAATGGATTCAGTGATCCCTCATTGACTTCTTGGGGTGGGGGTGGGGTGTCTTGTGAAGTGTGATCATCCAGGCAGCAGTAGGTCTGCCCTCATATCAGCATCCACATTAGGAGAGGGGTGAGGAGCTGGGATGGCCAGCCCCAGCCCTGTCCCCAGACAGCACTGCGGGAGGAGGGTGGGGCCCTTGGGGCAGGATTGTGTATAAGCACATCTGGTTTTTAAAAGGGACCATTGGATGGCACCACTTCCTTTGCTTCTAGTAGAAGTCCCCTCTGAGTCACAGGGTCATTGCAGCCATTTGAAGCATGACAGAATAAGTCTAGGGTCTGGAGTCAGGCACCTTGCTTTTGAGCTCTGTGTCTCCTTGGAGGTAACAATGCCCACGTCCCATAATTTTTGTGAGTGTCAGTGTGAGTTCAGGCACATGCAGATTTAGAATAATACCCTTAAGCTAAAAAAAGTGCTCAACAGTTAATTCTTGTGTACCTGAATTCAGAGAGGACAGTAGGAACTTTCCCTCCATATTTTTACATATATGCCTAAATATGGTAATGGTAAATCTTTTTTTGTTCTCCTTTTCTCCCAGTATGGGATATCAAATCCAGGGCCTTGTGTACACTAGTGAATCACTGAACTATTTGAGTCAGACCACCAGCCCTTTTGGCTTTGTTTTCTGAGATAGTCTTGCCAGCTTTGCCCTGGCTGCCATCAAACTCATGATCCTTCTGCCTCCAATTTCCCAAGTAGCCAAGATTATAGGTTGTAGTAGTCCAGTTTTGAAGGCCTCAATAACCACAGCTCTGCTCCATATTTATTGAAGACTTTTTATGTACCAAACACTATGCTTAGCATTTTTTAATGCAAGGACACGAGCACTGCCCCGAAGGGTTTTACATTCCAGTTGAAGAGACAGACACATAATTAAACAATTTAAAGGTTAAATTTAAATTGGACTTGTTGGCTTAGGAAAGCTCAAACTACATTTCCCAGAATTCTCTCTGCTGTGTGCTTCTGGGTTCAAGTGAACCCTAGAGTATAAGGTATGGAAGGTGGACATTGACAACCATCTAGGAGAACAAATTTATTTTCTCATTAAAGAATTAAAAGGTCCAGATGCCAGTGACTCACACCTGTAATCCTAGCTACCCAGGAGGCTGAGATCTGAGGATTGCAGTTCAAATGCAGCATGGGCAGGAAAGTCCATGAGACTCTTATCTCCAATTAACAATAAAAAGCCAGAAGTAGAGCTGTAATTCAAGTGGTAGAGTGCTGGCCTTGAACACAAAAACTCAGGGACAGTGGCCAAGCTCAAGAGTTCAAGCCCCATGACCAGCACACTAAAAAGGAAGAAAGAGAAAGAAGGAAAGAAAGAAAGAAGGAAGGAAGGAAAAAGAAAAGGCAGGAAAGTGATTAAGATAAAGAGTTTGCTTATTTGAAAATGAAAGGAAAGCTGGGAAAGAAAATAGCAAAGCCCTCCATCCAGAGAGGGGCCCCAAAGAAGGGTCCTGTCACAGGGAGGGTTTTATAGTACAGGTTATGCTCATAACTCTTTCCATGAGCTTTGCATTGATTGCTGTGCATGGGTCAACCCAGCCCTTTTTATTGGTTGAGCAGATACCCAAAGCATTATGAGAAGAAATGTTTGAGCAGAAAGAATTATTTGAGAAGATCTTAAGAAGCCATGATGGGATACATGTTATCAGCCACCTGTTAGATCCTCTACTTTTCATCACTATCTATCTACCTAGAAATTCCCCTCTCTCTTTTTCAAAGTGAAGCAGGGTTGATGCTCATTGTTGCAGTGTAGGGATAGGCATGGTGGTAGATGTTGTACAGCTTCTACTCCCCTTGCTAGTGTGAGACAGCAACTCAGGCTGCAGTAGAGTGAGCTCCTTCAGCAGCTGATTGTAAGCCAGGTGGGTGTTTAGCTCAGTGATAGAAGCTATAGGGTTCTCCTGCAGCATTGCTTACCTTGCAGACACAAGTGGCCAGCCAGCTTCACATATTCCTTTGGGTCCCAGAGAATCCAGTGAGTTTACCCCAGCTTCCTGTCCATCCTTCCCTCCCAGAAGCCCAGCCTGCTGGCCAAAGGCTTGGCACCAGATACTGAAACAGCATTCACACCTAAACTGTTTAAACAGTTCTGTAAGGGATGAAATCATGGACTTATTTGATATTGTTCATGTTGAATGGTGCTACTTCTCTGGTTGATTGATAGATGGGTCAGTAAAGATGGCTGGCACAAAAATGGTCCAGTCAGGTAAATAAAGAATGAGCAGGAGTCCAGAGGAGGATGGCAAAAGAGAAGCTGGGGGCTAAACAAACTCTCACATAGAAACCAGTTTTGGTGTTCCAATGGAAAGTCCAAGGCTAGAGAGTCACACCGTGTGCCATCATAATACAGAGAGTTTGGCATAGTACCGAGGAAAAATTCAGGCAGCTTGGTTAAGGAGACAGATTACAGTACTCACCCATGTCCACAGCAGCAACTGTGGTGGTGGCAGCAGCTACTACTGCTGCCACCATATCAACAGAGAGAGCCCAGGACAAAGGTGCCAGAGGCTCTGTGCAAGTGGATTCTACTTACCACTAGCAAGAACTGACAAGGAGCAGAAATTTTCATCCTGCTTCCTGTAGACAGTCGCAGACAGTAGATGGTCCAGAAACCCAGGGAAAGGTGTGAGTACCCCACAAGATATCCTCATTCCTTCTCACAGAACAGTGGTGGGAAGATAGCCCCTCCCCCACCATTGGAAACCTCCATCTTTGATACTGACAAAGACCGAGCCAGATCACCTAGCACTTAACTCAGACCTTGGAAGAAGTCAATAGGAGCCATTCAACAGGTCAAAAGAAACCTGACCTGTGGGACTCAGCTCCACCCCTAAGAAAGTTGCCCTTCCCAGGCAGAAAAAGCTCTGCCTATGGAGGAGTGACTTTCTTCACTGGGTAAACTGAGCCAGAGGCTACCCCACTCCACTGCAGCACAGGCAGCAGACCCAGCTGCAGGAAGGATAAAAGAAAACAATTGGAAACTCAGTAAACATAAAACTGAGAATGGCTTCAGGCTGGGCTGTGTGAGTGTCTCAGAAGCTAGCCCCTCAGGGGAAAGCTACTGATTGCTGACAGGACTCAACCCTACCAGGGTTGACCCATCACAGGAACTCCAAGCTAGAAGAAACAGCCATCTCCCTCTATTGTGATACTCAAAGCAGATCACACTCCCACTGAACCAGCCTGGGAGGAGAATCATAAAGTCCCTGGTAAGGCAGAGCTTCATTCTGCTTGCTCAAACAAACTGATTTGAGAAGCTAGTCAAGCCACAGAAAAACCAAACCCTACAAGCAAACCAGAGACTCCACGAAGAGACTGGTTACAGACACAGGGGAGACACAAGATTCTCCCCCTCCAAAAAAAAATCAAAGAATTATTTCTAGCTAATTAAAAATTTTTTTAATTGTTTTTTTCCATCATTTTTATTTTAGGGTTTAAAAAAATTCTTTTTACTCTTTTATCTTTTAGTCCTTTTTAGGTTTTTTTGCTTTACTTAATTGCTGTTCTGTTAATCCCCAGATATATACCCATCTTTGATTATTAAACCTTAACCTTCATTGTGTGCATACTTTATTCAGATATTGATTACTCAAGTCACAAACCCTCAGCCTTAACTCCTTTAATTGTAGTATTATTTCTTTATACTTACATAAATTTTTAAGTGTTTCATTTGTAAATTTTTTATTTTTTCCTTTTTCTTTATCTCTCTTTTTCTTTCCTTCTATCCTTTTCCTCTCTCTGCATTTAGGTCTTGGTTATATTCCCTCACTCCCTTTCCCTCCCCACATTCCTCTAATCTTATTTTCTCTTCACAATTCTCCCCAAACCTATTAATTTCTGGTCTGTGGACTCCTTCTTCGATTTTCTTAGTCCATTGATCCCTAGTTGTTTGTTGTTGAACTAGATTGAACTAGATTGTATCTGTACTCATTTTGAATGCATCAATCTGTGCAACTACAGGGCTCTGGTTGATGCTTGCCTTAAAATAGTGTTCTAGGGTGGAACTGGATTTGCTTTCGTACAGAAAAAAATGGAGAAACACAAGAAAAAAGGCAAATCCAGGTATCTCAACTCCCATTCATGATAATCAGGCAACAGAGCAGTTAATGAATAATCCAGTGCTCTACAAACACTATTGGTAAACATGCTGAATGAAAAGATTGAAAGCTTGCAAAGGACTCTGTGTGAGTGTGATAGGGAAATGCATGAGCATGATGAGGCTAACCAAAGATTAATACAGGAATTTCATGAGCATGAGGAGTCTAATCAAAGATTGAAAGAGGAATTGCATGAGTGTGAGGAGGCTAATCAAAGATTAATAGAGGCATTCATGGAATCCACAAACAGAAAGCTAGAGGAACTCATGAAGGCCACAAAGGGAATGCTGAATGAAGCTCAACAGAAGGAAAGGGAGTCCAATGAAACTATAACCAATCAACTAAGGGATTTGAGAATGAACACTGAAAACCAAATTAAGGAGGTAAAGAGGTCCATACAAAAAAGCTCCAATAAAGAATTTGAAACCACCAAATCTGACCAATTAGAAGGAAAGGAAATAAAAAAAACAAAGTAGAAAGTCTTGACAGTAGGTTAGACCATGCAGAAGATTGAATCTCTGGGACTGAAGACACCTTAGACATTATAGAGAAAGAACAGACAATTATTCAAGACAAATCCAAGCAATATGATAGATCTATTCAACATTTAGAAGATACCATCAGAAGGCCTAATTTAAGGCTAATGGGTGTAGATTATGGCCTAGAGACAGAAGTTAAATGTCTAGGAAGTTTATTTAACAGGATCCTAGCAGAGAACTTCCCAAACATGAAAAAAGATAGGCTCATTCAGATAAAAGAAGCTGTTGAAAGCTCAAATAGACCAGACCAAAACAAGACATCCCACCGTCACATTGTAATCTGCACAGGATTAGTTAAGGATCCTTAAAGGATCCTTAAAGTTGTCATGGAGAAAAGATCAATCACCTATAAAGGGAAAACAATCAGAATAACTTCAGATTTCTCAGCAGAGATAATGAAAGCAAGAATTGCCTGGAAGGAAGTGGTGCTGTGGCTCAAGTGATAGAGCACTCGCCTTGAGCTGAAGAGCTGATGGACCATGCCTAGGCCCAGAGTTCAAGCCCCAGGACTGACAAAAAAAAAGAAAAGAAAAGAAAAAGAGAGGAAAAAGAGAGAAACAAAAACAATAAAGAAGAGCCTGGAATGATGTATGCCACTCCCTAAAGACAAACAACTATCAACCAAGAATATATACCCAGCTAAACTTTCCTTCATAACAGAAGGACAAATAAAAAACTTCCACAGCAAAGAAAAATTGAAATAGGAAGTGATGCTGTGGCTCAAGTGGTAGAGCACAAGCCTTGAGCTGAAGAGCTGAGGGACAGTGCCCAAACCCAGAGTTCAAGCCCCACAACTGACAAAAAAAAAGAAAGAAAGAAAATGAAACAATATATCTCCACCAAACCAGCCCTACAAAAGATACTTAAAGATGTCCTACACATAGAAAATCAATAAGAGCACAATAAAGGCCAAGAAATAGCCCCCAAACAGAATCAATGAATCATAGGAAGAACCCAGTTAGCACAGCCCCCAAGAAGGTAGATAACATGGCAGGAATTACCAAATACCTCTCAGTCCTAACTCAATATTAATGCACTTAACTCTCCAGTTAAGTGACATAGACTGTCTAGTTGGATCAAAAGGCAAGATCCTTTTATATGCTGCCTTAACAAGACACTTGCCCACTGAAAGTGAAAGGCTGGAAGAAAACCTACCAAACAAATGGCCCCCATAAACAGACAGGAGTTGCAATCCTAGTATCAGATAAAATAGACTTCAACTTAAAATTAGCAAGAAGAAATAAAGTTTATTACATATTAATTAAGAGATCTCTCCTTCAGGAGGATACTGCAATTCTAAATATCTATTATCCAAGAAACACTACGTTTCAAATCTCAATCTCACATAGATCCGAAGACATTAATTGTTGGGGACATTAACACCACTATCCCTGCTGGATAGATCAACTTGGCAAAAACTCAACAGAGAAAACTTAGATCTAAACAACTGCATAGATCAATGAGACTTAACAGCTACCAAATATTTCACTCAGCAGCATCAGAATACACATTTTTCTCATCAACACATGGAACATTCTCCAAAGTACACCATATTTTAGGTCACAAAGCAAATTTTTCCAAATTCAGAAACATTGAAATTATGCCCTGCATTCTCTCAGACTATAAGGCAATAAAATTAGAGTTCAATACCAAAAGCCACCAAAGAAAATCCTGTTAACACATGGAAGCTGAACAACACACTTTTGAACCACCAGTGGGTCATGGAAGAGATTAGAAAGGAAATTCAAGTGTTCATGATATATACAAAAATGAACAAACAAATTACCAGCTCCTCTGGGACACAGCAAAGGCATTACTCAGAGGCAAGTTTATAGCTGAGTTCCTACATCAACAAATTGCAGAGATCTGAAACCAACAATTTTACAAGGTACCTGAAGCTCCTTGAAAAAGAGCAACAAGCGAAACTCCAATCCAGTAGATGGACACAAATAATTAAAATTAAATCAGAATTAAATGAATTAGAGTCCAAAAAAATAAAAAGAATCAACAAAACAAAGAGAACACACCCAAATAAACAAACTCAAAGATGAGAATGGAAACATCACCACGGGGGGATGGGGGTGAGGAACAAGATTCAGAACATAATAAGGGAATACTTCTCAAACCTTTATGCTAATAAGTTTGAGAATCTGGAAGAAATGGATGAATTTTAGCAAATATTGACATGCCCAAATTAAACCAAAATGATTTAAACCAACTTAACAGATCCATAGCAAGCATTGAAATAGAAACAGCAATAAGAGCCCTCCCACCCAAGAAAAGCCCAGGACTGGATTTACAGCTGAATTCTACAAGGCCTTCAAAGCAGAACTCACACCAATACTCCTCCAACTCTTAAATGAAATTGAAAGTGCAAGTTCACTACCAAACTCCTTCTATGAAGCCATCATAACCCTCATCCCCAAACCAGGCAGGGATTCATCAAAGAAAGAGAACTATAGACCTGTTTCTTTGATGAACATTGATGCAAAACTTCTCAACAAAATTTTGGCCAATCGACTTCAACAATTCATCAAAAAAAAATCATACACCACAATCAAACAGGATTCATTTCAGGGATGCAAAGCTGGTTCAATACACACAAATCAATTAATGTAATTCACCACATCCACAAGAGCAAGGATATGAACCACATGATTATCTCAGTAGATGCAGAAGAATCATTTGACAAGATCCAACACCCCTTTATGATGAAGGCTCTGGAAAAACTGGGAATCCATGGAACATTCCTCAATATAATTAAGGCTGTGTATAACAAACCTACAGCCAGCATTATACTTAATGGCAAAAAGCTAAAGCCATTTCCTTTAAACTTAGGAATGAGACAAGGATGTCCACTCTCTCCACTTCTCTTCAATTTAATATTAGAATGCCTAGCTACAGCAATAAAACAAGATGCAAACATAAAGGGGATCCAAATAGGGAAAGATGAAGTAAAACTCTCCCTCTTTGCAGATGACATGATCCTGTATTTAAAGAACTCCATGGACTCCACTCCCAAGTTACTCAAGCTGATCTGAAATTTTGGCAAAGTAGCAGGGTATAAAATTAATCCTCAAAAATCAATGGCTTTTCTGTATGCCAATAACGAGAAGAATGTGGCTGAAATCAGGAGAGCAACTCCTTCTGTAATAGCCCCACAAAACATAAAATACCTACGAGTTAACTAAAGAAGTGGAGGACCTTTATGAGGAAAACATTAAAAACCTGAAAAAGGAAATTAAAGCAGAACTTAGGAAGTGGAAAAACCTCCCATGCTCCTGGTTTGGGAGGATCAACATCATGAAAATGGCAAAACTGCCAAAGGCTATCTACAAGTTCAATGTGATACCTAATCAATATCCCAGCCTCATTCTTCAATGAAACAATATTCTTCATATGGAACAATAAAAGACCCCGAATAGCAAAAATAATCCTTAGCAGAAAGAACAATGCTGGGGGAATATCAACACCAAATTTCAAACTCTACTACAAAGCCATAATAATCAAAACAGCTTGACACTGGCACAAGAACAGACCTGAGGATCAATGGAATAGAACTGAAGACCCAGAAATTAACACACAGATCTATAGTCATTTAATCTTTGATAAGGGAGCTAAAAAATAGAATGGAAGAAAGACAGCCTCTTCAGTAAATGGTGCTGGCAAAATTGGTTAATCACCTGTAGAAAACTAAAGCTAGATCCTTATATATCACCCTGCACCAGAATCAACTCCAAATGGATCAAAGACCTTGAAGTCACAGCAGACACCCTGAAAACCTTACAGGAAGGAATAGGAGAAACTCTAGGGCTCCTTTGCACAGGCCGAGATTTTCTTAATACAGACCCAGAAACACAACAAATCAAAGAAAGTTTGGACAAATGGGATTGCATGAAAGGGCAGAGCTTCTGCATGGCAAAGGACATAGCTAGCAAGATCAATAGAAAGCCCACGGATTGGGAGAAGATCTTCACTAGCCATACAACAGGTAAGGGTTTCATATCTAAAATATATTTAGAACTCAAAAACTTAAATTCCCCAACAACAAATCCACAAAGGAACAACCACCCAATTAATAAGGGGGCTACAGACTCAAAGGGAGACTTCTCTGAAGAGGAAATAAGAATGGCCAAATAGACACATGAAGAAATGCTCAACCTCTCTAGCCATAAAAGAAATGCAAATCAAAATAGCATTGAGATTCCTTCCACTTCACGCCAGTTAGAATAGCTATAATCAAGAAATGTATTGCCATTTTCACGATGTTGATCTTTCCAATCTAGGAGCACGGGAGTTTTTGCCACTTTCTAGGTTCTGTTTTGATTTCCTTTTTCAGGTTTTTAAAGTTTTCATCATAGAGGTCCTTCACTTCTTTGGTTAAGTTAATTCCAGGTATTTTATTTTTTGTGGGGCTATTACGAATGGAGTTGCTTTCCTAATCTCAGCAACACGTTTCTCATTGTTGGCATACAGAAAAGCCATTGATTTTTGAGGGTTAATTTAGTACCCTGCTTCTTTGCCAAAGTTTTGAATCAGCTTAAGTAATTTGAGAGTGGAGTCTATGGGATTCTTTAAATACAGATGGACCCATTGCAACAATGAGATGTACAAGTTGTTACGTTGAAAAACGAACTTTACAACTCTGGTGCGGAGTGGGGGGGGCGAATCAGGTGGGGGTGGTAATGGGAAGAGATGGGAAGGGGAAACAAAGGAGGAGGCAACAATGCTTGATAAGAAATGTACTCATTATCTTGCCCATGTAAT